>NC_091470.1:126769952-127072982 GCF_036971445.1 Narcine bancroftii
GCAGGGAATCGGATGTGCGGAATCAGAGATGGGGAATCAGAGGTGGGGAATCAGAGGCGGTGAATCAGACATGGGTAATCAGAGGCGGGGAATCAGAGGCAGGAAATCAGACACGGGGAATCAGAGGCGGGGAATCAGAGCTGGGGAATTAGATGCAGGGAATCAGAGTTGGGGATTCAGAGGCGGGGAATCAGATATGGGGAAACAGAGGTGGGGAATCAGAGGTGGGCAAATAGAGGCGGGGAATCAGATATGGGGAAACAGAGGCGGGGAATCAGAGGCGTGGAAACAGAGGCGGGGAATCAGATATGGGGAATCAGAGGTGGGGAATCAGTGGTTGGGAATCAGAGGCAGGGAATCAGAGGCTGGGAATCAGATGCAGGGAATCAGATGCGGGGATCAGAGGCGGGGAATCAGAGCTGGGGAATCAGAGTTGGGGAATCAGAGGCGGGGACTTAGATATGGGGAAACAGAGGCGGGGAATCAGAGGCGGGGAAACAGAGGCGGGGAATCAGATATGGGGAATCAGAGGTGGGGAATCAGAGGCAGGGAATCAGATGTGCGGAATCAGAGATGGGCAATCAGAGGCAGGGAATCAGAATCAGAAGCAGGGAATAAGACGCGGGGAATCAGAGGCGGGGAATCAGAGCTGGGGAAGCAGAGGCAGTGAATCTGAGGCGGGGAATCAGAGGCAGGGAATCGGATGTGCGGAATCAGAGATGGGGAATCAGAGGTGGGGAATCAGAGGCGGTGAATCAGACATGGGTAATCAGAGGCGGGGAATCAGAGGCAGGAATTCAGACACGGGGAATCAGAGGTGGGGAATCAGAGCTGTGAAATTAGAGGCGGGGAATCAGAGTTGGGGATTCAGAGGCGGGGAATCAGATATGGGGAAACAGAGGCGGGGAATCAGAGGCGGGCAAATAGAGGCGGGGAATCAGATATGGGGAAACAGAGGCGGGGAATCAGAGGCGGGGAAACAGAGGCGGGGAATCAGATATGGGGAATCAGAGGTGGGGAATCAGAGGTTGGGAATCAGAGGCAGGGAATCAGAGGCTGTAAATCAGATGCAGGGAATCAGATGCGTGGAATCAGAGGCGGGGAATCAGAGCTGGGGAATCAGAGGTGGGGAATCAAAGTTGGGGAATCAGTGGCGGGGACTTAGATATTGGGAAACAGAGGCGGGGAATCAGAGGCGGTGAAGCAGAGGCGGGGAATCAGACATGGGTAATCAGAGGCGGGGAATCAGAGGCAGGAAATCAGACACGGGGAATCAGAGGCGGGGAATCAGAGCTGGGAAATTAGAGGCAGGGAATCAGAGTTGGGGATTCAGAGGCGGGGAATCAGATATGGGGAAACAGAGGCGGGGAATCAGAGGCGGGCAAATAGAGGCGGGGAATCAGATATGGGGAAACAGAGGCGTGGAATCAGAGGCGGGGAAACAGAGGCGGGGAATCAGATATGGGGAATCAGAGGTGGGGAATCAGAGGTTGGGAATCAGAGGCAGGGAATCAGAGGCTGGGAATCAGATGCAGGGAATCAGATGCGGGGAATCAGAGGCGGGGAATCAGAGCTGGGGAATCAGAGGTGGGGAATCAAAGTTGGGGAATCAGAGGCGGGGACTTAGATATGGGGAAACAGAGGTGGGGAATCAGAGGCGGGGAAACAGAGGCGGGGAATCAGATATGGGGAATCAGAGGTGGGGAATCAGAGGCAGGGAATTAGATGTGCGGAATCAGAAATGGGGAATCAGAGGCAGGGAATCAGAATCAGAAGCAGGGAATCAGAGGCCGGGAATCAGAGGCCGGAATCAGATGCCGGGAATAAGAGGCCGGGAATCAGAGTCCGGGAATCAGAGTCCGGGAATCAGAGATGGGGAATCAGAGGCGGGGAGTGAGATATGGGGAATCAGAGGCGGGGAATCACAGGCGGGGAAACAGAGGCGAGGAATCAGATATGGGGAATCAGAGGTGGCGAATCAAAGGCGGTGAATCAGAGATGGGGAATCAGAGGCGGGGAATGAGAGGCAGGGAATCAAACACGGGGAATCAGAGGTGGGGAATCAGAGCTGGGTTATCAGAGGCGGGGAATCAGAGTTGGGGAATCAGAGGCGGGGAATCAGAGCTGGGGAATCAGAGGTGGGGAATCAGAGTCGGGGAATCAGAGGCAGGGAATCGGATGTGCGGAATCGGAGGTGGGGAATCAGAGGCGGTGAATCTGAGATGGGGAATCAGAGGCGGGGAATCAGAGGCGGGGAATCAGAGGCAGGATATCAGACACGGGGATTCAGAGGCTGGGAATCAGACGGGGGGAATCAAAGGCGGGGAATCAGAGCTGGGGAATCAGAGGCAGGGAATCAGAGTTGGGGATTCAGAGGCGGGGAATCAGATATGGGGAAACAGAGGCGGGGAATCAGAGGCGGGCAAACAGAGGCGGGGAATTAGATATGGGGAATCAGAGGTTGGGAATCAGAGGTGGTGAATCAGAGATGGGGAATCACAGGCGGGGAATCAGAGGCAGGGAATAGAACGCGGGGAATCAGAGGCAGGGAATCAGAGCTGGAGTATCAGAGGCGGGGAATCATAGTTGGGAATCAGAGGCGGGGAATCAGATATGGGGAAACAGAGGCGGGGAATCAGAGGCGGGGAAACAGAGGCGGGGAATCAGATATGGGGAATCGGATGCGGGGAATCAGAGGCGGGGAATCAGAGCTGGGGAATCAGAGGCGGGGAATCAGAGTTGGTGCATCAGAGGTGGGGAATTAGATATGGGGAAACAGAGGCGGGGAATCAGAGGCAGGGAAACAGAGGCGGGGAATCAGATATGGGGAATCAGAGGTGGGGAATCAGAGGCAGGGAATCAGATGTGCGGAATCAGAGATGGGGAATCAGAGGCAGGGAATCAGAATCAGAAGCGGGGAATCAGAGGCCTGGAATCAGATGCTGGGAATAAGAGGCCGGGAATCAGAGGTGGGGAATCAGAGTCCGGGAATCAGAGATTGGGATTAAAAGGCGGGGAATGAGATATGGAGAATCAGAGGCGGGGAATCAGAGGCGGGGAAACAGAGGTGGGGTATCAGATATGGGGAATCAGAGGTGGCGAATCAAAGGCGGTGAATCAGAGATGGGGAATCAGAGGCAGGGAATCAGAGGCAGGGAATCAAACACGGGGAATCAGAGGCGGGGAATCAGAGCTGGGGAATCAGAGGCGGGGAATCAGAGTTGGGGAATCAAAGGCGGGGAATCAGATATGGGGAAACAGGGGCGGGGAATCAGAGGCGGGGAAACAGAGGCGGGGAATCAGATATGGGGAATCAGAGGTGTGGAATCAGAGGTTGGGAATCAGAGGCAGGGAATCAGAGGCGGGGAAACAGAGGCAGGGAATCAGATCTGGGGAATCAGTGGCGGGGAAGTAGAGTTGGGGAATCAGAGGCGGGGAATCAGAGGCGGGGAAACAGAGGCGGGGAATCAAACACGGGGAATCAGAGGTGGGGAATCAGAGGTTGGGAATCAGAGGCAGGGAATCAGAGGCGGGGAATCAGAGGCGGGGAATCAGGGGCAGGGAATCAGATGTGCGGAATCGGAGATGGGGAATCAGATGCAAGAAATCAGAGGCGGGGAATCAGAGGCGGGGAATAAGAGGCCGGGAATCAGATATGGTGAAACAGAGGCGGGGAATCAGAGGCGGGGAAACAGAGGCGGGGAATCAGATATGGGGAATCAGAGGTGGGGAATCAGAGTTTGGGAATCAGAGGCAGGGAATCAGAGGCTTGGAATCAGATGCAGGGAATCAGATGCGGGGAATCAGAGGCGGGGAATCAGAGCTGTGGAATCAGAGGTGGGGAATCAGAGTTGGGGAATCAGAGGCGGGGACTTAGATATTGGGAAACAGAGGCGGGGAATCAGAGGCGGGGAATCAGAGGTGGGGAATCAGACTCCGGGAATCAGAGATGGGGATTCAGAGGCGGGGAATGAGATATGGGGAATCAGAGGCGGGGAATCAGAGGCGGGGAAACAGAGGCGGGGAATCAGATATGGGGAATCAGAGGTGGGGATTTCAGAGGTGGGGTATCAGTGGCAGGGAATCAGAGGCGGGAAATCAGAGGCCGCGAATCAGAGGCAGTGAATCAGAGGCGGGGAATCAGAGGCAGGGAATCGGATGTGCGGAATCAGAGATGGGGAATCAGAGGTGGGGAATCAGAGGCAGTGAATCAGACATGGGTAATCAGAGGCGGGGAATCAGAGGCAGGAAATCAGACACGGGGAATCAGAGGCGGGGAATCAGAGCTGGGGAATTAGATGCAGGGAATCAGAGTTGGGGATTCAGAGGCGGGGAATCAGATATGGGGAAACAGAGGTGGGGAATCAGAGGCTGGGAATCAGATGCAGGGAATCAGATGCGGGGATCAGAGGCGGGGAATCAGAGCTGGGGAATCAGAGGTGGGGAATCAGAGTTGGGGAATCAGAGGCGGGGCTTAGAAATGGGGAAACAGAGGCGGGGAATCAGAGGCGGGGAAACAGATGCGGGGAATCAGATATGGGGAATCAGAGGTGGGGAATCTGAGGCAGGGAATCAGATGTGCGGAATCAGAGATGGGGAATCAGAGGCAGGGAATCAGAATCAGAAGCAGGGAATAAGACGCGGGGAATCAGAGGTGGGGAATCAGAGCTGGGGAAGCAGAGGCAGTGAATCTGAGGCGGGGAATCAGAGGCAGGGAATCGGATGTGCGGAATCAGAGATGGGGAATCAGAGGTGAGGAATCAGAGGCGGTGAATCAGACATGGGTAATCAGAGGCGGGGAATCAGAGGCAGAAATTCAGACACGGGGAATCAGAGGCGGGGAATCAGAGCTGGGAAATTAGAGGCAGGGAATCAGAGTTGGGGATTCAGAGGTGGGGAATCAGATATGGGGAAACAGAGGCGGGGAATCAGAGGCGGGCAAATAGAGGCGGGGAATCAGATATGGGGAAACAGAGGCGGGGAATCAGAGGCGGGGAAACAGAGGCGGGGAATCAGATATGGGGAATCAGAGGTGGGGAATCAGAGGTTGGGAATCAGAGGCAGGGAATCAGAGGCTGGGAATCAGATGCAGGGAATCAGATGCGGGGAATCAGAGCTGGGGAATCAGAGGTGGGGAATCAAAGTTGGGGAATCAGAGGCGGGGACTTAGATATGGGGAATCAGAGGCTGGGAATCAGATATGGGGAAACAGGGGCGGGGAATCAGAGGCGGGGAAACAGAGGCGGGGAATCAGATATGGGGAATCAGAGGTGTGGAATCAGAGGTTGGGAATCAGAGCTGGGGATTCAGAGGCGGGGAATTAGAGTTGGGGAATCAGAGGAGGGGAATCAGAGGCGGGGAAACAGAGGCGGGGAATCAGATATGGGGAATCAGAGGCGGGGAATCAGAGGTTGGGAATCAGAGGCAGGGAATCAGAGGCGGGGAATCAGAGGCGGGGAATCAGAGGCAGGGAATCAGATGTGCGGAATCGGAGATGGGGAATCAGAGGCAGGGAATCAGAGGCGGGGAATCAGAGGTGGGGAATCAGAGGCCGGGAATCAGATATGGGGAAACAGAGGCGGGGAATCAGAGGCGGGGAAACAGAGGCGGGGAATCAGATATGGGGAATCAGAGGTGGGGAATCAGAGTTTGGGAATCAGAGGCAGGGAATCAGAGGCTTGGAATCAGATGCAGGGAATCAGATGCGGGGAATCAGAGGCGGGGAATCAAAGCTGGGGAATCAGAGGTGGGGAATCAGAGTTGGGGAATCAGAGGCGGGGACTTAGATATTGGGAAACAGAGGTGGGGAATCAGAGGCGGGGAAACAGAGGCGGGGAATCAGATATGGGGAATCAGAGGTGGGGAATCAGGAGCGGGGTATCAGTGGCAGGGAATCAGAGGCGGGATATCAGAGGCCGGGAATCAGAGGCGGTGAATCAGAGGCGGGGAATCAGAGGCAGGGAATCGGATGTGCGGAATCAGCGATGGGGAATCAGAGGTGGGGAATCAGAGGCGGTGAATCAGACATGGGTAATCAGAGGCGGGGAATCAGAGGCAGGAAATCAGACACGGGGAATCAGAGGCGGGGAATCAGAGCTGGGGAATTAGATGCAGGGAATCAGAGTTGGGGATTCAGAGGCGGGGAATCAGATATGGGGAAACAGAGGTGGGGAATCAGAGGTGGGCAAATAGAGGCGGGGAATCAGATATGGGGAAACAGAGGCGGGGAATCAGAGGCGTGGAAACAGAGGCGGGGAATCAGATATGGGGAATCAGAGGTGGGGAATCAGTGGTTGGGAATCAGAGGCAGGGAATCAGAGGCTGGGAATCAGATGCAGGGAATCAGATGCGGGGATCAGAGGCGGGGAATCAGAGCTGGGGAATCAGAGTTGGGGAATCAGAGGCGGGGACTTAGATATGGGGAAACAGAGGCGGGGAATCAGAGGCGGGGAAACAGAGGCGGGGAATCAGATATGGGGAATCAGAGGTGGGGAATCAGAGGCAGGGAATCAGATGTGCGGAATCAGAGATGGGCAATCAGAGGCAGGGAATCAGAATCAGAAGCAGGGAATAAGACGCGGGGAATCAGAGGCGGGGAATCAGAGCTGGGGAAGCAGAGGCAGTGAATCTGAGGCGGGGAATCAGAGGCAGGGAATCGGATGTGCGGAATCAGAGATGGGGAATCAGAGGTGGGGAATCAGAGGCGGTGAATCAGACATGGGTAATCAGAGGCGGGGAATCAGAGGCAGGAATTCAGACACGGGGAATCAGAGGTGGGGAATCAGAGCTGTGAAATTAGAGGCGGGGAATCAGAGTTGGGGATTCAGAGGCGGGGAATCAGATATGGGGAAACAGAGGCGGGGAATCAGAGGCGGGCAAATAGAGGCGGGGAATCAGATATGGGGAAACAGAGGCGGGGAATCAGAGGCGGGGAAACAGAGGCGGGGAATCAGATATGGGGAATCAGAGGTGGGGAATCAGAGGTTGGGAATCAGAGGCAGGGAATCAGAGGCTGTAAATCAGATGCAGGGAATCAGATGCGTGGAATCAGAGGCGGGGAATCAGAGCTGGGGAATCAGAGGTGGGGAATCAAAGTTGGGGAATCAGTGGCGGGGACTTAGATATTGGGAAACAGAGGCGGGGAATCAGAGGCGGTGAAGCAGAGGCGGGGAATCAGACATGGGTAATCAGAGGCGGGGAATCAGAGGCAGGAAATCAGACACGGGGAATCAGAGGCGGGGAATCAGAGCTGGGAAATTAGAGGCAGGGAATTAGATGTGCGGAATCAGAAATGGGGAATCAGAGGCAGGGAATTAGATGTGCGGAATCAGAAATGGGGAATCAGAGGCAGGGAATCAGAATCAGAAGCAGGGAATCAGAGGCCGGGAATCAGAGGCCGGAATCAGATGCCGGGAATAAGAGGCCGGGAATCAGAGTCCGGGAATCAGAGTCCGGGAATCAGAGATGGGGAATCAGAGGCGGGGAGTGAGATATGGGGAATCAGAGGCGGGGAATCACAGGCGGGGAAACAGAGGCGAGGAATCAGATATGGGGAATCAGAGGTGGCGAATCAAAGGCGGTGAATCAGAGATGGGGAATCAGAGGCGGGGAATGAGAGGCAGGGAATCAAACACGGGGAATCAGAGGTGGGGAATCAGAGCTGGGTTATCAGAGGCGGGGAATCAGAGTTGGGGAATCAGAGGCGGGGAATCAGAGCTGGGGAATCAGAGGTGGGGAATCAGAGTCGGGGAATCAGAGGCAGGGAATCGGATGTGCGGAATCGGAGGTGGGGAATCAGAGGCGGTGAATCTGAGATGGGGAATCAGAGGCGGGGAATCAGAGGCGGGGAATCAGAGGCAGGATATCAGACACGGGGATTCAGAGGCTGGGAATCAGACGGGGGGAATCAAAGGCGGGGAATCAGAGCTGGGGAATCAGAGGCAGGGAATCAGAGTTGGGGATTCAGAGGCGGGGAATCAGATATGGGGAAACAGAGGCGGGGAATCAGAGGCGGGCAAACAGAGGCGGGGAATTAGATATGGGGAATCAGAGGTTGGGAATCAGAGGTGGTGAATCAGAGATGGGGAATCACAGGCGGGGAATCAGAGGCAGGGAATAGAACGCGGGGAATCAGAGGCAGGGAATCAGAGCTGGAGTATCAGAGGCGGGGAATCATAGTTGGGAATCAGAGGCGGGGAATCAGATATGGGGAAACAGAGGCGGGGAATCAGAGGCGGGGAAACAGAGGCGGGGAATCAGATATGGGGAATCGGATGCGGGGAATCAGAGGCGGGGAATCAGAGCTGGGGAATCAGAGGCGGGGAATCAGAGTTGGTGCATCAGAGGTGGGGAATTAGATATGGGGAAACAGAGGCGGGGAATCAGAGGCGGGGAAACAGAGGCGGGGAATCAGATATGGGGAATCAGAGGTGGGGAATCAGAGGCAGGGAATCAAATGTGCGGAATCAGAGATGGGGAATCAGAGGCAGGGAATCAGAATCAGAAGCGGGGAATCAGAGGCCTGGAATCAGATGCTGGGAATAAGAGGCCGGGAATCAGAGGTGGGGAATCAGAGTCCGGGAATCAGAGATTGGGATTAAAAGGCGGGGAATGAGATATGGAGAATCAGAGGCGGGGAATCAGAGGCGGGGAAACAGAGGTGGGGTATCAGATATGGGGAATCAGAGGTGGCGAATCAAAGGCGGTGAATCAGAGATGGGGAATCAGAGGCAGGGAATCAGAGGCAGGGAATCAAACACGGGGAATCAGAGGCGGGGAATCAGAGCTGGGGAATCAGAGGCGGGGAATCAGAGTTGGGGAATCAAAGGCGGGGAATCAGATATGGGGAAACAGGGGCGGGGAATCAGAGGCGGGGAAACAGAGGCGGGGAATCAGATATGGGGAATCAGAGGTGTGGAATCAGAGGTTGGGAATCAGAGGCAGGGAATCAGAGGCGGGGAAACAGAGGCAGGGAATCAGATCTGGGGAATCAGTGGCGGGGAAGTAGAGTTGGGGAATCAGAGGCGGGGAATCAGAGGCGGGGAAACAGAGGCGGGGAATCAAACACGGGGAATCAGTGGTGGGGAATCAGAGGTTGGGAATCAGAGGCAGGGAATCAGAGGCGGGGAATCAGAGGCGGGGAATCAGGGGCAGGGAATCAGATGTGCGGAATCGGAGATGGGGAATCAGATGCAAGAAATCAGAGGCGGGGAATCAGAGGCGGGGAATAAGAGGCCGGGAATCAGATATGGTGAAACAGAGGCGGGGAATCAGAGGCGGGGAAACAGAGGCGGGGAATCAGATATGGGGAATCAGAGGTGGGGAATCAGAGTTTGGGAATCAGAGGCAGGGAATCAGAGGCTTGGAATCAGATGCAGGGAATCAGATGCGGGGAATCAGAGGCGGGGAATCAGAGCTGTGGAATCAGAGGTGGGGAATCAGAGTTGGGGAATCAGAGGCGGGGACTTAGATATTGGGAAACAGAGGCGGGGAATCAGAGGCGGGGAAACAGAGGCGGGGAATCAGAAATGGGGAATCAGAGGTTGGGAATCAGAGGCAGGGGATCAGATGTGCGGAATCAGAGATGGGGAATCAAAGGCAGGGAATCAGAATCAGAAGCAGGGAATCAGAGGCCGGGAATCAGAGGCCGGAATCAGATGCCGGGAATAAGAGGCCGGGAATCAGAGGTGGGGAATCAGAGTCCGGGAATCAGAGATGGGGATTCAGAGGCGGGGAATGAGATATGGGGAATCAGAGGCTGGGAATCAGACGGGGGGAATCAAAGGCGGGGAATCAGAGCTGGGGAATCAGAGGCAGGGAATCAGAGTTGGGGATTCAGAGGCGGGGAATCAGATATGGGGAAACAGAGGCGGGGAATCAGAGGCGGGCAAACAGAGGCGGGGAATTAGATATGGGGAATCAGAGGTGGGGAATCAGAGGCAGGGAATAGAACGCGGGGAATCAGAGGCAGGGAATCAGAGCTGGGGAATCAGAGGCGGGGAATCATAGTGGGAATCAGAGGCGGGGAATCAGATATGGGGAAACAGAGGCGGGGAATCAGAGGCGGGGAAACAGAGGCGGGGAATCAGATATGGGGAATCGGATGCGGGGAATCAGATGCGGGGAATCAGAGCTGGGGAATCAGAGGCGGGGAATCAGAGTTGGTGCATCAGAGGTGGGGAATTAGATATGGGGAAACAGAGGCGGGGAATCAGAGGCGGGGAAACAGAGGCGGGGAATCAGATATGGGGAATCAGAGGTGGGGAATCAGAGGCAGGGAATCAGATGTGCGGAATCAGAGATGGGGAATCAGAGGCAGGGAATCAGAATCAGAAGCGGGGAATCAGAGGCCTGGAATCAGATGCTGGGAATAAGAGGCCGGGAATCAGAGGTGGGGAATCAGAGTCCGGGAATCAGAGATTGGGATTAAAAGGCGGGGAATGAGATATGGAGAATCAGAGGCGGGGAATCAGAGGCGGGGAAACAGAGGTGGGGAATCAGATATGGGGAATCAGTGGTGGCGAATCAAAGGCGGTGAATCAGAGATGGGGAATCAGAGGCGGGGAATCAGAGGCAGGGAATCAAACACGGGGAATCAGAGGCGGGGAATCAGAGCTGGGGAATCAGAGGCGGGGAATCAGAGTTGGGGAATCAGAGGCGGGGAATCAGATATGGGGAAACAGGGGCGGGGAATCAGAGGCGGGGAAACAGAGGTGGGGAATCAGAGGCAGGGAATCAGACGCGGGGAATCAGAGGCAGGGAATCAGATGTGCGGAATCGGAGATGGGGAATCAGATGCAAGAAATCAGAGGCGGGGAATCAGAGGCGGGGAATCAGAGGCCGGGAATCAGATATGGTGAAACAGAGGCGGGGAATCAGAGGCGGGGAAACAGAGGCGGGGAATCAGATATGGGGAATCAGAGGTGGGGAATCAGAGTTTGGGAATCAGATGCATGGAATCAGAGGCTTGGAATCAGATGCAGGGAATCAGATGCGGGGAATCAGAGGCGGGGAATCAGAGCTGTGGAATCAGAGGTGGTGAATCAGAGTTGGGGAATCAGAGGCGGGGACTTAGATATTGGGAAACAGAGGCGGGGAATCAGAGGCGAGGAAACAGAGGCGGGGAATCAGAAATGGGGAATCAGAGGTTGGGAATCAGAGGCAGGGGATCAGATGTGCGGAATCAGAGATGGGGAATCAAAGGCAGGGAATCAGAATCAGAAGCAGGGAATCAGAGGCCGGGAATCAGAGGCCGGAATCAGATGCCGGGAATAAGAGGCCGGGAATCAGAGATGGGGATTCAGAGGCGGGGAATGAGATATGGGGAATCAGAGGCGGGGAATCAGAGGCGGGGAAACAGAGGCGGGGAATCAGATATGGGGAATCAAAGGTAGGGAATCAGGGGCGGGGTATCAGTGGCAGGGAATCAGAGGCGGGAAATCAGAGGCCGGGAATCAGAGGCGGTGAATCAGAGGCGGTGAATCAGAGGCAGGGAATCGGATGTGCGGAATCAGAGATGGGGAATCAGAGGTGGGGAATCAGAGGCGGTGAATCAGACATGGGTAATCAGAGGCGGGGAATCAGAGGCAGGAAATCAGACACGGGGAATCAGAGGCGGGGAATTAGAGCTGGGGAATTAGATGCAGGGAATCAGAGTTGGGGATTCAGAGGCGGGGAATCAGATATGGGGAAATAGAGGTGGGGAACCAGAGTTGGGCAAATAGAGGCGGGGAATCCGATATGGGGAAACAGAGGCGGGGATTCAGAGGCGTGGAAACAGAGGCGGGGAATCAGATATGGGGAATCAGAGGTGGGGAATCAGAGGTTGGGAATCAGAGGCAGGGAATCAGAGGCTGGGAATCAGATGCAGGGAATCAGATACGGGGATCAGAGGCGGGGAATCAGAGCTGGGGAATCAGAGGTGGCGAATCAGAGTTGGGGAATCAGAGGCGGGGACTTAGATATGGGGAAACAGAGGCGGGGAATCAGAGGCGGGAAACAGAGGCGGGGAATCAGATATTGTGAATCAGAGATGGGGAATCAGAGGCAGGGAATCAGAATCAGAAGCGGGGAATCAGAGGCCTGGAATCAGATGCTGGGAATAAGAGGCCGGGAATCAGAGGTGGGGAATCAGAGTCCGGGAATCAGAGATTGGGATTAAAAGGCGGGGAATGAGATATGGAGAATCAGAGGCGGGGAATCAGAGGCGGGGAAACAGAGGTGGGGAATCAGATATGGGGAATCAGAGGTGGCGAATCAAAGGCGGTGAATCAGAGATGGGGAATCAGAGGCAGGGAATCAGAGGCAGGGAATCAAACACGGGGAATCAGAGGCGGGGAATCAGAGCTGGGGAATCAGAGGCGGGGAATCAGAGTTGGGGAATCAAAGGCGGGGAATCAGATATGGGGAAACAGGGGCGGGGAATCAGAGGCGGGGAAACAGAGGCGGGGAATCAGATATGGGGAATCAGAGGTGTGGAATCAGAGGTTGGGAATCAGAGGCAGGGAATCAGAGGCGGGGTAACAGAGGCAGGGAATCAGATCTGGGGAATCAGTGGCGGGGAAGTAGAGTTGGGGAATCAGAGGCGGGGAATCAGAGGCGGGGAAACAGAGGCGGGGAATCAAACACGGGGAATCAGAGGTGGGGAATCAGAGGTTGGGAATCAGAGGCAGGGAATCAGAGGCGGGGAATCAGAGGCGGGGAATCAGAGGCAGGGAATCAGATGTGCGGAATCGGAGATGGGGAATCAGATGCAAGAAATCAGAGGCGGGGAATCAGAGGCGGGGAATCAGAGGCCGGGAATCAGATATGGTGAAACAGAGGCGGGGAATCAGAGGCGGGGAAACAGAGGCGGGGAATCAGATATGGGGAATCAGAGGTGGGGAATCAGAGTTTGGGAATCAGAGGCAGGGAATCAGAGGCTTGGAATCAGATGCAGGGAATCAGATGCGGGGAATCAGAGGCGGGGAATCAGAGCTGTGGAATCAGAGGTGGGGAATCACAGTTGGGGAATCAGAGGCGGGGACTTAGATATTGGGAAACAGAGGCGGGGAATCACAGGCGGGGAAACAGAGGCGGGGAATCAGAAATGGGGAATCAGAGGTTGGGAATCAGAGGCAGGGGATCAGATGTGCGGTATCAGAGATGGGGAATCAAAGGCAGGGAATCAGAATCAGAAGCAGGGAATCAGAGGCCGGGAATCAGAGGCCGGAATCAGATGCCGGGAATAAGAGGCCGGGAATCAGAGGTAGGGAATCAGAGTCCGGGAATCAGAGATGGGGATTCAGAGGCGGGGAATGAGATATGGGGAATCAGAGGCTGGGAATCAGACGGGGGGAATCAAAGGCGGGGAATCAGAGCTGGGGAATCAGAGGCAGGGAATCAGAGTTGGGGATTCAGAGGCGGGGAATCAGATATGGGGAAACAGAGGCGGGGAATCAGAGGCGGGCAAACAGAGGCGTGGAATTAGATATGGGGAATCAGAGGTGGGGAATCAGAGGTGGTGAATCAGAGATGGGGAATCACAGGCGGGGAATCAGAGGCAGGTAATCAGAGCTGGGGAATCAGAGGCGGGGAACCATAGTGGGAATCAGAGGCGGGGAATCAGATATGGGGAAACAGAGGCGGGGAATCAGAGGCGGGGAAACAGAGGCGGGGAATCAGATATGGGGAATCGGATGCGGGGAATCAGAGGCGGGGAATCAGAGCTGGGGAATCAGAGGCGGGGAATCAGAGTTGGTGCATCAGAGGTGGGGAATTAGATATGGGGAAACAGAGGCGGGGAATCAGAGGCGGGGAAACAGAGGCGGGGAATCAGATATGGGGAATCAGAGGTGGGGAATCAGAGGCAGGGAATCAGATGTGCGGAATCAGAGATGGGGAATCAGAGGCAGGGAATCAGAATCAGAAGCAGGGAATCAGAGGCCTGGAATCAGATGCTGGGAATAAGAGGCCGGGAATCAGAGGTGGGGAATCAGAGTCCGGGAATCAGAGATTGGGATTAAAAGGCGGAGAATGATATATGGAGAATCAGAGGCGGGGAAACAGAGGTGGGGAATCAGATATGGGGAATCAGTGGTGGCGAATCAAAGGCGGTGAATCAGAGATGGGGAATCAGAGGCAGGGAATCAGAGGCAGGGAATCAAACACGGGGAATCAGAGGCGGGGAATCAGAGCTGGGGAATCAGAGGCGGGGAATCAGAGTTGGGGAATCAAAGGCGGGGAATCAGATATGGGGAAACAGGGGCGGGGAATCAGAGGCGTGGAAACAGAGGCGGGGAATCAGATATGGGGAATCAGAGGTGTGGAATCAGAGGTTCGGAATCAGAGGCAGGGAATCAGAGGCGGGGAAACAGAGGCAGGGAATCAGATCTGGGGAATCAGTGGCGGGGAAGTAGAGTTGGGGAATCAGAGGCGGGGAATCAGAGGTGGGGAAACAGAGGCGGGGAATCAAACACGGGGAATCAGAGGTGGGGAATCAGAGGTTGGGAATCAGAGGCAGGGAATCAGAGGCGGGGAATCAGAGGCGGGGAATCAGAGGCAGGGAATCAGATGTGCGGAATCGGAGATGGGGAATCAGATGCAAGAAATCAGAGGCGGGGAATCAGAGGCGGGGAATCAGAGGCCGGGAATCAGATATGGTGAAACAGAGGCGGGGAATCAGAGGCGGGGAAACAGAGGCGGGGAATCAGATATGGGGAATCAGAGGTGGGGAATCAGAGTTTGGGAATCAGAGGCAGGGAATCAGAGGCTTGGAATCAGATGCAGGGAATCAGATGCGGGGAATCAGAGGCGGGGAATCAGAGCTGTGGAATCAGAGGTGGGGAATCAGAGTTGGGGAATCAGAGGCGGGGACTTAGATATTGGGAAACAGAGGCGGGGAATCAGAGGCGGGGAAACAGAGGCGGGGAATCAGAAATGGGGAATCAGAGGTTGGGAATCAGAGGCAGGGGATCAGATGTGCGGAATCAGAGATGGGGAATCAAAGGCACGGAATCAGAATCAGAAGCAGGGAATCAGAGGCCGGGAATCAGAGGCCGGAATCAGATGCCGGGAATAAGAGGCCGGGAATCAGAGGTGGGGAATCAGAGTCCAGGAATCAGAGATGGGGATTCAGAGGCGGGGAATGAGATATGGGGAATCAGAGGCTGGGAATCAGACGGGGTGAATCAAAGGCGGGGAATCAGAGCTGGGGAATCAGAGGCAGGGAATCAGAGTTGGGGATTCAGAGGCGGGGAATCAGATATGGGGAAACAGAGGCAGGGAATCAGAGGCGGGCAAACAGAGGCGGGGAATTAGATATGGGGAATCAGAGGTGGGGAATCAGAGGTGGTGAATCAGAGATGGGGAATCACAGGCGGGGAATCAGAGGCAGGGAATCAGAGCTGGGGAATCAGAGGCGGGGAACCATAGTGGGAATCAGAGGCGGGGAATCAGATATGGGGAAACAGAGGCGGGGAATCAGAGGCGGGGAAACAGAGGCGGGGAATCAGATATGGGGAATCGGATGCGGGGAATCAGAGGCGGGGAATCAGAGCTGGGGAATCAGAGGCGGGGAATCAGAGTTGGTGCATCAGAGGTGGGGAATTAGATATGGGGAAACAGAGGCGGGGAATCAGAGGCGGGGAAACAGAGGCGGGGAATCAGATATGGGGAATCAGAGGTGGGGAATCAGAGGCAGGGAATCAGATGTGCGGAATCAGAGATGGGGAATCAGAGGCAGGGAATCAGAATCAGAAGCAGGGAATCAGAGGCCTGGAATCAGATGCTGGGAATAAGAGGCCGGGAATCAGAGGTGGGGAATCAGAGTCCGGGAATCAGAGATTGGGATTAAAAGGCGGGGAATGATATATGGAGAATCAGAGGCGGGGAAACAGAGGTGGGGAATCAGATATGGGGAATCAGTGGTGGCGAATCAAAGGCGGTGAATCAGAGATGGGGAATCAGAGGCAGGGAATCAGAGGCAGGGAATCAAACACGGGGAATCAGAGGCGGGGAATCAGAGCTGGGGAATCAGAGGCGGGGAATCAGAGTTGGGGAATCAAAGGCGGGGAATCAGATATGGGGAAACAGGGGCGGGGAATCAGAGGCGTGGAAACAGAGGCGGGGAATCAGATATGGGGAATCAGAGGTGTGGAATCAGAGGTTCGGAATCAGAGGCAGGGAATCAGAGGCGGGGAAACAGAGGCAGGGAATCAGATCTGGGGAATCAGTGGCGGGGAAGTAGAGTTGGGGAATCAGAGGCGGGGAATCAGAGGCGGGGAAACAGAGGCGGGGAATCAAACACGGGGAATCAGAGGTGGGGAATCAGAGGTTGGGAATCAGAGGCAGGGAATCAGAGGCGGGGAATCAGAGGAGGGGAATCAGAGGCAGGGAATCAGATGTGCGGAATCGGAGATGGGGAATCAGATGCAAGAAATCAGAGGCGGGGAATCAGAGGCGGGGAATCAGAGGCCGGGAATCAGATATGGTGAAACAGAGGCGGGGAATCAGAGGCGGGGAAACAGAGGCGGGGAATCAGATATGGGGAATCAGAGGTGGGGAATCAGAGTTTGGGAATCAGATGCAGGGAATCAGATGCGGGGAATCAGAGGTGGGGAATCAGAGCTGTGGAATCAGAGGTGGGGAATCAGAGTTGGGGAATCAGAGGCGGGGACTTAGATATTGGGAAACAGAGGCGGGGAATCAGAGGCGGGGAAACAGAGGCGGGGAATCAGAAATGGGGAATCAGAGGTTGGGAATCAGAGGCAGGGGATCAGATGTGCGGAATCAGAGATGGGGAATCAAAGGCACGGAATCAGAATCAGAAGCAGGGAATCAGAGGCCGGGAATCAGAGGCCGGAATCAGATGCCGGGAATAAGAGGCCGGGAATCAGAGGTGGGGAATCAGAGTCCGGGAATCAGAGATGGGGATTCAGAGGCGGGGAATGAGATATGGGGAATCAGAGGCTGGGAATCAGACGGGGGGAATCAAAGGCGGGGAATCAGAGCTGGGGAATCAGAGGCAGGGAATCAGAGTTGGGGATTCAGAGGCGGGGAATCAGATATGGGGAAACAGAGGCGGGGAATCAGAGGCGGGCAAACAGAGGCGGGGAATTAGATATGGGGAATCAGAGGTGGGGAATCAGAGGTGGTGAATCAGAGATGGGGAATCACAGGCGGGGAATCAGAGGCAGGGAATAGAACGCGGGGAATCAGAGGCAGGGAATCAGAGCTGGGGAATCAGAGGCGGGGAATCATAGTGGGAATCAGAGGCGGGGAATCAGATATGGGGAAAAAGAGGCGGGGAATCAGAGGCGGGGAAACAGAGGCGGGGAATCAGATATGGGGAATCGGATGCGGGGAATCAGAGGCGGGGAATCAGAGCTGGGGAATCAGAGGTGGGGAATCAGAGTTGGTGCATCAGAGGTGGGGAATTAGATATGGGGAAACAGAGGCTTGGAATCAGAGGCGGGGAAACAGAGGCGGGGAATCAGATATGGGGAATCAGAGGTGGGGAATCAGAGGCAGGGAAACAGATGTGCGGAATCAGAGATGGGGAATCAGAGGCAGGGAATCAGAATCAGAAGCGGGGAATCAGAGGCCTGGAATCAGATGCTGGGAATAAGAGGCCGGGAATCAGAGGTGGGGAATCAGAGTCCGGGAATCAGAGATTGGGATTAAAAGGCGGGGAATGAGATATGGAGAATCAGAGGCGGGGAATCAGATATGGGGAATCAGTGGTGGCGAATCAAAGGCGGTGAATCAGAGATGGGGAATCAGAGGCGGGGAATCAGAGCTGGGGAATCAGAGGCGGGGAATCAGATTTGGGGAATCAGAGGCGGGGAATCAGATATGGGGAAACAGGGGCGGGGAATCAGAGGCGGGGAAACAGAGGCGGGGAATCAGATATGGGGAATCAGAGGTGTGGAATCAGAGGTTGGGAATCAGAGGCAGGGAATCAGAGGCGGGGAAACAGAGGCAGGGAATCAGATCTGGGGAATCAGTGGCGGGGAAGTAGAGTTGGGGAATCAGAGGCGGGGAATCAGAGGCGGGGAAACAGAGGCGGGGAATGAAACACGGGGAATCAGAGGTGGGGAATCAGAGGTTGGGAATCAGAGGCAGGGAATCAGAGGCGGGGAATCAGAGGCGGGGAATCAGAGGCAGGGAATCAGATGTGCGGAATCGGAGATGGGGAATCAGATGCAAGAAATCAGAGGCGGGGAATCAGAGGCGGGGAATCAGAGGCCGGGAATCAGATATGGTGAAACAGAGGCGGGGAATCAGAGGCGGGGAAACAGAGGCGGGGAATCAGATATGGGGAATCAGAGGTGGGGAATCAGAGTTTGGGAATCAGAGGCATGGAATCAGAGGCTTGGAATCAGATGCAGGGAATCAGATGCGGGGAATCAGAGGCGTGGAATCAGATCTGGGGAATCAGTGGCGGGGAAGTAGAGTTGGGGAATCAGAGGCGGGGAATCAGAGGCGGGGAAACAGAGGCGGGGAATCAAACACGGGGAATCAGAGGTGGGGAATCAGAGGTTGGGAATCAGAGGCAGGGAATCAGAGGCGGGGAATCAGAGGCGGGGAATCAGAGGCAGGGAATCAGATGTGCGGAATCGGAGATGGGGAATCAGATGCAAGAAATCAGAGGCGGGGAATCAGAGGCGGGGAATCAGAGGCCGGGAATCAGATATGGTGAAACAGAGGCGGGGAATCAGAGGCGGGGAAACAGAGGCGGGGAATCAGATATGGGGAATCAGAGGTGGGGAATCAGAGTTTGGGAATCAGAGGCATGGAATCAGAGGCTTGGAATCAGATGCAGGGAATCAGATGCGGGGAATCAGAGGCGGGGAATCAGAGCTGTGGAATCAGAGGTGGTGAATCAGAGTTGGGGAATCAGAGGCGGGGACTTAGATATTGGGAAACAGAGGCGGGGAATCAGAAATGGGGAATCAGAGGTTGGGAATCAGAGGCAGGGGATCAGATGTGCGGAATCAGAGATGGGGAATCAAAGGCAGGGAATCAGAATCAGAAGCAGGGAATCAGAGGCCGGGAATCAGAGGCCGGAATCAGATGCCGGGAATAAGAGGCCGGGAATCAGAGGTGGGGAATCAGAGTCCGGGAATCAGAGATGGGGATTCAGAGGCGGGGAATGAGATATGGGGAATCAGAGGCGGGGAATCAGAGGCGGGGAAACAGAGGCGGGGAATCAGATATGGGGAATCAAAGGTAGGGAATCAGGGGCGGGGTATCAGTGGCAGGGAATCAGAGGCGGGAAATCAGAGGCCGGGAATCAGAGGCGGTGAATCAGAGGCGGTGAATCAGAGGCAGGGAATCGGATGTGCGGAATCAGAGATGGGGAATCAGAGGTGGGGAATCAGAGGCGGTGAATCAGACATGGGTAATCAGAGGCGGGGAATCAGAGGCAGGAAATCAGACACGGGGAATCAGAGGCGGGGAATTAGAGCTGGGGAATTAGATGCAGGTAATCAGAGTTGGGGATTCAGAGGCGGGGAATCAGATATGGGGAAATAGAGGTGGGGAACCAGAGTTGGGCAAATAGAGGCGGGGAATCCGATATGGGGAAACAGAGGCGGGGATTCAGAGGCGTGGAAACAGAGGCAGGGAATCAGATATGGGGAATCAGAGGTGGGGAATCAGAGGTTGGGAATCAGAGGCAGGGAATCAGAGGCTGGGAATCAGATGCAGGGAATCAGATGCGGGGATCAGAGGCGGGGAATCAGAGCTGGGGAATCAGAGGTGGCGAATCAGAGTTGGGGAATCAGAGGCGGGGACTTAGATATGGGGAAACAGAGGCGGGGAATCAGAGGCGGGAGACAGAGGCGGGGAATCAGATATTGTGAATCAGAGATGGGGAATCAGAGGCAGGGAATCAGAATCAGAAGCGGGGAATCAGAGGCCTGGAATCAGATGCTGGGAATAAGAGGCCGGGAATCAGAGGTGGGGAATCAGAGTCCGGGAATCAGAGATTGGGATTAAAAGGCGGGGAATGAGATATGGAGAATCAGAGGCGGGGAATCAGAGGCGGGGAAACAGAGGTGGGGAATCAGATATGGGGAATCAGAGGTGGCGAATCAAAGTCGGTGAATCAGAGATGGGGAATCAGAGGCAGGGAATCAGAGGCAGGGAATCAAACACGGGGAATCAGAGGCGGGGAATCAGAGCTGGGGAATCAGAGGCGGGGAATCAGAGTTGGGGAATCAAAGGCGGGGAATCATATATGGGGAAATAGGGGCGGGGAATCAGAGGCGGGGAAACAGAGGCGGGGAATCAGATATGGGGAATCAGTGGCGGGGAAGTAGAGTTGGGGAATCAGAGGCAGGGAATCAGAGGCGGGGAAACAGAGGCGGGGAATCAAACACGGGGAATCAGAGGTGGGGAATCAGAGGTTGGGAATCAGAGGCAGGGAATCAGAGCCGGGGAATCAGAGGCGGGGAATCAGAGGCAGGGAATCAGATGTGCGGAATCGGAGATGGGGAATCAGATGCAAGAAATCAGAGGCGGGGAATCAGAGGCCGGGAATCAGATATGGTGAAACAGAGGCGGGGAATCAGAGGCGGGGAAACAGAGGCGGGGAATCAGATATGGGGAATCAGAGGTGGGGAATCAGAGTTTGGGAATCAGAGGCAGGGAATCAGAGGCTTGGAATCAGATGCAGGGAATCAGATGCGGGGAATCAGAGGCGGGGAATCAGAGCTGTGGAATCAGAGGTGGGGAATCAGAGTTGGGGAATCAGAGGCGGGGACTTAGATATTGGGAAACAGAGGCGGGGAATCAGAGGCGGGGAAACAGAGGCGGGGAATCAGAAATGGGGAATCAGAGGTTGGGAATCAGAGGCAGGGGATCAGATGTGCGGAATCAGAGATGGGGAATCAAAGGCAGGGAATCAGAATCAGAAGCAGGGAATCAGAGGCCGGGAATCAGAGGCCGGAATCAGATGCCGGGAATAAGAGGCCGGGAATCAGAGGTGGGGAATCAGAGTCCGGGAATCAGAGATGGGGATTCAGAGGCGGGGAATGAGATATGGGGAATCAGAGGCTGGGAATCAGACGGGGGGAATCAAAGGCGGGGAATCAGAGCTGGGGAATCAGAGGCAGGGAATCAGAGTTGGGGATTCAGAGGCGGGGAATCAGATATGGGGAAACAGAGGCGGGGAATCAGAGGCGGGCAAACAGAGGCGGGGAATTAGATATGGGGAATCAGAGGTGGGGAATCAGAGGTGGTGAATCAGAGATGGGGAATCACAGGCGGGGAATCAGAGGCAGGGAATAGAACGCGGGGAATCAGAGGCAGTGAATCAGAGCTGGGGAATCAGAGGCGGGGAATCATAGTGGGAATCAGAGGCGGGGAATCAGATATGGGGAAACAGAGGCGGGGAATCAGAGGCGGGGAAACAGAGGCGGGGAATCAGATATGGGGAATCGGATGCGGGGAATCAGAGGCGGGGAATCAGAGCTGGGGAATCAGAGGCGGGGAATCAGAGTTGGTGCATCAGAGGTGGGGAATTAGATATGGGGAAACAGAGGCGGGGAATCAGAGGCGGGGAAACAGAGGCGGGGAATCAGATATGGGGAATCAGAGGTGGGGAATCAGAGGCAGGGAATCAGATGTGCGGAATCAGAGATGGGGAATCAGAGGCAGGGAATCAGAATCAGAAGCGGGGAATCAGAGGCCTGGAATCAGATGCTGGGAATAAGAGGCCGGGAATCAGAGGTGGGGAATCAGAGTCCGGGAATCAGAGATTGGGATTAAAAGGCGGGGAATGAGATATGGAGAATCAGAGGCGGGGAATCAGAGGCGGGGAAACAGAGGTGGGGAATCAGATATGGGGAATCAGTGGTGGCGAATCAGAGGCGGGGAATCAGAGGCAGGGAATCAAACACGGGGAATCAGAGGCGGGGAATCAGAGCTGGGGAATCAGAGGCGGGGAATCAGAGTTGGGGAATCAGAGGCGGGGAATCAGATATGGGGAAACAGGGTCCGGGAATCAGAGGCGGGGAAACAGAGGCGGGGAATCAGATATGGGGAATCAGAGGTGTGGAATCAGAGGTTGGGAATCAGAGGCAGGGAATCAGAGGCGGGGAAACAGAGGCAGGGAATCAGATCTGGGGAATCAGTGGCGGGGAAGTAGAGTTGGGGAATCAGAGGCGGGGAATCAGAGGCAGGGAAACAGAGGCGGGGAATCAAACACGGGGAATCAGAGGTGGGGAATCAGAGGTTGGGAATCAGAGGCAGGGAATCAGAGGCGGGGAATCAGAGGCGGGGAATCAGAGGCAGGGAATCAGATGTGCGGAATCGGAGATGGGGAATCAGAGGCGGGGAATCAGAGGCGGGGAATCAGAGGCCGGGAATCAGATATGGTGAAACAGAGGCGGGGAATCAGAGGCGGGGAAACAGAGGCGGGGAATCAGATATGGGGAATCAGAGGTGGGGAATCAGAGTTTGGGAATCAGAGGCATGGAATCAGAGGCTTGGAATCAGATGCAGGGAATCAGATGCGGGGAATCAGAGGCGGGGAATCAGAGCTGTGGAATCAGAGGTGGTGAATCAGAGTTGGGGAATCAGAGGCGGGGACTTAGATATTGGGAAACAGAGGCGGGGAATCAGAGGCGAGGAAACAGAGGCGGGGAATCAGAAATGGGGAATCAGAGGTTGGGAATCAGAGGCAGGGGATCAGATGTGCGGAATCAGAGATGGGGAATCAAAGGCAGGGAATCAGAATCAGAAGCAGGGAATCAGAGGCCGGGAATCAGAGGCCGGAATCAGATGCCGGGAATAAGAGGCCGGGAATCAGAGGTGGGGAATCAGAGTCCGGGAATCAGAGATGGGGATTCAGAGGCGGGGAATGAGATATGGGGAATCAGAGGCGGGGAATCAGAGGCGGGGAAACAGAGGCGGGGAATCAGATATGGGGAATCAAAGGTAGGGAATCAGGGGCGGGGTATCAGTGGCAGGGAATCAGAGGCGGGAAATCAGAGGCCGGGAATCAGAGGCGGTGAATCAGAGGCGGTGAATCAGAGGCAGGGAATCGGATGTGCGGAATCAGAGATGGGGAATCAGAGGTGGGGAATCAGAGGCGGTGAATCAGACATGGGTAATCAGAGGCGGGGAATCAGAGGCAGGAAATCAGACACGGGGAATCAGAGGCGGGGAATTAGAGCTGGGGAATTAGATGCAGGGAATCAGAGTTGGGGATTCAGAGGCGGGGAATCAGATATGGGGAAATAGAGGTGGGGAACCAGAGTTGGGCAAATAGAGGCGGGGAATCCGATATGGGGAAACAGAGGCGGGGATTCAGAGGCGTGGAAACAGAGGCGGGGAATCAGATATGGGGAATCAGAGGTGGGGAATCAGAGGTTGGGAATCAGAGGCAGGGAATCAGAGGCTGGGAATCAGATGCAGGGAATCAGAAGTACGGAATCAGAGATGGGGAATCAGAGGCAGGGAATCAGAATCAGAAGCGGGGAATCAGAGGCCTGGAATCAGATGCTGGGAATAAGAGGCCGGGAATCAGAGGCGGGGAATCAGAGGCGGGGAAACAGAGGTGGGGAAACAGATATGGGGAATCAGTTGTGGCGAATCAAAGGCGGTGAATCAGAGATGGGGAATCAGAGGCGGGGAATCAGAGGCAGGGAATCAAACACGGGGAATCAGAGGCGGGGAATCAGAGCTGGGGAATCAGAGGCGGGGAATCAGAGTTGGGGAATCAGAGGCGGGGAATCAGATATGGGGAAACAGGGGCGGGGAATCAGAGGCGGGGAAACAGAGGCGGGGAATCAGATATGGGGAATCAGAGGTGTGGAATCAGAGGTTGGGAATCAGAGGCAGGGAATCAGAGGCGGGGAAACAGGGGCAGGGAATCAGATCTGGGGAATCAGTGGCGGGGAAGTAGAGTTGGGGAATCAGAGGCGGGGAATCAGAGGCGGGGAAACAGAGGCGGGGAATCAAACACGGGGAATCAGAGGTGGGGAATCAGAGGTTGGGAATCAGAGGCAGGGAATCAGAGGCGGGGAATCAGAGGCGGGGAATCAGAGGCAGGGAATCAGATGTGCGGAATCGGAGATGGGGAATCAGATGCAAGAAATCAGAGGCGGGGAATCAGAGGCGGGGAATCAGAGGCCGGGAATCAGATATGGTGAAACAGAGGCGGGGAATCAGAGGTGGGGAAACAGAGGCGGGGAATCAGATATGGGGAATCAGAGGTGGGGAATCAGAGTTTGGGAATCAGAGGCATGGAATCAGAGGCTTGGAATCAGATGCAGGGAATCAGATGCTGGGAATCAGAGGCGGGGAATCAGAGCTGTGGAATCAGAGGTGGTGAATCAGAGTTGGGGAATCAGAGGCGGGGACTTAGATATTGGGAAACAGAGGCGGGGAATCAGAGGCGAGGAAACAGAGGTGGGGAATCAGAAATGGGGAATCAGAGGTTGGGAATCAGAGGCAGGGGATCAGATGTGCGGAATCAGAGATGGGGAATCAAAGGCAGGGAATCAGAATCAGAAGCAGGGAATCAGAGGCCGGGAATCAGAGGCCGGAATCAGATGCCGGGAATAAGAGGCCGGGAATCAGAGGTGGGGAATCAGAGTCCGGGAATCAGAGATGGGGATTCAGAGGCGGGGAATGAGATATGGGGAATCAGAGGCGGGGAATCAGAGGCGGGGAATCAGATATGGGGAATCAAAGGTAGGGAATCAGGGGCGGGGTATCAGTGGCAGGGAATCAGAGGCGGGAAATCAGAGGCCGGGAATCAGAGGCGGTGAATCAGAGGCGGTGAATCAGAGGCAGGGAATCGGATGTGCGGAATCAGAGATGGGGAATCAGAGGTGGGGAATCAGAGGCGGTGAATCAGACATGGGTAATCAGAGGCGGGGAATCAGAGGCAGGAAATCAGACACGGGGAATCAGAGGCGAGGAATTAGAGCTGGGGAATTAGATGCAGGGAATCAGAGTTGGGGATTCAGAGGCGGGGAATCAGATATGGGGAAATAGAGGTGGGGAACCAGAGTTGGGCAAATAGAGGCGGGGAATCCGATATGGGGAAACAGAGGCGGGGATTCAGAGGCGTGGAAACAGAGGCGGGGAATCAGATATGGGGAATCAGAGGTGGGGAATCAGAGGTTGGGAATCAGAGGCAGGGAATCAGAGGCTGGGAATCAGATGCAGGGAATCAGATGCGGGGATCAGAGGCGGGGAATCAGAGCTGGGGAATCAGAGGTGGGGAATCAGAGGCGGGGAATCAGAGGCGGGGACTTAGATATGGGGAAACAGAGGCGGGGAATAGAGGCGGGAAACAGAGGCGGGGAATCAGATATTGTGAATCAGAGGTAGGGAATCAGAGGCAGGGAATCAGATGTGCGGAATCAGAGATGGGGAATCAGAGGCAGGGAATCAGAATCAGAAGCAGGGAATAAGACGCGGGGAATCAGAGGCGGGGAATCAGAGCTGGGGAAGCAGAGGCAGTGAATCAGAGGCAGGGAATCAGAGGCTGGGAATCAGTTGCAGGGAATCAGATGCGGGGATCAGAGGCGGGGAATCAGAGCTGGGGAATCAGAGGTGGGGAATCAGAGTTGGGGAATCAGATGCGGGGACTTAGATATGGGGAAACAGAGGCGGGGAATCAGAGGCGGGAAACAGAGGCGGGGAATCAGATATTGTGAATCAGAGGTGGGGAATCAGAGGCAGGGAATCAGATGTGCGGAATCAGAGATGGGGAATCAGAGGCAGGGAATCAGAATCAGAAGCAGGGAATAAGACGCGGGGAATCAGAGGCGGGGAATCAGAGCTGGGGAAGCAGAGGCAGTGAATCAGAGGCTGGGATTCAGAGGCAGGGAATCGGATGTGCGGAATCAGAGATGGGGAATCAGAGGTGGGGAATCAGAGGCGGTGAATCAGACATGGGTAATCAGAGGCGGGGAATCAGAGGCAGGAAATCAGACACGGGGAATCAGAGGCGGGGAATCAGAGCTGGGAAATTAGAGGCAGGGAATCAGAGTTGGGGATTCAGAGGCGGGGAATCAGATATGGGGAAACAGAGGCGGGGAATCAGAGGCGGGGACTTAGATATGGGGAAACAGGGGCGGGGAATCAGAGGCGGGGAAACAGAGGCGGGGAATCAGATATGGGGAATCAGAGGTGTGGAATCAGATGTTGGGAATCAGAGGCAGGGAAACAGAGGCGGGGAAACAGAGGCGGGGAATCAGATATGGGGAATCAGAGGTGGCGAATCAAAGGCGGTGAAACAGAGATGGGGAATCAGGGCAGGGAATCAGAGGCAGGGAATCAAACACGGGGAATCAGAGCTGGGGAATCAGAGGCGGGGAATTAGAGTTGGGGAATCAGAGGAGGGGAATCAGAGGCGGGGAAACGGAGGCGGGGAATCAGATATGGGGAATCAGAGGTGGGGAATCAGAGGTTGGGAATCAGAGGCAGGGAATCAGAGGCGGGGAATCAGAGGCAGGGAATCAGAGGCAGGGAATCAGATGTGCGGAATCGGAGATGGGGAATCAGAGGCAGGGAATCAGAGGCGGGGAATCAGAGGTGGGGAATCAGAGGCCGGGAATCAGATATGGGGAAACAGAGGCGGGGAATCAGAGGCGGGGAAACAGAGGCGGGGAATCAGATATGGGGAATCAGAGGTGGGGAATCAGAGGTTGGGAATCAGAGGCAGGTAATCAGAGGCTTGGAATCAGATGCAGGGAATCAGATGCGGGGAATCAGAGGCGGGGAATCAGAGCTGGGGAATCAGAGGTGGGGAATCAGAGTTGGTGAATCAGAGGCGGGGACTTAGATATTGAGAAACAGAGGCGGGGAATCAGAGGCGGGGAAACAGAGGCGGGGAATCAGATATGGGGAATCAGAGGTGGGGAATCAGAGGCAGGGAATCAGATGTACGGAATCAGAGATGGGGAATCAGAGGCAGGGAATCAGAATCAGAAGCAGGGAATCAGAGGCCGGGAATCAGAGGCCGGAATCAGATGCCGGGAATAAGAGGCCGGGAATCAGAGGTGGGGAATCAGAGTCCGGGAATCAGAGATGGGGATTCAGAGGCGGGGAATGAGATATGGGGAATCAGAGGCGGGGAATCAGAGGCGGGGAAACAGAGGCGGGGAATCAGATATGGGGAATCAGAGGTGGGGAATCTGGGGCGGGGTATCAGTGGCAGGGAATCAGAGGCGGGAATTCAGAGGCCGGGAATCAGAGGCGGTGAATCAGAGGCGGGGAATCAGAGGCAGGGAATCGGATGTGCGGATTCAGAGATGGGGAATCAGAGGTGGGGAATCAGAGGCGGTGAATCAGACATGGGTAATCAGAGGCGGGGAATCAGAGGACGGAAATCAGACACTGGGAATCAGAGGCGGGGAATCAGAGCTGGGGAATTAGATGCAGGGAATCAGAGTTGGGGATTCAGAGGCGGGGAATCAGATATGGGGAAACAGAGGTGGGGAATCAGAGGTGGGCAAATAGACGCGGGGAATCTGATATGGGGAAACAGAGGCGGGGAATCAGAGGCGTGGAAACAGAGGCGGGGAATCAGATATGGGGAATCAGAGGTGGGGAATCAGAGGTTGGGAATCAGAGGCAGGGAATCAGAGGCTGGGAATCAGATGCAGGGAATCAGATGCGGGTATCAGAGGCGGGGAATCAGAGCTGGGGAATCAGAGGTGGGGAATCAGAGTTGGGGAATCAGAGGCGGGGACTTAGATATGAGGAAACAGAGGCGGGGAATCAGAGGCGGGGAAACAGAGGCAGGGAATCAGATATGGGGAATCAGAGGTGGGGAATCAGAGGCAGGGAATCAGATGTGCGGAATCAGAGATGGGGAATCAGAGGCAGGGAATCAGAATCAGAAGCAGGGAATAAGACGCGGGGAATCAGAGGCGGGGAATCAGAGCTGGGGAAGCAGAGGCAGTGAATCAGAGGCGGGGAATCAGAGGCAGGGAATCGGATGTGCGGAATCAGAGATGGGGAATCAGAGGTGGGGAATCAGAGGCGGTGAATCAGACATGGGTAATCAGGGGCGGGGAATCAGAGGCAGGAAATCAGACACGGGGAATCAGACGCGGGAAATCAGAGCTGGGAAATTAGAGGCAGGGAATCAGAGTTGGGGATTCAGAGGCGGGGAATCAGATATAGGGAAACAGAGGCGGGGAATCAGAGGCGGGAATATAGAGGCGGGGAATCAGATATGGGGAAACAGAGGCGGGGAATCAGAGGCGGGGAAACAGAGGCGGGGAATCAGATATGGGGAATCAGAGGTGGGGAATCAGAGGTTGGGAATCAGAGGCAGGGAATCAGAGGCTGGGAATCAGATGCAGGGAATCAGATGCGGGGAATCAGAGGCGGGGAATCAGAGCTGGAGTATCAGAGGTGGGGAATCAAAGTTGGGGAGTCAGAGGCGGGGACTTAGATATGGGGAATCAGATATGGGGAAACAGGGGCGGGGAATCAGAGGCGGGGAAACAGAGGCGGGGAATCAGATATGGGCAATCAGAGGTGTGGAATCAGAGGTTGGGAATCAGAGGCAGGGAATCAGAGGCGGGGAAACAGAGGCGGGGAATCAGATATGGGGAATCAGAGGTGGCGAATCAAAGGCGGTGAAGCAGAGATGGGGAATCAGGGCAGGGAATCAGAGGCAGGGAATCAAACACGGGGAATCAGAGCTGGGGAATCAGAGGCGGGGAATTAGAGTTGTGGAATCAGAGGAGGGGAATCAGAGGCGGGGAAACAGAGGCGGGGAATCAGATATGGGGAATCAGAGGTGGGGAATCAGAGGTTGGGAATCAGAGGCATGGAATCAGAGGCGGGGAATCAGAGGCCGGGAATCAGATATGGGGAAACAGAGGCGGGGAATCAGAGGCTGGGTATCAGAGGCGGGGAATCAGAGGCCGGGAATCAGATATGGGGAAACAGAGGCGGGGATTCAGAGGTGGGGAAACAGAGGCGGGGAATCAGATATGGGGAATCAGAGGTGGGGAATCAGAGGTTGGGAATCAGAGGCAGGGAATCAGAGGCTTGGAATCAGATGCAGGGAATCAGATGCGGGGAATCAGAGGCGGGGAATCAGAGCTGGGGAATCAGAGGTGGGGAATCAGATTTGGGGAATCAGAGGCGGGGACTTAGATATTGGGAAACAGAGGCGGGGAATCAGAGGCGGGGAAACAGAGGCGGGGAATCAGATATGGGGATTCAGAGGTGGCGAATCAAAGGCGGTGAATCAGAGATGGGGAATCAGAGGCCGGGAATCAGAGGCAGGGAATCAAACACGTGGAATCAGAGGCGGGGAATCAGAGCTGGGGAATCAGAGGCGGGGAATCAGAGTTGGAGAATCAGAGGCGGGGAATCAGACGCAGGGAATCAATATGGGAAATCAGAGGTGGGGAATCAGAGGTTGGGAATCAGAAGAAGGGAATCAGAGGCGAGGAATCAGAGCTGGGGAATCAGAGGCGGGGAATCAGAATTGGGGAATCAGAGATGGGGAATCAGAGATGGGGAATCAGAGGCGGGGAATCAGACGCGGGGAATCAGAGGTGGTGAATCAGAGATGTGGAATCAGAGGCGGGGAATCGGAGGCAGGGAATCAGACGCGGGGAATCAGAGGCGGGGAATCATAGCTGGCGAATCAGAGGCGGGGAATCAGAGGTGGGGAATCAGAGGCGGGGAATCAGATATTGGGAATCAGAGGTGGGGAATCAGAGGCGGTGAATCAGACATGGGTAATCAGAGGCGGGGAATCAGAGGCAGAAATTCAGACACGGGGAATCAGAGGCGGGGAATCAGAGCTGGGAAATTAGAGGCAGGGAATCAGAGTTGGGGATTCAGAGGCGGGGAATCAGATATGGGGAAACAGAGGCGGGGAATCAGAGGCGGGCAAATAGAGGCGGGGAATCAGATATGGGGAAACAGAGGCGGGGAATCAGAGGCAGGGAAACAGAGGCGGGGAATCAGATAAAGGGAATCAGAGGTGGGGAATCAGAGGTTGGGAATCAGAGGCAGGGAATCAGAGGCTGGGAATCAGATGCAGGGAATCAGATGCGGGGAATCAGAGCTGGGGAATCAGAGGTGGGGAATCAAAGTTGGGGAATCAGAGGCGGGGACTTAGATATGGGGAATCAGAGGCTGGTAATCAGATATGGGGAAACAGGGGCGGGGAATCAGAGGCGGGGAAACAGAGGCGGGGAATCAGATATGGGGAATCAGAGGTGTGGAATCAGAGGTTGGGAATCAGAGCTGGGGATTCAGAGGCGGGGAATTAGAGTTGGGGAATCAGAGGAGGGGAATCAGAGGCGGGGAAACAGAGGCGGGGAATCAGATATGGGGAATCAGAGGTGGCGAATCAAAGGCGGTGAATCAGAGATGGGGAATCAGAGGCCGGGAATCAGAGGCAGGGAATCAAACACGTGGAATCAGAGGCCGGGAATCAGATATGGGGAAACAGAGGCGGGGAATCAGAGGCTGGGTATCAGAGGCGGGGAATCAGAGGCTTGGAATCAGATGCAGGGAATCAGATGCGGGGAATCAGAGGCGGGGAATCAGAGCTGGGGAATCAGAGGTGGGGAATCAGATTTGGGGAATCAGAGGCGGGGACTTAGATATTGGGAAACAGAGGCGGGGAATCAGAGGCGGGGAAACAGAGGCGGGGAATCAGATATGGGGATTCAGAGGTGGCGAATCAAAGGCGGTGAATCAGAGATGGGGAATCAGAGGCCGGGAATCAGAGGCAGGGAATCAAACACGTGGAATCAGAGGCCGGGAATCAGATATGGGGAAACAGAGGCGGGGAATCAGAGGCTGGGTATCAGAGGCGGGGAATCAGAGGCCGGGAATCAGATATGGGGAAACAGAGGCGGGGAATCAGAGGTGGGGAAACAGAGGCGGGGAATCAGATATGGGGAATCAGAGGTGGGGAATCAGAGGTTGGGAATCAGAGGCAGGGAATCAGAGGCTTGGAATCAGATGCAGGGAATCAGATGCGGGGAATCAGAGGAGGGGAATCAGAGCTGGGGAATCAGAGGTGGGGAATCAGATTTGGGGAATCAGAGGCGGGGACTTAGATATTGGGAAACAGAGGCGGGGAATCAGAGGCGGGGAAACAGAGGCGGGGAATCAGATATGGGGATTCAGAGGTGGCGAATCAAAGGCGGTGAATCAGAGATGGGGAATCAGAGGCCGGGAATCAGAGGCAGGGAATCAAACACGTGGAATCAGAGGCGGGGAATCAGAGCTGGGGAATCAGAGGCGGGGAATCAGAGTTGGAGAATCAGAGGCGGGGAATCAGAGGCGGGGAAACAGAGGCGGGGAATCAGATATGGGGATTCAGAGGTGGCGAATCAAAGGCGGTGAATCAGAGATGGGGAATCAGAGGCCGGGAATCAGAGGCAGGGAATCAAACACGTGGAATCAGAGGCCGGGAATCAGATATGGGGAAACAGAGGCGGGGAATCAGAGGCTGGGTATCAGAGGCGGGGAATCAGAGGCCGGGAATCAGATATGGGGAAACAGAGGCGGGGAATCAGAGGTGGGGAAACAGAGGCGGGGAATCAGATATGGGGAATCAGAGGTGGGGAATCAGAGGTTGGGAATCAGAGGCAGGGAATCAGAGGCTGGGTATCAGAGGCGGGGAATCAGAGGCCGGGAATCAGATATGGGGAAACAGAGGCGGGGAATCAGAGGTGGGGAAACAGAGGCGGGGAATCAGATATGGGGAATCAGAGGTGGGGAATCAGAGGTGGGGAATCAGATTTGGGGAATCAGAGGCGGGGACTTAGATATTGGGAAACAGAGGCGGGGAATCAGAGGCGGGGAAACAGAGGCGGGGAATCAGATATGGGGATTCAGAGGTGGCGAATCAAAGGCGGTGAATCAGAGATGGGGAATCAGAGGCCGGGAATCAGAGGCAGGGAATAAAACACGTGGAATCAGAGGCGGGGAATCAGAGCTGGGGAATCAGAGGCGGGGAATCAGAGTTGGAGAATCAGAGGCGGGGAATCAGAGGCGGGAAACAGAGGCGGGGAATCAGATATGGGGATTCAGAGGTGGCGAATCAAAGGCGGTGAATCAGAGATGGGGAATCAGAGGCCGGGAATCAGAGGCAGGGAATCAAACACGTGGAATCAGAGGCCGGGAATCAGATATGGGGAAACAGAGGCAGGGAATCAGAGGCTGGGTATCAGAGGCGGGGAATCAGAGGCCGGGAATCAGATATGGGGAAACAGAGGCGGGGAATCAGAGGTGGGGAAACAGAGGCGGGGAATCAGATATGGGGAACCAGAGGTGGGGAATCAGAGGTTGGGAATCAGAGGCAGGGAATCAGAGGCTTGGAATCAGATGCAGGGAATCAGATGCGGGGAATCAGAGGCGGGGAATCAGAGCTGGGGAATCAGAGGTGGGGAATCAGATTTGGGGAATCAGAGGCGGGGACTTAGATATTGGGAAACAGAGGCGGGGAATCAGAGGCGGGGAAACAGAGGCGGGGAATCAGATATGGGGATTCAGAGGTGGCGAATCAAAGGCGGTGAATCAGAGATGGGGAATCAGATGCCGGGAATCAGAGGCAGGGAATCAAACACGTGGAATCAGAGGCGGGGAATCAGAGCTGGGGAATCAGAGGCGGGGAATCAGAGTTGGAGAATCAGAGGCGGGGAATCAGACGCAGGGAATCAATATGGGAAATCAGAGGTGGGGAATCAGAGGTTGGGAATCAGAAGAAGGGAATCAGAGGCGAGGAATCAGAGCTGGGGAATCAGAGGCGGGGAATCAGAATTGGGGAATCAGAGATGGGGAATCAGAGATGGGGAATCAGAGGCGGGGAATCAGACGCGGGGAATCAGAGGTGGTGAATCAGAGATGTGGAATCAGAGGCGGGGAATCGGAGGCAGGGAATCAGACGCGGGGAATCAGAGGCGGGGAATCATAGCTGGCGAATCAGAGGTGGGGAATCAGAGGTGGGGAATCAGAGGCGGGGAATCAGATATTGGGAATCAGAGGTGGGGAATCAGAGGCGGTGAATCAGACATGGGTAATCAGAGGCGGGGAATCAGAGGCAGAAATTCAGACACGGGGAATCAGAGGCAGGGAATCAGAGCTGGGAAATTAGAGGCAGGGAATCAGAGTTGGGGATTCAGAGGCGGGGAATCAGATATGGGGAAACAGAGGCGGGGAATCAGAGGCGGGCAAATAGAGGCGGGGAATCAGATATGGGGAAACAGAGGCGGGGAATCAGAGGCAGGGAAACAGAGGCGGGGAATCAGATATGGGGAATCAGAGGTGGGGAATCAGAGGTTGGGAATCAGAGGCAGGGAATCAGAGGCTGGGAATCAGATGCAGGGAATCAGATGCGGGGAATCAGAGCTGGGGAATCAGAGGTGGGGAATCAAAGTTGGGGATTCAGAGGCGGGGACTTAGATATGGGGAATCAGAGGCTGGGAATCAGATATGGGGAAACAGGGGCGGGGAATCAGAGGCGGGGAAACAGAGGCGGGGAATCAGAGGTTGGGAATCAGAGGCAGGAAATCAGAGGCTGGGTATCAGAGGTGGGGAAACAGAGGCGGGGAATCAGATATGGGGAAACAGAGGCGGGGAATCAGATATGGGGATTCAGAGGTGGCGAATCAAAGGCGGTGAATCAGAGATGGAGAATCAGAGGCCGGGAATCAGAGGCCGGGAATCAGATATGGGGAAACAGAGGCGGGGAATCAGAGGCTGGGTATCAGAGGCGGGGAATCAGAGGCTTGGAATCAGATGCAGGGAATCAGATGCGGGGAATCAGAGGCGGGGAATCAGAGCTGGGGAATCAGAGGTGGGGAATCAGATTTGGGGAATCAGAGGCGGGGACTTAGATATTGGGAAACAGAGGCGGGGAATCAGAGGCGGGGAAACAGAGGCGGGGAATCAGATATGGGGATTCAGAGGTGGCGAATCAAAGGCGGTGAATCAGAGATGGGGAATCAGAGGCCGGGAATCAGAGGCAGGGAATCAAACACGTGGAATCAGAGGCCGGGAATCAGATATGGGGAAACAGAGGCGGGGAATCAGAGGCTGGGTATCAGAGGCGGGGAATCAGAGGCCGGGAATCAGATATGGGGAAACAGAGGCGGGGAATCAGAGGTGGGGAAACAGAGGCGGGGAATCAGATATGGGGAATCAGAGGTGGGGAATCAGAGGTTGGGAATCAGAGGCAGGGAATCAGAGGCTTGGAATCAGATGCAGGGAATCAGATGCGGGGAATCAGAGGCGGGGAATCAGAGCTGGGGAATCAGAGGTGGGGAATCAGATTTGGGGAATCAGAGGCGGGGACTTAGATATTGGGAAACAGAGGCGGGGAATCAGAGGCGGGTAAACAGAGGCGGGGAATCAGATATGGGGATTCAGAGGTGGCGAATCAAAGGCGGTGAATCAGTGATGGGGAATCAGAGGCCGGGAATCAGAGGCAGGGAATCAAACACGTGGAATCAGAGGCGGGGAATCAGAGCTGGGGAATCAGAGGCGGGAAATCAGAGTTGGAGAATCAGAGGCGGGGAATCAGAGGCGGGGAAACAGAGGCGGGGAATCAGATATGGGGATTCAGAGGTGTCGAATCAAAGGCGGTGAATCAGAGATGGGGAATCAGAGGCCGGGAATCAGAGGCAGGGAATCAAACACGTGGAATCAGAGGCCGGGAATCAGATATGGGGAAACAGAGGCGGGGAATCAGAGGCTGGGTATCAGAGGCGGGGAATCAGAGGCCGGGAATCAGATATGGGGAAACAGAGGCGGGGAATCAGAGGTGGGGAAACAGAGGCGGGGAATCAGATATGGGGAATCAGAGGTGGGGAATCAGAGTTTGGGAATCAGAGGCAGGGAATCAGAGGCTGGGTATCAGAGGCGGGGATTCAGAGGCCGGGAATCAGATATGGGGAAACAGAGGCGGGGAATCAGAGGTGGGGAAACAGAGGAGGGGAATCAGATATGGGGAATCAGAGGTGGGGAATCAGAGGTGGGGAATCAGATTTGGGGAATCAGAGGCGGGGACTTAGATATTGGGAAACAGAGGCGGGGAATCAGAGGCGGGGAAACAGAGGCGGGGAATCAGATATGGGGATTCAGAGGTGGCGAATCAAAGGCGGTGAATCAGAGATGGGGAATCAGAGGCCGGGAATCAGAGGCAGGGAATCAAACACGTGGAATCAGAGGCGGGGAATCAGAGCTGGGGAATCAGAGGCGGGGAATCAGAGTTGGAGAATCAGAGGCGGGGAATCAGAGGCGGGGAAACAGAGGCGGGGAATCAGATATGGGGATTCAGAGGTGGCGAATCAAAGGCGGTGAATCAGAGATGGGGAATCAGAGGCCGGGAATCAGAGGCAGGGAATCAAACACGTGGAATCAGAGGCCGGGAATCAGATATGGGGAAACAGAGGCGGGGTATCAGAGGCGGGGAATCAGAGGCCGGGAATCAGATATGGGGAAACAGAGGCGGGGAATCAGAGGTGGGGAAACAGAGGCGGGGAATCAGATATGGGGATTCAGAGGTGGCGAATCAAAGGCGGTGAATCAGAGATGGGGAATCAGAGGCCGGGAATCAGAGGCAGGGAATCAAACACGTGGAATCAGAGGCCGGGAATCAGATATGGGGAAACAGAGGCAGGGAATCAGAGGCTGGGTATCAGAGGCGGGGAATCAGAGGCCGGGAATCAGATATGGGGAAACAGAGGCGGGGAATCAGAGGTGGGGAAACAGAGGCGGGGAATCAGATATGGGGAACCAGAGGTGGGGAATCAGAGGTTGGGAATCAGAGGCAGGGAATCAGAGGCTTGGAATCAGATGCAGGGAATCAGATGCGGGGAATCAGAGGCGGGGAATCAGAGCTGGGGAATCAGAGGTGGGGAATCAGATTTGGGGAATCAGAGGCGGGGACTTAGATATTGGGAAACAGAGGCGGGGAATCAGAGGCGGGGAAACAGAGGCGGGGAATCAGATATGGGGATTCAGAGGTGGCGAATCAAAGGCGGTGAATCAGAGATGGGGAATCAGATGCCGGGAATCAGAGGCAGGGAATCAAACACGTGGAATCAGAGGCGGGGAATCAGAGCTGGGGAATCAGAGGCGGGGAATCAGAGTTGGAGAATCAGAGGCGGGGAATCAGACGCAGGGAATCAATATGGGAAATCAGAGGTGGGGAATCAGAGGTTGGGAATCAGAAGAAGGGAATCAGAGGCGAGGAATCAGAGCTGGGGAATCAGAGGCGGGGAATCAGAATTGGGGAATCAGAGATGGGGAATCAGAGATGAGGAATCAGAGGCGGGGAATCAGACGCGGGGAATCAGAGGTGGTGAATCAGAGATGTGGAATCAGAGGCGGGGAATCGGAGGCAGGGAATCAGACGCGGGGAATCAGAGGCGGGGAATCATAGCTGGCGAATCAGAGGTGGGGAATCAGAGGTGGGGAATCAGAGGCGGGGAATCAGATATTGGGAATCAGAGGTGGGGAATCAGAGGCGGTGTATCAGACATGGGTAATCAGAGGCGGGGAATCAGAGGCAGAAATTCAGACACGGGGAATCAGAGGCAGGGAATCAGAGCTGGGAAATTAGAGGCAGGGAATCAGAGTTGGGGATTCAGAGGCGGGGAATCAGATATGGGGAAACAGAGGCGGGGAATCAGAGGCGGGCAAATAGAGGCGGGGAATCAGATATGGGGAAACAGAGGCGGGGAATCAGAGGCAGGGAAACAGAGGCGGGGAATCAGATATGGGGAATCAGAGGTGGGGAATCAGAGGTTGGGAATCAGAGGCAGGGAATCAGAGGCTGGGAATCAGATGCAGGGAATCAGATGCGGGGAATCAGAGCTGGGGAATCAGAGGTGGGGAATCAAAGTTGGGGATTCAGAGGCGGGGACTTAGATATGGGGAATCAGAGGCTGGGAATCAGATATGGGGAAACAGGGGCGGGGAATCAGAGGCGGGGAAACAGAGGCGGGGAATCAGAGGTTGGGAATCAGAGGCAGGAAATCAGAGGCTGGGTATCAGAGGTGGGGAAACAGAGGCGGGGAATCAGATATGGGGAAACAGAGGCGGGGAATCAGATATGGGGATTCAGAGGTGGCGAATCAAAGGCGGTGAATCAGAGATGGAGAATCAGAGGCCGGGAATCAGAGGCCGGGAATCAGATATGGGGAAACAGAGGCGGGGAATCAGAGGCTGGGTATCAGAGGCGGGAAATCAGAGGCTTGGAATCAGATGCAGGGAATCAGATGCGGGGAATCAGAGGCGGGGAATCAGAGCTGGGGAATCAGAGGTGGGGAATCAGATTTGGGGAATCAGAGGCGGGGACTTAGATATTGGGAAACAGAGGCGGGGAATCAGAGGCGGGGAAACAGAGGCGGGGAATCAGATATGGGGATTCAGAGGTGGCGAATCAAAGGCGGTGAATCAGAGATGGGGAATCAGAGGCCGGGAATCAGAGGCAGGGAATCAAACACGTGGAATCAGAGGCCGGGAATCAGATATGGGGAAACAGAGGCGGGGAATCAGAGGCTGGGTATCAGAGGCGGGGAATCAGAGGCCGGGAATCAGATATGGGGAAACAGAGGCGGGGAATCAGAGGTGGGGAAACAGAGGCGGGGAATCAGATATGGGGAATCAGAGGTGGGGACTCAGAGGTTGGGAATCAGAGGCAGGGAATCAGAGGCTTGGAATCAGATGCAGGGAATCAGATGCGGGGAATCAGAGGCGGGGAATCAGAGCTGGGGAATCAGAGGTGGGGAATCAGATTTGGGGAATCAGAGGCGGGGACTTAGATATTGGGAAACAGAGGCGGGGAATCAGAGGCGGGTAAACAGAGGCGGGGAATCAGATATGGGGATTCAGAGGTGGCGAATCAAAGGCGGTGAATCAGAGATGGGGAATCAGAGGCCGGGAATCAGAGGCAGGGAATCAAACACGTGGAATCAGAGGCGGGGAATCAGAGCTGGGGAATCAGAGGCGGGGAATCAGAGTTGGAGAATCAGAGGCGGGGAATCAGAGGCGGGGAAACAGAGGCGGGGAATCAGATATGGGGATTCAGAGGTGTCGAATCAAAGGCGGTGAATCAGAGATGGGGAATCAGAGGCCGGGAATCAGAGGCAGGGAATCAAACACGTGGAATCAGAGGCCGGGAATCAGATATGGGGAAACAGAGGCGGGGAATCAGAGGCTGGGTATCAGAGGCGGGGAATCAGAGGCCGGGAATCAGATATGGGGAAACAGAGGCGGGGAATCAGAGGTGGGGAAACAGAGGCGGGGAATCAGATATGGGGAATCAGAGGTGGGGAATCAGAGTTTGGGAATCAGAGGCAGGGAATCAGAGGCTGGGTATCAGAGGCGGGGATTCAGAGGCCGGGAATCAGATATGGGGAAACAGAGGCGGGGAATCAGAGGTGGGGAAACAGAGGCGGGGAATCAGATATGGGGAATCAGAGGTGGGGAATCAGAGGTGGGGAATCAGATTTGGGGAATCAGAGGCGGGGACTTAGATATTGGGAAACAGAGGCGGGGAATCAGAGGCGGGGAAACAGAGGCGGGGAATCAGATATGGGGATTCAGAGGTGGCGAATCAAAGGCGGTGAATCAGAGATGGGGAATCAGAGGCCGGGAATCAGAGGCAGGGAATCAAACACGTGGAATCAGAGGCGGGGAATCAGAGCTGGGGAATCAGAGTCGGGGAATCAGAGTTGGAGAATCAGAGGCGGGGAATCAGAGGCGGGGAAACAGAGGCGGGGAATCAGATATGGGGATTCAGAGGTGGCGAATCAAAGGCGGTGAATCAGAGATGGGGAATCAGAGGCCGGGAATCAGAGGCAGGGAATCAAACACGTGGAATCAGAGGCCGGGAATCAGATATGGGGAAACAGAGGCGGGGTATCAGAGGCGGGGAATCAGAGGCCGGGAATCAGATATGGGGAAACAGAGGCGGGGAATCAGAGGTGGGGAAACAGAGGCGGGGAATCAGATATGGGGAATCAGAGGTGGGGAATCAGAGGTTGGGAATCAGAGGCAGGGAATCAGAGGCTTGGAATCAGATGCAGGGAATCAGAGGCGGGGAATCAGAGGTGGAGAATCAGAGGCGGGGAATCAGAGCTGGGGAATCAGAGGCGGGGAATCAGAATTGGGGAATCAGAGATGGGGAATCAGAGATGGGGAATCAGAGGCGGGGAATCAGACGCGGGGAATCAGAGGTGGTGAATCAGAGATGTGGAATCAGAGGCGGGGAATCGGAGGCAGGGAATCAGACGCGGGGAATCAGAGGCGGGGAATCATAGCTGGCGAATCAGAGGCGGGGAATCAGAGGTGGGGAATCAGAGGCGGGGAATCAGATATTGGGAATCAGAGGTGGGGAATCAGAGGCGGTGAATCAGACATGGGTAATCAGAGGCGGGGAATCAGAGGCAGAAATTCAGACACGGGGAATCAGAGGCGGGGAATCAGAGCTGGGAAATTAGAGGCAGGGAATCAGAGTTGGGGATTCAGAGGCGGGGAATCAGATATGGGGAAACAGAGGCGGGGAATCAGAGGCGGGCAAATAGAGGCGGGGAATCAGATATGGGGAAACAGAGGCGGGGAATCAGAGGCAGGGAAACAGAGGCGGGGAATCAGATATGGGGAATCAGAGGTGGGGAATCAGAGGTTGGGAATCAGAGGCAGGGAATCAGAGGCTGGGAATCAGATGCAGGGAATCAGATGCGGGGAATCAGAGCTGGGGAATCAGAGGCTGGGAATCAGATGCAGGGAATCAGAGCTGGGGAATCAGAGGCCGGGAATCAGAGGCGGGGAAACAGAGGCGGGGAATCAGATATGGGGAATCAGAGGTGGGGAATCAGAGGTTGGGAATCAGAGGCAGGGAATCAGAGGCTGGGAATCAGATGCAGGGAATCAGATGCGGGGAATCAGAGGCGGGGAATCAGAGCTGGGGAATCAGAGGTGGGGAATCAAAGTTGGGGAATCAGAGGCGGGGACTTAGATATGGGGAAACAGAGGTGGGGAATCAGAGGCGGGGAAACAGAGGCAGGGAATCAGATATGGGGAATCAGAGGTGGGGAATCAGAGGCAGGGAATTAGATGTGCGGAATCAGAAATGGGGAATCAGAGGCAGGGAATCAGAATCAGAAGCAGGGAATCAGAGGCCGGGAATCAGAGGCCGGAATCAGATGCCAGGAATAAGATGCCGGGAATCAGAGTCCGCGAATCAGAGTCCGGGAATCAGAGATGGGGAATCAGAGGCGGGGAGTGAGATATGGGGAATCAGAGGCGGGGAATCACAGGCGGGGAAACAGAGGCGAGGAATCAGATATGGGGAATCAGAGGTGGCGAATCAAAGGCGGTGAATCAGAGATGGGGAATCAGAGGCGGGGAATGAGAGAAAGGGAATCAAACACGGGGAATCAGAGGCGGGGAATCAGAGCTGGGTTATCAGAGGCGGGGAATCAGAGTTGGGGAATCAGAGGCGGGGAATCAGAGCTGGGGAATCAGAGGTGGGGAATCAGAGGCAGGGAATCGGATGTGCGGAATCAGAGATGGGGAATCAGAGGTGGGAAATTCAGAGGCGGGGAATCAGAGATGGGGAATCAGACGCGGGGAATCAGAGGCGGGGAATCAGAGCTGGAGAATCAGAGGCGGGGAATCAGTGGCAGGGAATCAGAGGCGGGGAAACAGAGGCAGGGAATCAGAGGCAGGGAATCAGACACGGGGAATCAGAGGCGGGGAATCAGAGATGGGGAATCAGAGGCAGTGAATCAGAGGCAGGGAATCGGATGCCGGGAATCAGAGGCGGGGAATCAGAGCTGGGGAATCAGAGGCCGGGAATCAGAGTTGGGGAATCAGAGGCGGGGAATCAGATATGGAGAATCAGAGGTGGGGAAACAGGGGTGGGGAATCAGTCTCAGGGAATCAGAGAAGGGGAATCAGAGGCGGGGAATCAGAGGCAGGGAATCAGACACGTGGAATCAGAGGCGGGGAATCAGGGATGGGGAATCAGAGGCTGGTAATCAGAGGTGGGGAATCAGAGTCCGGGAATCAGAGATGGGGAATCAGAGGCGGGGAATCAGATATGGGGAATCAGAGGCGGGGAATCACACGCGGGGAAACAGAGGCGGTGAATCAGATATGGCGAATCAGTGGTGGCGAATCAGAGGTAGAGGATCAGAGATGGTGAAGCAGAGGTGGGGAATCAGATGTGATGAATAAGAGATGGGGAATCAGAGGCGGGGTATCAGAGGTGGGGAATCAGAGTCCGGGAATCAGAGATGGGGAATCAGAGTTGGGGAATCAGAGGCGGGGAATCAGATATGGGGAAACAGAGGCGGGGAATCAGAGGCAGGGAAACAGAGGCGGGGAATCTGATATTGGGAATCAGAGGTGGCGAATGAAAGGCGGTGACTCAGAGATGGGGAATCAGAGGCGGGGAATCTGAGGCAGGGAATCAAACACGGGGAATCAGAGGTGGGGAACTCAGAGCTGGGGAATCAGAGGCGGGGAATCAGAGTTGGGGAATCAGAGGCGGGGAATCAGATATGGGGAAACAGAGGTGGGGAATCAGAGGCAGGGAAACAGAGGCAGGGAATCAGAGGTGGGGAGTCAGAGGTGGGGAATCAGAGGCAGGGAATCAGATGTGCGGAATCAGAGATGGGGAATCAGAGGCAGCGAATCAGAGGCGGGGAACCAGAGGCGGGGAATCAGAGGCCAGGTATCAGAACCGGGAATGAGAGGCCGGGAATCAGAGGCCGGGAATCAGAGGCCGGGAATCAGAGATGGGGAATCAGAGGCGGGGAATCAGAGGCGGGCTATCAGGGGCGGGGAATCAGAGGCGCAGAAACAGAGGCGGGGTATCAGATATGGGGAATCAGAGGTGGGGAATCAGGGGCGGGGTATCAGAGGCTGGGTATCAGACACGGGGATTCAGAGGCGGGGAATCAGAGGCGTGGAATCAGAGGCGGGGAATCAGAGGCAGGGATTCGGATGTGCGGAATCAGAGGCGGGGAATCAGATATGGGGAAACAGAGGTGGGGAATCAGAGGCAGGGAAACAGAGGTGGGGAATCAGATATGGGGAATCAGAGGTGGGGAATCAGAGGTTGGGAAACAGAGGCAGGGAATCAGAGGTGGGGAGTCAGAGGTGGGGAATCAGAGGCAGGGAATCAGATGTGCGGAATCAGAGATGGGGAATCAGAGGCAGCGAATCAGAGGCGGGGAACCAGAGGCGGGGAATCAGAGGCCAGGTATCAGAATCGGGAATGAGAGGCCGGGAATCAGAGGCCGGGAATCAGAGGCCGGGAATCAGAGATGGGGAATCAGAGGCGGGGAATCAAACACGGGGAATCAGAGCTGGGGAATTAGAGGCGGGGAATCAGAGTTGGGGAATCAGAGGCGGGGAATCAGATATGGGGAAACAGAGGCGGGGAATCAGAGGCGGGCAATCAGAGGCGGGGAATCAGAGGCGCAGAAACAGAGGCGGGGTATCAGATATGGGGAATCAGAGGTGGGGAATCAGGGGCGGGGTATCAGAGGCTGGGTATCAGACACAGGGATTCAGAGGCGGGGAATCAGAGATGGGGAATCAGAGGCGGGGAATCAGAGGCAGGGAATCAGACGCGGGGAATCAGAGGCGGGGAATCAGAGCCTGGGAATCAAAGGCGGGGATTCAGAGGCGGGGAATCAGAGGCGGGGAATCAGAGGCAGGTATTCGGATGTGCGGAATCAGAGATGGGGAATCAGAGGTGGGGAATCAGAGTCCAGGAATCAGAGATGGGGAATCAGAGGCGGGGAATCAGAGGCGGGAAAACATAGGTGGGGAATCAGATACGGGGAATCAGAGGTGGGGAATGAGAGGCAGGGAATCAGAGTTGGGGATTCAGAGGCGGGGAATCAGAGCTGGGGAATCGGAGGCAGGGAATCAGAGGCGGGGAATCAGAGGCGGGGAATGAGAGGCAGGGAATCAGATATGGGGATTCAGAGGTGGGGAATCAGAGGTTGGGAATCAGAGGCGGGGAATTAGATATGGGGAAACAGAGGCGGGTAATCAGAGGTGGGGAAACAGAGTTGGGGAATCAGAGGCAGGGAATCAGAGTTGGGGAATCAGAGGTGGGGAATCAGATATGGGGAAACAGAGGCGGGGAATCAGAGGCGGGCAAATAGAGGCGGGGAATCAGATATGGGGAAACAGAGGCGGGGAATCAGAGGCGGGGAAACAGAGGCGGGGAATCAGATATGGGGAATCAGAGGTGGGGAATCAGAGGTTGGGAATCAGAGGCAGGGAATCAGAGGCTGGGAATCAGATGCAGGGAATCAGATGCGGGGAATCAGAGGCGGGGAATCAGAGCTGGGGAATCAGAGGTGGGGAATCAAAGTTGGGGAATCAGAGGCGGGGACTTAGATATGGGGAAACAGAGGTGGGGAATCAGAGGCGGGGAAACAGAGGCAGGGAATCAGATATGGGGAATCAGAGGTGGGGAATCAGAGGCAGGGAATTAGATGTGCGGAATCAGAAATGGGGAATCAGAGGCAGGGAATCAGAATCAGAAGCAGGGAATCAGAGGCCGGGAATCAGAGGCCGGAATCAGATGCCAGGAATAAGATGCCGGGAATCAGAGTCCGCGAATCAGAGTCCGGGAATCAGAGATGGGGAATCAGAGGCGGGGAGTGAGATATGGGGAATCAGAGGCGGGGAATCACAGGCGGGGAAACAGAGGCGAGGAATCAGATATGGGGAATCAGAGGTGGCGAATCAAAGGCGGTGAATCAGAGATGGGGAATCAGAGGCGGGGAATGAGAGAAAGGGAATCAAACACGGGGAATCAGAGGCGGGGAATCAGAGCTGGGTTATCAGAGGCGGGGAATCAGAGTTGGGGAATCAGAGGCGGGGAATCAGAGCTGGGGAATCAGAGGTGGGGAATCAGAGGCAGGGAATCGGATGTGCGGAATCAGAGATGGGGAATCAGAGGTGGGAAATTCAGAGGCGGGGAATCAGAGATGGGGAATCAGACGCGGGGAATCAGAGGCGGGGAATCAGAGCTGGAGAATCAGAGGCGGGGAATCAGTGGCAGGGAATCAGAGGCGGGGAAACAGAGGCAGGGAATCAGAGGCAGGGAATCAGACACGGGGAATCAGAGGCGGGGAATCAGAGATGGGGAATCAGAGGCAGTGAATCAGAGGCAGGGAATCGGATGCCGGGAATCAGAGGCGGGGAATCAGAGCTGGGGAATCAGAGGCCGGGAATCAGAGTTGGGGAATCAGAGGCGGGGAATCAGATATGGAGAATCAGAGGTGGGGAAACAGGGGTGGGGAATCAGTCTCAGGGAATCAGAGAAGGGGAATCAGAGGCGGGGAATCAGAGGCAGGGAATCAGACACGTGGAATCAGAGGTGGGGAATCAGGGATGGGGAATCAGAGGCTGGTAATCAGAGGTGGGGAATCAGAGTCCGGGAATCAGAGATGGGGAATCAGAGGCGGGGAATCAGATATGGGGAATCAGAGGCGGGGAATCACACGCGGGGAAACAGAGGCGGTGAATCAGATATGGCGAATCAGTGGTGGCGAATCAGAGGTAGAGGATCAGAGATGGTGAAGCAGAGGTGGGGAATCAGATGTGATGAATAAGAGATGGGGAATCAGAGGCGGGGTATCAGAGGTGGGGAATCAGAGTCCGGGAATCAGAGATGGGGAATCAGAGTTGGGGAATCAGAGGCGGGGAATCAGATATGGGGAAACAGAGGCGGGGAATCAGAGGCAGGGAAACAGAGGCGGGGAATCTGATATGGGGAATCAGAGGTGGCGAATGAAAGGCGGTGACTCAGAGATGGGGAATCAGAGGCGGGGAATCTGAGGCAGGGAATCAAACACGGGGAATCAGAGGTGGGGAACTCAGAGCTGGGGAATCAGAGGCGGGGAATCAGAGTTGGGGAATCAGAGGCGGGGAATCAGATATGGGGAAACAGAGGTGGGGAATCAGAGGCAGGGAAACAGAGGTGGGGAATCAGATATGGGGAATCAGAGGTGGGGAATCAGAGGTTGGGAAACAGAGGCAGGGAATCAGAGGTGGGGAGTCAGAGGTGGGGAATCAGAGGCAGGGAATCAGATGTGCGGAATCAGAGATGGGGAATCAGAGGCAGCGAATCAGAGGCGGGGAACCAGAGGCGGGGAATCAGAGGCCAGGTATCAGAACCGGGAATGAGAGGCCGGGAATCAGAGGCCGGGAATCAGAGGCCGGGAATCAGAGATGGGGAATCAGAGGCGGGGAATCAGAGGCGGGCAATCAGAGGCGGGGAATCAGAGGCTCAGAAACAGAGGCGGGGTATCAGATATGGGGAATCAGAGGTGGGGAATCAGGGGCGGGGTATCAGAGGCTGGGTATCAGACACGGGGATTCAGAGGCGGGGAATCAGAGATGGGGAATCAGAGGCGGGGAATCAGAGGCGTGGAATCAGAGGCGGGGAATCAGAGGCAGGGATTCGGATGTGCGGAATCAGAGGCGGGGAATCAGATATGGGGAAACAGAGGTGGGGAATCAGAGGCAGGGAAACAGAGGTGGGGAATCAGATATGGGGAATCAGAGGTGGGGAATCAGAGGTTGGGAAACAGAGGCAGGGAATCAGAGGTGGGGAGTCAGAGGTGGGGAATCAGAGGCAGGGAATCAGATGTGCGGAATCAGAGATGGGGAATCAGAGGCAGCGAATCAGAGGCGGGGAACCAGAGGCGGGGAATCAGAGGCCAGGTATCAGAACCGGGAATGAGAGGCCGGGAATCAGATATGGGGAAACAGAGGTGGGGAATCAGAGGCAGGGAAACAGAGGTGGGGAATCAGATATGGGGAATCAGAGGTGGGGAATCAGAGGTTGGGAAACAGAGGCAGGGAATCAGAGGTGGGGAGTCAGAGGTGGGGAATCAGAGGCAGGGAATCAGATGTGCGGAATCAGAGATGGGGAATCAGAGGCAGCGAATCAGAGGCGGGGAACCAGAGGCGGGGAATCAGAGGCCAGGTATCAGAACCGGGAATGAGAGGCCGGGAATCAGAGGCCGGGAATCAGAGGCCGGGAATCAGAGATGGGGAATCAGAGGCGGGGAATCAGAGGCGGGCAATCAGAGGCGGGGAATCAGAGGCGCAGAAACAGAGGCGGGGTATCAGATATGGGGAATCAGAGGTGGGGAATCAGGGGCGGGGTATCAGAGGCTGGGTATCAGACACGGGGATTCAGAGGCGGGGAATCAGAGATGGGGAATCAGAGGCGGGGAATCAGAGGCGTGGAATCAGAGGCGGGGAATCAGAGGCTGGGTATCAGACACGGGGATTCAGAGGCGGGGAATCAGAGATGGGGAATCAGAGGCGGGGAATCAGAGGCGTGGAATCAGAGGCGGGGAATCAGAGGCAGGGATTCGGATGTGCGGAATCAGAGGCGGGGAATCAGATATGGGGAAACAGAGGTGGGGAATCAGAGGCAGGGAAACAGAGGTGGGGAATCAGATATGGGGAATCAGAGGTGGGGAATCAGAGGTTGGGAAACAGAGGCAGGGAATCAGAGGTGGGGAGTCAGAGGTGGGGAATCAGAGGCAGGGAATCAGATGTGCGGAATCAGAGATGGGGAATCAGAGGCAGCGAATCAGAGGCGGGGAACCAGAGGCGGGGAATCAGAGGCCAGGTATCAGAACCGGGAATGAGAGGCCGGGAATCAGAGGCCGGGAATCAGAGGCCGGGAATCAGAGATGGGGAATCAGAGGCGGGGAATCAGAGGCGGGCAATCAGAGGCGGGGAATCAGAGGCGCAGAAACAGAGGCGGGGTATCAGATATGGGGAATCAGAGGTGGGGAATCAGGGGCGGGGTATCAGAGGCTGGGTATCAGACACGGGGATTCAGAGGCGGGGAATCAGAGATGGGGAATCAGAGGCGGGGAATCAGAGGCGTGGAATCAGAGGCGGGGAATCAGAGGCTGGGTATCAGACACGGGGATTCAGAGGCGGGGAATCAGAGATGGGGAATCAGAGGCGGGGAATCAGAGGCGTGGAATCAGAGGCGGGGAATCAGAGGCAGGGATTCGGATGTGCGGAATCAGAGGCGGGGAATCAGATATGGGGAAACAGAGGTGGGGAATCAGAGGCAGGGAAACAGAGGTGGGGAATCAGATATGGGGAATCAGAGGTGGGGAATCAGAGGTTGGGAAACAGAGGCAGGGAATCAGAGGTGGGGAGTCAGAGGTGGGGAATCAGAGGCAGGGAATCAGATGTGCGGAATCAGAGATGGGGAATCAGAGGCAGCGAATCAGAGGTGGGGAACCAGAGGCGGGGAATCAGAGGCCAGGTATCAGAACCGGGAATGAGAGGCCGGGAATCAGAGGCCGGGAATCAGAGGCCGGGAATCAGAGATGGGGAATCAGAGGCGGGGAATCAGAGGCGGGCAATCAGAGGCGGGGAATCAGAGGCGCAGAAACAGAGGCGGGGTATCAGATATGGGGAATCAGAGGTGGGGAATCAGGGGCGGGGTATCAGAGGCTGGGTATCAGACACGGGGATTCAGAGGCGGGGAATCAGAGATGGGGAATCAGAGGCGGGGAATCAGAGGCGTGGAATCAGAGGCGGGGAATCAGAGGCAGGGAATCAAACACGGGGAATCAGAGGTGGGGAACTCAGAGCTGGGGAATCAGAGGCGGGGAATCAGAGTTGGGGAATCAGAGGCCAGGTATCAGAACCGGGAATGAGAGGCCGGGAATCAGAGGCAGGGAATCAGAGGCCGGGAATCAGAGATGGGGAATCAGAGGCGGGGAATCAGAGGCGGGCAATCAGAGGCGGGGAATCAGAGGCGCAGAAACAGAGGCGGGGTATCAGATATGGGGAATCAGAGGTGGGGAATCAGGGGCGGGGTATCAGAGGCTGGGTATCAGACACGGGGATTCAGAGGCGGGGAATCAGAGATGGGGAATCAGAGGCGGGGAATCAGAGGCGTGGAATCAGAGGCGGGGAATCAGAGGCAGGGATTCGGATGTGCGGAATCAGAGGCGGGGAATCAGATATGGGGAAACAGAGGTGGGGAATCAGAGGCAGGGAAACAGAGGTGGGGAATCAGATATGGGGAATCAGAGGTGGGGAATCAGAGGTTGGGAAACAGAGGCAGGGAATCAGAGGTGGGGAGTCAGAGGTGGGGAATCAGAGGCAGGGAATCAGATGTGCGGAATCAGAGATGGGGAATCAGAGGCAGCGAATCAGAGGCGGGGAACCAGAGGCGGGGAATCAGAGGCCAGGTATCAGAACCGGGAATGAGAGGCCGGGAATCAGAGGCCGGGAATCAGAGGCCGGGAATCAGAGATGGGGAATCAGAGGCGGGGAATCAGAGGCGGGCAATCAGAGGCGGGGAATCAGAGGCGCAGAAACAGAGGCGGGGTATCAGATATGGGGAATCAGAGGTGGGGAATCAGGGGCGGGGTATCAGAGGCTGGGTATCAGACACGGGGATTCAGAGGCGGGGAATCAGAGATGGGGAATCAGAGGCGGGGAATCAGAGGCGTGGAATCAGAGGCGGGGAATCAGAGGCAGGGATTCGGATGTGCGGAATCAGAGGCGGGGAATCAGAGGCGGGAAAACATAGGTGGGGAATCAGATACGGGGAATCAGAGGTGGGGAATGAGAGGCAGGGAATCAGAGTTGGGGATTCAGAGGCGGGGAATCAGAGCTGGGGAATCGGAGGCAGGGAATCAGAGGCGGGGAATCAGAGGCGGGGAATGAGAGGCAGGGAATCAGATATGGGGATTCAGAGGTGGGGAATCAGAGGTTGGGAATCAGAGGCGGGGAATTAGATATGGGGAAACAGAGGCGGGGAATCAGAGGCGGGGAAACAGAGGCGGGGAATCAGATATGGGGAATCAGAGGTGGGGAATCAGAGGTTGGGAATCAGAGGCAGGGAATCAGAGGCTGGGAATCAGATGCAGGGAATCAGATGCGTGGAATCAGAGGCGGGGAATCAGAGCTGGGGAATCAGAGGTGGGGAATCAAAGTTGGGGAATCAGAGGCGGGGACTTAGATATTGGGAAACAGAGGCGGGGAATCAGAGCGGGGAAACAGAGGCGGGGAATCAGACATGGGTAATCAGAGGCGGGGAATCAGAGGCAGGAAATCAGAAACGGGGAATCAGAGGCGGGGAATCAGAGCTGGGAAATTAAAGGCAGGGAATCAGAGTTGGGGATTCAGAGGCGGGGAATCAGATATGGGGAAACAGAGGCGGGGAATCAGAGGCGGGTAAATAGAGGCGGGGAATCAGATATGGGGAAACAGAGGCGGGGAATCAGAGGCGGGGAAACAGAGGCGGGGAATCAGATATGGGGAATCAGAGGTGGGGAATCAGAGGTTGGGAATCAGAGGCAGGGAATCAGAGGCTGGGAATCAAATGCAGGGAATCAGATGCGGGGAATCAGAGGCGGGGAATCAGAGCTGGGGAATCAGAGGTGGGGAATCAAAGTTGGGGAATCAGAGGCGGGGCCTTAGATATGGGGAAACAGAGGTGCGGAATCAGAGGCGGGGAATCAGAGGCAGGGATTCGGATGTGCGGAATCAGAGGCGGGGAATCAGAGGCGGGAAAACATAGGTGGGGAATCAGATACGGGGAATCAGAGGTGGGGAATGAGAGGCAGGGAATCAGAGTTGGGGATTCAGAGGCGGGGAATCAGAGCTGGGGAATCGGAGGCAGGGAATCAGAGGCGGGGAATCAGAGGCGGGGAATGAGAGGCAGGGAATCAGATATGGGGATTCAGAGGTGGGGAATCAGAGGTTGGGAATCAGAGGCGGGGAATTAGATATGGGGAAACAGAGGCGGGGAATCAGAGGTGGGGAAACAGAGTTGGGGAATCAGAGGCGGGGAATCAGAGTTGGGGAATCAGAGGTGGGGAATCAGGGGCGGGGAATCAGAGGTGCGGAAACAGAGGCGGGGAATCAGATATGGGGAATCAGAGGTGGGGAATCAGGGGCGGGGTATCAGAGGCTGGGTATCAGACACGAGGATTCAGAGGCGGGGAATCAGAGATGGGGAATCAAAGTTGGGGAATCAGAGGCGGGGACTTAGATATGGGGAATCAGAGGCTGGGAATCAGATATGGGGAAACAGGGGCGGGGAATCAGTGGCGGGGAAGCAGAGGTGGGGAATCAGATATGGGGAATCAGAGGTGTGGAATCAGAGGTTGGGAATCAGAGGCAGGGAATCAGAGGCGGGGAAACAGAGGCTGGGAATCAGATATGGGGAATCAGAGGTGGCGAATCAAAGGCGGTATAACAGAGATGGGGAATCAGGGCAGGGAATCAGAGGCAGGGAATCAAACACGGGGAATCAGAGCTGGGGAATCAGAGGCGGGGAATTAGAGTTGGGGAATCAGAGGAGGGGAATCAGAGGCGGGGAAACAGAGGCGGGGAATCAGATATGGGGAATCAGAGGCGGGGAATCAGAGGTTGGGAATCAGAGGCAGGGAATCAGAGGCGGGGAATCAGAGGCGGGGAATCAGAGGCAGGGAATCAGATGTGCGGAATCGGAGATGGGGAATCAGAGGCAGGGAATCAGAGGCGGGGAATCAGAGGTGGGGAATCAGAGGCCGGGAATCAGATATGGGGAAACAGAGGCGGGGAATCAGAGGCAGGGAAACAGAGGCGGGGAATCAGATATGGGGAATCAGAGGTGGGGAATCAGAGTTTGGGAATCAGAGGCAGGGAATCAGAGGCTTGGAATCAGATGCAGGGAATCAGATGCGGGGAATCAGAGGCGGGGAATCAAAGCTGGGGAATCAGAGGTGGGGAATCAGAGTTGGGGAATCAGAGGCGGGGACTTAGATATTGGGAAACAGAGGCGGGGAATCAGAGGCGGGGAAACAGAGGCGGGGAATCAGATATGGGGAATCAGAGGTGGGGAATCAGAGGCAGGGAATCAGATGTACGGAATCAGAGATGGGGAATCAGAGGCAGGGAATCAGAATCAGAAGCAGGGAATCAGAGGCCGGGAATCAGAGGCCGGAATCAGATGCCGGGAATAAGAGGCCGGGAATCAGAGGTGGGGAATCAGAGGCCGGGAATCAGAGATGGGGATTCAGAGGCAGGGAATGAGATATGGGGAATCAGAGGCGGGGAATCAGAGGCGTGGAAACAGAGGCGGGGAATCAGATATGGGGAATCTGAGGTGGGGAATCAGGTGCGGGGTATCAGTGGCAGGGAATCAGAGGCGGGCAATCAGAGGCCGGGAATCAGAGGCGGTGAATCAGAGGCGGGGAATCAGAGGCATGGAATCGGATGTGCGGAATCAGAGATGGGGAATCAGAGGTGGGGAATCAGAGGCGGTGAATCAGACATGGGTAATCAGAGGCGGGGAATCAGAGGCAGGAAATCAGACACGGGGAATCAGAGGCGGGGAATCAGAACTGGGGAATTAGATGCAGGGAATCAGAGTTGGGGATTCAGAGGCGGGGAATCAGATATGGGGAAACAGAGGTGGGGAATCAGAGGTGGGCAAATAGAGGCGGGGAATCAAATATGGGGAAACAGAGGCGGGGAATCAGAGGCGTGGAAACAGAGGCGGGGAATCAGATATGGGGAATCAGAGGTGGGGAATCAGAGGTTGGGAATCAGAGGCAGGGAATCAGAGGCTGGGAATCAGATGCAGGGAATCAGATGCGGGGATCAGAGGCGGGGAATCAGAGCTGGGGAATCAGAGGTGGGGAATCAGAGTTGGGGAATCAGAGGCGGGGACTTAGATATGGGGAAACAGAGGCGGGGAATCAGAGGCGCGGAAACAGAGGCGGGGAATCAGACATGGGTAATCAGAGGCGGGGAATCAGAGGCAGGAAATCAGACACGGGGAATCAGAGGCGGGGAATCAGAGCTGGGGAATTAGATGCAGGGAATCAGAGTTGGGGATTCAGAGGCGGGGAATCAGATATGGGGAAACAGAGGTGGGGAATCAGAGGTGGGCAAATAGAGGCGGGGAATCAGATATGGGGAAACAGAGGCGGGGAATCAGAGGCGTGGAAACAGAGGCGGGGAATCAGATATGGGGAATCAGAGGTGGGGAATCAGAGGTTGGGAATCAGAGGCAGGGAATCAGAGGCTGGGAATCAGATGCAGGGAATCAGATGCGGGGATCAGAGGCGGGGAATCAGAGCTGGGGAATCAGAGGTGGGGAATCAGAGTTGGGGAATCAGAGGCGGGGACTTAGATATGGGGAAACAGAGGCGGGGAATCAGAGGCGGGGAAACAGAGGCGGGGAATCGGATATGGGGAATCAGAGGTGGGGAATCAGAGGCAGGGAATTAGATGTGCGGAATCAGAGATGGGCAATCAGAGGCAGGGTATCAGAATCAGAAGCAGGGAATAAGACGTGGGGAATCAGAGGCGGGGAATCAGAGCTGGGGAAGCAGAGGCAGTGAATCTGAGGCGGGGATTTCAGAGGCAGGGAATCGGATGTGCGGAATCAGAGATGGGGAATCAGAGGTGGGGAATCAGAGGCAGTGAATCAAACATGGGTAATCAGAGGCGGGGAATCAGAGGCAGGGAATCAGATGCAGGGAATCAGTTGCGGGGAATCAGAGGTGGGGAATCAGAGGCAGGGAATTAGATGTGCGGAATCAGAAATGGGGAATCAGAGGCAGGGAATCAGAATCAGAAGCAGGGAATCAGAGGCCGGGAATCACAGGCCGGAATCAGATGCCAGGAATAAGAGGCCGGGAATCAGAGTCCGCGAATCAGAGTCCGGGAATCAGAGATGGGGAATCAGAGGCGGGGAGTGAGATATGGGGAATCAGAGGCGGGGAATCACAGGCGGGGAAACAGAGGCGAGGAATCAGATATGGGGAATCAGAGGTGGCGAATCAAAGGCGGTGAATCAGAGATGGGGAATCAGAGGCGGGGAATGAGAGAAAGGGAATCAAACACGGGGAATCAGAGGCGGGGAATCAGAGCTGGGTTATCAGAGGCGGGGAATCAGAGTTGGGGAATCAGAGGCGGGGAATCAGAGCTGGGGAATCAGAGGTTGGGAATCAGAGGCAGGGAATCGGATGTGCGGAATCAGAGATGGGGAATCAGAGGTGGGAAATTCAGAGGCGGGGAATCAGAGATGGGGATTCAGAGGCGGGGAATCAGAGGCAGGGAATCAGACGCGGGGAATCAGAGGCGGGGAATCAGAGTCCAGGAATCAGAGGCGGGGAATCAGAGTTGGGGAATCAGAGGCAGGGAATCAAACACGGTGAATCAGAGGCAGGGAATCAGAGCTGGAGAATCAGAGGCGGGGAATCAGAGGTGGTGAATCAGGGGCGGGGAATCAGTGGCAGGGAATCAGAGGCGGGGAAACAGAGGCAGGGAATCAGAGGCAGGGAATCAGACACGGGGAATCAGAGGCGGGGAATCAGAGATGGGGAATCAGAGCTGGGGAATCAGAGGCCGGGAATCAGAGTTGGGGAATCAGAGGCGGGGAATCAGATATGGAGAATCAGAGGTGGGGAAACAGGGGCGGGGAATCAGTCTCAGGGAATCAGAGAAGGGGAATCAGAGGCGGGGAATCAGAGGCAGGGAATCAGACACGTGGAATCAGAGGCGGGGAATCAGGGATGGGGAATCAGAGGCTGGTAATCAGAGGTGGGGAATCAGAGTCCGGGAATCAGAGATGGGGAATCAGAGGCGGGGAATCAGATATGGGGAATCAGAGGCGGGGAATCACAGGCGGGGAAACAGAGGCGGTGAATCAGATATGGCGAATCAGTGGTGGCGAATCAGAGGTAGAGGATCAGAGATGGTGAAGCAGAGGTGGGGAATCAGATGTGATGAATAAGAGATGGGGAATCAGAGGCGAGGTATCAGAGGCGGAAATCAGATATGGGGAAACAGAGGCGGGGAATCAGAGGCAGGGAAACAGAGGCGGGGAATCTGATATGGGGAATCAGAGGTGGCGAATGAAAGGCGGTGACTCAGAGATGGGGAATCAGAGGCGGGGAATCAGAGTTGGGGAATCAGAGGCGGGGAATCAGATATGGGGAAACAGAGGTGGGGAATCAGAGGCAGGGAAACAGAGGTGGGGAATCAGATATGGGGAATCAGAGGTGGGGAATCAGAGGTTGGGAAACAGAGGCAGGGAATCAGAGGTGGGGAGTCAGAGGTGGGGAATCAGAGGCAGGGAATCAGATGTGCGGAATCAGAGATGGGGAATCAGAGGCAGCGAATCAGAGGCGGGGAACCAGAGGCGGGGAATCAGAGGCCAGGTATCAGAACCGGGAATGAGAGGCCGGGAATCAGAGGCCGGGAATCAGAGGCCGGGAATCAGAGATGGGGAATCAGAGGCGGGGAATCAGAGGCGCAGAAACAGAGGCAGGGTATCAGATATGGGGAATCAGAGGTGGGGAATCAGGGGCGGGGTATCAGAGGCTGGGTATCAGACACGGGGATTCAGAGGCGGGGAATCAGAGATGGGGAATCAGAGGCGGGGAATCAGAGGCGTGGAATCAGAGGCGGGGAATCAGAGGCAGGGATTCGGATGTGCGGAATCAGAGGCGGGGAATCAGAGGCGGGAAAACATAGGTGGGGAATCAGATACGGGGAATCAGAGGTGGGGAATGAGAGGCAGGGAATCAGAGGTGGGGATTCAGAGGCGGGGAATCAGAGCTGGGGAATCGGAGGCAGGGAATCAGAGGCGGGGAATCAGAGGCGGGGATTGAGAGGCAGGGAATCAGATATGGGGATTCAGAGGTGGGGAATCAGAGGTTGGGAATCAGAGGCGGGGAATTAGATATGGGGAAACAGAGGCGGGGAATCAGAGGTGGGGAAACAGAGTTGGGGAATCAGAGGCGGGGAATCAGAGTTGGGGAATCAGAGGTGGGGAATCAGAGGTGGGGAATCAGGGGCGGGGAATCAGAGGTGCGGAAACAGAGGCGGGGAATCAGATATGGGGAATCAGAGGTGGGGAATCAGGGGCGGGGTATCAGAGGCTGGGTATCAGACACGAGGATTCAGAGGCGGGGAATCAGAGATGGGGATTCAGAGGCGGGGAATCAGAGGCAGGGAATCAGACGCGGGGAATCAGAGGCGGGGAATCAGAGTCCAGGAATCAGAGGCGGGGAATCAGAGTTGGGGAATCAGAGGCAGGGAATCAAACACGGTGAATCAGAGGCAGGGAATCAGAGCTGGAGAATCAGAGGCGGGGAATCAGAGGTGGGGAATCAGAGGCGGGAAATCAGATATGGGGAAACAGAGGCGGGGAATCAGAGGCAGGGAAACACAGGTGGGGAATCAGATATGGGGAATCAGAGGTGGGGAATCAGAGGTTTGGAAACAGAGACAGGGAATCAGAGGCGGGGAGTCAGAGGCGGGGAATCAAAGGCAGGGAATCAGATGTGCGGAATCAGAGATGGGGAATCAGAGGCAGCGAAAAAGAGGTGGGGAACCAGAGGCGGGGAATCAGAGGCCGGGAATTAGAGGCCGGGAATGAGAGGCCGGGAATCAGAGGCCGGGGAATCATAGGCGGGGAATCAGAGATGGGGAATCAGAGGCGGGGAATCAAACACGGGGAATCAGAGCTGGGGAATCAGAGGCGGGGAATCAGAGTTGGGGAATCAGATTTGGGGAATCAGAGGTGGGGAATCAGGGGCGGGGAATCAGTGGCAGGGAATCAGAGGCGGGGAATCAGAGGCGGGGAATCAGAGGCAGGGAATCAGACACGGGGAATCAGAGGCGGGGAATCAGAGATGGGGAATCAGAGGCAGTGAATCAGAGGCAGGGAATCGGACGCCGGGAATCAGGGGCGGGGAATCAGAGCTGGGGAATCAGAGGCCGGGAATCAGAGTTGGGGAATCAGAGGCGGGGAATCAGATATGGAGAATCAGAGGTGGGGAATCAGGGGCGGGGAATCAGTCACAGGGAATCAGAGAAGGGGAATCAGAGGCGGGGAGTCAGAGGCAGGGAATCAGACACGTGGAATCAGAGGCGGGGAATCAGGGATGGGGAATCAGAGGCTGGTAATCAGAGGTGGGGAATCAGAGTCCGGGAATCAGAGATGGGGAATCAGAGGTGGGGAATCAGGGGCGGGGAATCAGAGGTGCGGAAACAGAGGCGGGGAATCAGATATGGGGAATCAGAGGTGGGGAATCAGGGGCGGGGTATCAGAGGCTGGGTATCAGACACGAGGATTCAGAGGCGGGGAATCAGAGATGTGGAATCGAAGTTGGGGAATCAGAGGCGGGGACTTAGATATGGGGAATCAGAGGCTGGGAATCAGATATGGGGAAACAGGGGCGGGGAATCAGTGGCGGGGAAACAGAGGCGGGGAATCAGATATGGGGAAACAGAGGTGTGGAATCAGAGGTTGGGAATCAGAGGCAGGGAATCAGAGGCGGGGAAACAGAGGCGGGGAATCAGATATGGGGAATCAGAGGTGGCGAATCAAAGGCGGTAAAACAGAGATGGGGAATCAGGGCAGGGAATCAGAGGCAGGGAATCAAACACGGGGAATCAGAGCTGGGGAATCAGAGGCGGGGAATTAGAGTTGGGGAATCAGAGGAGAGGAATCAGAGGCGGGGAAACAGAGGCGGGGAATCAGATATGGGGAATCAGAGGCGGGGAATCAGAGGTTGGGAATCAGAGGCAGGGAATCAGAGGCGGGGAATCAGAGGCGGGGAATCAGAGGCAGGGAATCAGATGTGCGGAATCGGAGATGGGGAATCAGAGGCAGGGAATCAGAGGCGGGGAATCAGAGGTGGGGAATCAGAGGCCGGGAATCAGATATGGGGAAACAGAGGCGGGGAATCAGAGGCAGGGAAACAGAGGCGGGGAATCAGATATGGGGAATCAGAGGTGGGGAATCAGAGTTTGGGAATCAGAGGCAGGGAATCAGAGGCTTGGAATCAGATGCAGGGAATCAGATGCGGGGAATCAGAGGCGGGAAATCAAAGCTGGGGAATCAGAGGTGGGGAATCAGAGTTGGGGAATCAGAGGCGGGGACTTAGATATTGGGAAACAGAGGCGGGGAATCAGAGGCGGGGAAACAGAGGCGGGGAATCAGATATGGGGAATCAGAGGTGGGGAATCAGAGGCAGGGAATCAGATGTACGGAATCAGAGATGGGGAATCAGAGGCAGGGAATCAGAATCAGAAGCAGGGAATCAGAGGCCGGGAATCAGAGGCCGGAATCAGATGCCGGGAATAAGAGGCCGGGAATCAGAGGTGGGGAATCAGAGGCCGGGAATCAGAGATGGGGATTCAGAGGCGGGGAATGAGATATGGGGAATCAGAGGCGGGGAATCAGAGGCGGGGAAACAGAGGCGGGGAATCAGATATGGGGAATCTGAGGTGGGGAATCAGGTGCGGGGTATCAGTGGCAGGGAATCAGAGGCGGGCAATCAGAGGCCGGGAATCAGAGGCGGTGAATCAGAGGCGGGGAATCAGAGGCATGGAATCGGATGTGCGGAATCAGAGATGGGAAATCAGAGGTGGGGAATCAGAGGCGGTGAATCAGACATGGGTAATCAGAGGCGGGGAATCAGAGGCAGGAAATCAGACACGGGGAATCAGAGGCGGGGAATCAGAACTGGGGAATTAGATGCAGGGAATCAGAGTTGGGGATTCAGAGGCGGGGAATCAGATATGGGAAAACAGAGGTGGGGAATCAGAGGTGGGCAAATAGAGGCGGGGAATCAGATATGGGGAAACAGAGGCGGGGAATCAGAGGTGTGGAAACAGAGGCGGGGAATCAGATATGGGGAATCAGAGGTGGGGAATCAGAGGTTGGGAATCAGAGGCAGGGAATCAGAGGCTGGGAATCAGATGCAGGGAATCAGATGCGGGGATCAGAGGCGGGGAATCAGAGCTGGGGAATCAGAGGTGGGGAATCAGAGTTGGGGAATCAGAGGCGGGGACTTAGATATGGGGAAACAGAGGCGGGGAATCAGAGGCGGGGAAACAGAGGCGGGGAATCAGACATGGGTAATCAGAGGCGGGGAATCTGAGGCAGGAAATCAGACACGGGGAATCAGAGGCGGGGAATCAGAGCTGGGGAATTAGATGCAGGGAATCAGAGTTGGGGATTCAGAGGCGGGGAATCAGATATGGGGAAACAGAGGTGGGGAATCAGAGGTGGGCAAATAGAGGCGGGGAATCAGATATGGGGAAACAGAGGCGGGGAATCAGAGGCGTGGAAACAGAGGCGGGGAATCAGATATGGGGAATCAGAGGTGGGGAATCAGAGGTTGGGAATCAGAGGCAGGGAATCAGAGGCTGGGAATCAGATGCAGGGAATCAGATGCGGGGATCAGAGGCGGGGAATCAGAGCTGGGGAATCAGAGGTGGGGAATCAGAGTTGGGGAATCAGAGGCGGGGACTTAGATATGGGGAAACAGAGGCGGGGAATCAGAGGCGGGGAAACAGAGGCGGGGAATCGGATATGGGGAATCAGTGGTGGGGCATCAGAGGCAGGGAATTAGATGTGCGGAATCAGAGATGGGCAATCAGAGGCAGGGTATCAGAATCAGAAGCAGGGAATAAGACGCGGGGAATCAGAGGCGGGGAATCAGAGCTGGGGAAGCAGAGGCAGTGAATCTGAGGCGGGGAATCAGAGGCAGGGAATCGGATGTGCGGAATCAGAGATGGGGAATCAGAGGTGGGGAATCAGAGGCAGTGAATCAAACATGGGTAATCAGAGGCGGGGAATAAGAGGCAGGAATTCAGACACGGGGAAACAGAGGCGGGGAATCAGAGGCGGGCAAATAGAGGCGGGGAATCAGATATGGGGAAACAGAGGCGGGGAATCAGAGGCGGGGAAACAGAGGCGGGGAATCAGATATGGGGAATCAGAGGTGGGGAATCAGAGGTTGGGAATCAGAGGCAGGGAATCAGAGGCTGGGAATCAGATGCAGGGAATCAGATGCGTGGAATCAGAGGCGGGGAATCAGAGCTGGGGAATCAGAGGTGGGGAATCAAAGTTGGGGAATCAGAGGCGGGGACTTAGATATTGGGAAACAGAGGCGGGGAATCAGAGCGGGGAAACAGAGGCGGGGAATCAGACATGGGTAATCAGAGGCGGGGAATCAGAGGCAGGAAATCAGAAACGGGGAATCAGAGGCGGGGAATCAGAGCTGGGAAATTAAAGGCAGGGAATCAGAGTTGGGGATTCAGAGGCGGGGAATCAGATATGGGGAAACAGAGGCGGGGAATCAGAGGCGGGTAAATAGAGGCGGGGAATCAGATATGGGGAAACAGAGGCGGGGAATCAGAGGCGGGGAAACAGAGGCGGGGAATCAGATATGGGGAATCAGAGGTGGGGAATCAGAGGTTGGGAATCAGAGGCAGGGAATCAGAGGCTGGGAATCAAATGCAGGGAATCAGATGCGGGGAATCAGAGGCGGGGAATCAGAGCTGGGGAATCAGAGGTGGGGAATCAAAGTTGGGGAATCAGAGGCGGGGCCTTAGATATGGGGAAACAGAGGTGCGGAATCAGAGGCGGGGAATCAGAGGCAGGGATTCGGATGTGCGGAATCAGAGGTGGGGAATCAGAGGCGGGAAAACATAGGTGGGGAATCAGATACGGGGAATCAGAGGTGGGGAATGAGAGGCAGGGAATCAGAGTTGGGGATTCAGAGGCGGGGAATCAGAGCTGGGGAATCGGAGGCAGGGAATCAGAGGCGGGGAATCAGAGGCGGGGAATGAGAGGCAGGGAATCAGATATGGGGATTCAGAGGTGGGGAATCAGAGGTTGGGAATCAGAGGCGGGGAATTAGATATGGGGAAACAGAGGCGGGGAATCAGAGGTGGGGAAACAGAGTTGGGGAATCAGAGGCGGGGAATCAGAGTTGGGGAATCAGAGGTGGGGAATCAGAGGTGGGGAATCAGGGGCGGGGAATCAGAGGTGCGGAAACAGAGGCGGGGAATCAGATATGGGGAATCAGAGGTGGGGAATCAGGGGCGGGGTATCAGAGGCTGGGTATCAGACACGAGGATTCAGAGGCGGGGAATCAGAGATGGGGAATCAAAGTTGGGGAATCAGAGGCGGGGACTTAGATATGGGGAATCAGAGGCTGGGAATCAGATATGGGGAAACAGGGGCGGGGAATCAGTGGCGGGGAAGCAGAGGTGGGGAATCAGATATGGGGAATCAGAGGTGTGGAATCAGAGGTTGGGAATCAGAGGCAGGGAATCAGAGGCGGGGAAACAGAGGCGGGGAATCAGATATGGGGAATCAGAGGTGGCGAATCAAAGGCGGTAAAACAGAGATGGGGAATCAGGGCAGGGAATCAGAGGCAGGGAATCAAACACGGGGAATCAGAGCTGGGGAATCAGAGGCGGGGAATTAGAGTTGGGGAATCAGAGGAGGGGAATCAGAGGCGGGGAAACAGAGGCGGGGAATCAGATATGGGGAATCAGAGGCGGGGAATCAGAGGTTGGGAATCAGAGGCAGGGAATCAGAGGCGGGGAATCAGAGGCGGGGAATCAGAGGCAGGGAATCAGATGTGCGGAATCGGAGATGGGGAATCAGAGGCAGGGAATCAGAGGCGGGGAATCAGAGGTGGGGAATCAGAGGCCGGGAATCAGATATGGGGAAACAGAGGCGGGGAATCAGAGGCAGGGAAACAGAGGCGGGGAATCAGATATGGGGAATCAGAGCTGGGGAATCAGAGTTTGGGAATCAGAGGCAGGGAATCAGAGGCTTGGAATCAGATGCAGGGAATCAGATGCGGGGAATCAGAGGCGGGGAATCAAAGCTGGGGAATCAGAGGTGGGGAATCAGAGTTGGGGAATCAGAGGCGGGGACTTAGATATTGGGAAACAGAGGCGGGGAATCAGAGGCGGGGAAACAGAGGCGGGGAATCAGATATGGGGAATCAGAGGTGGGGAATCAGAGGCAGGGAATCAGATGTACGGAATCAGAGATGGGGAATCAGAGGCAGGGAATCAGAATCAGAAGCAGGGAATCAGAGGCCGGGAATCAGAGGCCGGAATCAGATGCCGGGAATAAGAGGCCGGGAATCAGAGGTGGGGAATCAGAGGCCGGGAATCAGAGATGGGGATTCAGAGGCAGGGAATGAGATATGGGGAATCAGAGGCGGGGAATCAGAGGCGTGGAAACAGAGGCGGGGAATCAGATATGGGGAATCTGAGGTGGGGAATCAGGTGCGGGGTATCAGTGGCAGGGAATCAGAGGCGGGCAATCAGAGGCCGGGAATCAGAGGCGGTGAATCAGAGGCGGGGAATCAGAGGCATGGAATCGGATGTGCGGAATCAGAGATGGGGAATCAGAGGTGGGGAATCAGAGGCGGTGAATCAGACATGGGTAATCAGAGGCGGGGAATCAGAGGCAGGAAATCAGACACGGGGAATCAGAGGCGGGGAATCAGAACTGGGGAATTAGATGCAGGGAATCAGAGTTGGGGATTCAGAGGCGGGGAATCAGATATGGGGAAACAGAGGTGGGGAATCAGAGGTGGGCAAATAGAGGCGGGGAATCAAATATGGGGAAACAGAGGCGGGGAATCAGAGGCGTGGAAACAGAGGCGGGGAATCAGATATGGGGAATCAGAGGTGGGGAATCAGAGGTTGGGAATCAGAGGCAGGGAATCAGAGGCTGGGAATCAGATGCAGGGAATCAGATGCGGGGATCAGAGGCGGGGAATCAGAGCTGGGGAATCAGAGGTGGGGAATCAGAGTTGGGGAATCAGAGGCGGGGACTTAGATATTGGGAAACAGAGGCGGGGAATCAGAGGCGGGGAAACAGAGGCGGGGAATCAGATATGGGGAATCAGAGGTGGGGAATCAGAGGCAGGGAATCAGATGTACGGAATCAGAGATGGGGAATCAGAGGCAGGGAATCAGAATCAGAAGCAGGGAATCAGAGGCCGGGAATCAGAGGCCGGAATCAGATGCCGGGAATAAGAGGCCGGGAATCAGAGGTGGGGAATCAGAGGCCGGGAATCAGAGATGGGGATTCAGAGGCGGGGAATGAGATATGGGGAATCAGAGGCGGGGAATCAGAGGCGGGGAAACAGAGGCGGGGAATCAGATATGGGGAATCTGAGGTGGGGAATCAGGTGCGGGGTATCAGTGGCAGGGAATCAGAGGCGGGCAATCAGAGGCCGGGAATCAGAGGCGGTGAATCAGAGGCGGGGAATCAGAGGCATGGAATCGGATGTGCGGAATCAGAGATGGGAAATCAGAGGTGGGGAATCAGAGGCGGTGAATCAGACATGGGTAATCAGAGGCGGGGAATCAGAGGCAGGAAATCAGACACGGGGAATCAGAGGCGGGGAATCAGAACTGGGGAATTAGATGCAGGGAATCAGAGTTGGGGATTCAGAGGCGGGGAATCAGATATGGGAAAACAGAGGTGGGGAATCAGAGGTGGGCAAATAGAGGCGGGGAATCAGATATGGGGAAACAGAGGCGGGGAATCAGAGGTGTGGAAACAGAGGCGGGGAATCAGATATGGGGAATCAGAGGTGGGGAATCAGAGGTTGGGAATCAGAGGCAGGGAATCAGAGGCTGGGAATCAGATGCAGGGAATCAGATGCGGGGATCAGAGGCGGGGAATCAGAGCTGGGGAATCAGAGGTGGGGAATCAGAGTTGGGGAATCAGAGGCGGGGACTTAGATATGGGGAAACAGAGGCGGGGAATCAGAGGCGGGGAAACAGAGGCGGGGAATCAGACATGGGTAATCAGAGGCGGGGAATCAGAGGCAGGAAATCAGACACGGGGAATCAGAGGCGGGGAATCAGAGCTGGGGAATTAGATGCAGGGAATCAGAGTTGGGGATTCAGAGGCGGGGAATCAGATATGGGGAAACAGAGGTGGGGAATCAGAGGTGGGCAAATAGAGGCGGGGAATCAGATATGGGGAAACAGAGGCGGGGAATCAGAGGCGTGGAAACAGAGGCGGGGAATCAGATATGGGGAATCAGAGGTGGGGAATCAGAGGTTGGGAATCAGAGGCAGGGAATCAGAGGCTGGGAATCAGATGCAGGGAATCAGATGCGGGGATCAGAGGCGGGGAATCAGAGCTGGGGAATCAGAGGTGGGGAATCAGAGTTGGGGAATCAGAGGCGGGGACTTAGATATGGGGAAACAGAGGCGGGGAATCAGAGGCGGGGAAACAGAGGCGGGGAATCGGATATGGGGAATCAGTGGTGGGGCATCAGAGGCAGGGAATTAGATGTGCGGAATCAGAGATGGGCAATCAGAGGCAGGGTATCAGAATCAGAAGCAGGGAATAAGACGCGGGGAATCAGAGGCGGGGAATCAGAGCTGGGGAAGCAGAGGCAGTGAATCTGAGGCGGGGAATCAGAGGCAGGGAATCGGATGTGCGGAATCAGAGATGGGGAATCAGAGGTGGGGAATCAGAGGCAGTGAATCAAACATGGGTAATCAGAGGCGGGGAATAAGAGGCAGGAATTCAGACACGGGGAAACAGAGGCGGGGAATCAGAGGCGGGCAAATAGAGGCGGGGAATCAGATATGGGGAAACAGAGGCGGGGAATCAGAGGCGGGGAAACAGAGGCGGGGAATCAGATATGGGGAATCAGAGGTGGGGAATCAGAGGTTGGGAATCAGAGGCAGGGAATCAGAGGCTGGGAATCAGATGCAGGGAATCAGATGCGTGGAATCAGAGGCGGGGAATCAGAGCTGGGGAATCAGAGGTGGGGAATCAAAGTTGGGGAATCAGAGGCGGGGACTTAGATATTGGGAAACAGAGGCGGGGAATCAGAGCGGGGAAACAGAGGCGGGGAATCAGACATGGGTAATCAGAGGCGGGGAATCAGAGGCAGGAAATCAGAAACGGGGAATCAGAGGCGGGGAATCAGAGCTGGGAAATTAAAGGCAGGGAATCAGAGTTGGGGATTCAGAGGCGGGGAATCAGATATGGGGAAACAGAGGCGGGGAATCAGAGGCGGGTAAATAGAGGCGGGGAATCAGATATGGGGAAACAGAGGCGGGGAATCAGAGGCGGGGAAACAGAGGCGGGGAATCAGATATGGGGAATCAGAGGTGGGGAATCAGAGGTTGGGAATCAGAGGCAGGGAATCAGAGGCTGGGAATCAAATGCAGGGAATCAGATGCGGGGAATCAGAGGCGGGGAATCAGAGCTGGGGAATCAGAGGTGGGGAATCAAAGTTGGGGAATCAGAGGCGGGGCCTTAGATATGGGGAAACAGAGGTGCGGAATCAGAGGCGGGGAATCAGAGGCAGGGATTCGGATGTGCGGAATCAGAGGTGGGGAATCAGAGGCGGGAAAACATAGGTGGGGAATCAGATACGGGGAATCAGAGGTGGGGAATGAGAGGCAGGGAATCAGAGTTGGGGATTCAGAGGCGGGGAATCAGAGCTGGGGAATCGGAGGCAGGGAATCAGAGGCGGGGAATCAGAGGCGGGGAATGAGAGGCAGGGAATCAGATATGGGGATTCAGAGGTGGGGAATCAGAGGTTGGGAATCAGAGGCGGGGAATTAGATATGGGGAAACAGAGGCGGGGAATCAGAGGTGGGGAAACAGAGTTGGGGAATCAGAGGCGGGGAATCAGAGTTGGGGAATCAGAGGTGGGGAATCAGAGGTGGGGAATCAGGGGCGGGGAATCAGAGGTGCGGAAACAGAGGCGGGGAATCAGATATGGGGAATCAGAGGTGGGGAATCAGGGGCGGGGTATCAGAGGCTGGGTATCAGACACGAGGATTCAGAGGCGGGGAATCAGAGATGGGGAATCAAAGTTGGGGAATCAGAGGCGGGGACTTAGATATGGGGAATCAGAGGCTGGGAATCAGATATGGGGAAACAGGGGCGGGGAATCAGTGGCGGGGAAGCAGAGGTGGGGAATCAGATATGGGGAATCAGAGGTGTGGAATCAGAGGTTGGGAATCAGAGGCAGGGAATCAGAGGCGGGGAAACAGAGGCGGGGAATCAGATATGGGGAATCAGAGGTGGCGAATCAAAGGCGGTAAAACAGAGATGGGGAATCAGGGCAGGGAATCAGAGGCAGGGAATCAAACACGGGGAATCAGAGCTGGGGAATCAGAGGCGGGGAATTAGAGTTGGGGAATCAGAGGAGGGGAATCAGAGGCGGGGAAACAGAGGCGGGGAATCAGATATGGGGAATCAGAGGCGGGGAATCAGAGGTTGGGAATCAGAGGCAGGGAATCAGAGGCGGGGAATCAGAGGCGGGGAATCAGAGGCAGGGAATCAGATGTGCGGAATCGGAGATGGGGAATCAGAGGCAGGGAATCAGAGGCGGGGAATCAGAGGTGGGGAATCAGAGGCCGGGAATCAGATATGGGGAAACAGAGGCGGGGAATCAGAGGCAGGGAAACAGAGGCGGGGAATCAGATATGGGGAATCAGAGCTGGGGAATCAGAGTTTGGGAATCAGAGGCAGGGAATCAGAGGCTTGGAATCAGATGCAGGGAATCAGATGCGGGGAATCAGAGGCGGGGAATCAAAGCTGGGGAATCAGAGGTGGGGAATCAGAGTTGGGGAATCAGAGGCGGGGACTTAGATATTGGGAAACAGAGGCGGGGAATCAGAGGCGGGGAAACAGAGGCGGGGAATCAGATATGGGGAATCAGAGGTGGGGAATCAGAGGCAGGGAATCAGATGTACGGAATCAGAGATGGGGAATCAGAGGCAGGGAATCAGAATCAGAAGCAGGGAATCAGAGGCCGGGAATCAGAGGCCGGAATCAGATGCCGGGAATAAGAGGCCGGGAATCAGAGGTGGGGAATCAGAGGCCGGGAATCAGAGATGGGGATTCAGAGGCAGGGAATGAGATATGGGGAATCAGAGGCGGGGAATCAGAGGCGTGGAAACAGAGGCGGGGAATCAGATATGGGGAATCTGAGGTGGGGAATCAGGTGCGGGGTATCAGTGGCAGGGAATCAGAGGCGGGCAATCAGAGGCCGGGAATCAGAGGCGGTGAATCAGAGGCGGGGAATCAGAGGCATGGAATCGGATGTGCGGAATCAGAGATGGGGAATCAGAGGTGGGGAATCAGAGGCGGTGAATCAGACATGGGTAATCAGAGGCGGGGAATCAGAGGCAGGAAATCAGACACGGGGAATCAGAGGCGGGGAATCAGAACTGGGGAATTAGATGCAGGGAATCAGAGTTGGGGATTCAGAGGCGGGGAATCAGATATGGGGAAACAGAGGTGGGGAATCAGAGGTGGGCAAATAGAGGCGGGGAATCAAATATGGGGAAACAGAGGCGGGGAATCAGAGGCGTGGAAACAGAGGCGGGGAATCAGATATGGGGAATCAGAGGTGGGGAATCAGAGGTTGGGAATCAGAGGCAGGGAATCAGAGGCTGGGAATCAGATGCAGGGAATCAGATGCGGGGATCAGAGGCGGGGAATCAGAGCTGGGGAATCAGAGGTGGGGAATCAGAGTTGGGGAATCAGAGGCGGGGACTTAGATATTGGGAAACAGAGGCGGGGAATCAGAGGCGGGGAAACAGAGGCGGGGAATCAGATATGGGGAATCAGAGGTGGGGAATCAGAGGCAGGGAATCAGATGTACGGAATCAGAGATGGGGAATCAGAGGCAGGGAATCAGAATCAGAAGCAGGGAATCAGAGGCCGGGAATCAGAGGCCGGAATCAGATGCCGGGAATAAGAGGCCGGGAATCAGAGGTGGGGAATCAGAGGCCGGGAATCAGAGATGGGGATTCAGAGGCAGGGAATGAGATATGGGGAATCAGAGGCGGGGAATCAGAGGCGTGGAAACAGAGGCGGGGAATCAGATATGGGGAATCTGAGGTGGGGAATCAGGTGCGGGGTATCAGTGGCAGGGAATCAGAGGCGGGCAATCAGAGGCCGGGAATCAGAGGCGGTGAATCAGAGGCGGGGAATCAGAGGCATGGAATCGGATGTGCGGAATCAGAGATGGGGAATCAGAGGTGGGGAATCAGAGGCGGTGAATCAGACATGGGTAATCAGAGGCGGGGAATCAGAGGCAGGAAATCAGACACGGGGAATCAGAGGCGGGGAATCAGAACTGGGGAATTAGATGCAGGGAATCAGAGTTGGGGATTCAGAGGCGGGGAATCAGATATGGGGAAACAGAGGTGGGGAATCAGAGGTGGGCAAATAGAGGCGGGGAATCAAATATGGGGAAACAGAGGCGGGGAATCAGAGGCGTGGAAACAGAGGCGGGGAATCAGATATGGGGAATCAGAGGTGGGGAATCAGAGGTTGGGAATCAGAGGCAGGGAATCAGAGGCTGGGAATCAGATGCAGGGAATCAGATGCGGGGATCAGAGGCGGGGAATCAGAGCTGGGGAATCAGAGGTGGGGAATCAGAGTTGGGGAATCAGAGGCGGGGACTTAGATATGGGGAAACAGAGGCGGGGAATCAGAGGCGCGGAAACAGAGGCGGGGAATCAGACATGGGTAATCAGAGGCGGGGAATCAGAGGCAGGAAATCAGACACGGGGAATCAGAGGCGGGGAATCAGAGCTGGGGAATTAGATGCAGGGAATCAGAGTTGGGGATTCAGAGGCGGGGAATCAGATATGGGGAAACAGAGGTGGGGAATCAGAGGTGGGCAAATAGAGGCGGGGAATCAGATATGGGGAAACAGAGGCGGGGAATCAGAGGCGTGGAAACAGAGGCGGGGAATCAGATATGGGGAATCAGAGGTGGGGAATCAGAGGTTGGGAATCAGAGGCAGGGAATCAGAGGCTGGGAATCAGATGCAGGGAATCAGATGCGGGGATCAGAGGCGGGGAATCAGAGCTGGGGAATCAGAGGTGGGGAATCAGAGTTGGGGAATCAGAGGCGGGGACTTAGATATGGGGAAACAGAGGCGGGGAATCAGAGGCGGGGAAACAGAGGCGGGGAATCGGATATGGGGAATCAGAGGTGGGGAATCAGAGGCAGGGAATTAGATGTGCGGAATCAGAGATGGGCAATCAGAGGCAGGGTATCAGAATCAGAAGCAGGGAATAAGACGTGGGGAATCAGAGGCGGGGAATCAGAGCTGGGGAAGCAGAGGCAGTGAATCTGAGGCGGGGATTTCAGAGGCAGGGAATCGGATGTGCGGAATCAGAGATGGGGAATCAGAGGTGGGGAATCAGAGGCAGTGAATCAAACATGGGTAATCAGAGGCGGGGAATCAGAGGCAGGGAATCAGATGCAGGGAATCAGTTGCGGGGAATCAGAGGTGGGGAATCAGAGGCAGGGAATTAGATGTGCGGAATCAGAAATGGGGAATCAGAGGCAGGGAATCAGAATCAGAAGCAGGGAATCAGAGGCCGGGAATCACAGGCCGGAATCAGATGCCAGGAATAAGAGGCCGGGAATCAGAGTCCGCGAATCAGAGTCCGGGAATCAGAGATGGGGAATCAGAGGCGGGGAGTGAGATATGGGGAATCAGAGGCGGGGAATCACAGGCGGGGAAACAGAGGCGAGGAATCAGATATGGGGAATCAGAGGTGGCGAATCAAAGGCGGTGAATCAGAGATGGGGAATCAGAGGCGGGGAATGAGAGAAAGGGAATCAAACACGGGGAATCAGAGGCGGGGAATCAGAGCTGGGTTATCAGAGGCGGGGAATCAGAGTTGGGGAATCAGAGGCGGGGAATCAGAGCTGGGGAATCAGAGGTTGGGAATCAGAGGCAGGGAATCGGATGTGCGGAATCAGAGATGGGGAATCAGAGGTGGGAAATTCAGAGGCGGGGAATCAGAGATGGGGATTCAGAGGCGGGGAATCAGAGGCAGGGAATCAGACGCGGGGAATCAGAGGCGGGGAATCAGAGTCCAGGAATCAGAGGCGGGGAATCAGAGTTGGGGAATCAGAGGCAGGGAATCAAACACGGTGAATCAGAGGCAGGGAATCAGAGCTGGAGAATCAGAGGCGGGGAATCAGAGGTGGTGAATCAGGGGCGGGGAATCAGTGGCAGGGAATCAGAGGCGGGGAAACAGAGGCAGGGAATCAGAGGCAGGGAATCAGACACGGGGAATCAGAGGCGGGGAATCAGAGATGGGGAATCAGAGCTGGGGAATCAGAGGCCGGGAATCAGAGTTGGGGAATCAGAGGCGGGGAATCAGATATGGAGAATCAGAGGTGGGGAAACAGGGGCGGGGAATCAGTCTCAGGGAATCAGAGAAGGGGAATCAGAGGCGGGGAATCAGAGGCAGGGAATCAGACACGTGGAATCAGAGGCGGGGAATCAGGGATGGGGAATCAGAGGCTGGTAATCAGAGGTGGGGAATCAGAGTCCGGGAATCAGAGATGGGGAATCAGAGGCGGGGAATCAGATATGGGGAATCAGAGGCGGGGAATCACAGGCGGGGAAACAGAGGCGGTGAATCAGATATGGCGAATCAGTGGTGGCGAATCAGAGGTAGAGGATCAGAGATGGTGAAGCAGAGGTGGGGAATCAGATGTGATGAATAAGAGATGGGGAATCAGAGGCGAGGTATCAGAGGCGGAAATCAGATATGGGGAAACAGAGGCGGGGAATCAGAGGCAGGGAAACAGAGGCGGGGAATCTGATATGGGGAATCAGAGGTGGCGAATGAAAGGCGGTGACTCAGAGATGGGGAATCAGAGGCGGGGAATCAGAGTTGGGGAATCAGAGGCGGGGAATCAGATATGGGGAAACAGAGGTGGGGAATCAGAGGCAGGGAAACAGAGGTGGGGAATCAGATATGGGGAATCAGAGGTGGGGAATCAGAGGTTGGGAAACAGAGGCAGGGAATCAGAGGTGGGGAGTCAGAGGTGGGGAATCAGAGGCAGGGAATCAGATGTGCGGAATCAGAGATGGGGAATCAGAGGCAGCGAATCAGAGGCGGGGAACCAGAGGCGGGGAATCAGAGGCCAGGTATCAGAACCGGGAATGAGAGGCCGGGAATCAGAGGCCGGGAATCAGAGGCCGGGAATCAGAGATGGGGAATCAGAGGCGGGGAATCAGAGGCGGGCAATCAGAGGCGGGGAATCAGAGGCGCAGAAACAGAGGCAGGGTATCAGATATGGGGAATCAGAGGTGGGGAATCAGGGGCGGGGTATCAGAGGCTGGGTATCAGACACGGGGATTCAGAGGCGGGGAATCAGAGATGGGGAATCAGAGGCGGGGAATCAGAGGCGTGGAATCAGAGGCGGGGAATCAGAGGCAGGGATTCGGATGTGCGGAATCAGAGGCGGGGAATCAGAGGCGGGAAAACATAGGTGGGGAATCAGATACGGGGAATCAGAGGTGGGGAATGAGAGGCAGGGAATCAGAGGTGGGGATTCAGAGGCGGGGAATCAGAGCTGGGGAATCGGAGGCAGGGAATCAGAGGCGGGGAATCAGAGGCGGGGAATGAGAGGCAGGGAATCAGATATGGGGATTCAGAGGTGGGGAATCAGAGGTTGGGAATCAGAGGCGGGGAATTAGATATGGGGAAACAGAGGCGGGGAATCAGAGGTGGGGAAACAGAGTTGGGGAATCAGAGGCGGGGAATCAGAGTTGGGGAATCAGAGGTGGGGAATCAGAGGTGGGGAATCAGGGGCGGGGAATCAGAGGTGCGGAAACAGAGGCGGGGAATCAGATATGGGGAATCAGAGGTGGGGAATCAGGGGCGGGGTATCAGAGGCTGGGTATCAGACACGAGGATTCAGAGGCGGGGAATCAGAGATGGGGATTCAGAGGCGGGGAATCAGAGGCAGGGAATCAGACGCGGGGAATCAGAGGCGGGGAATCAGAGTCCAGGAATCAGAGGCGGGGAATCAGAGTTGGGGAATCAGAGGCAGGGAATCAAACACGGTGAATCAGAGGCAGGGAATCAGAGCTGGAGAATCAGAGGCGGGGAATCAGAGTTGGGGAATCAGAGGCGGGAAATCAGATATGGGGAAACAGAGGCGGGGAATCAGAGGCAGGGAAACACAGGTGGGGAATCAGATATGGGGAATCAGAGGTGGGGAATCAGAGGTTTGGAAACAGAGACAGGGAATCAGAGGCGGGGAGTCAGAGGCGGGGAATCAAAGGCAGGGAATCAGATGTGCGGAATCAGAGATGGGGAATCAGAGGCAGCGAAAAAGAGGTGGGGAACCAGAGGCGGGGAATCAGAGGCCGGGAATTAGAGGCCGGGAATGAGAGGCCGGGAATCAGAGGCCGGGGAATCATAGGCGGGGAATCAGAGATGGGGAATCAGAGGCGGGGAATCAAACACGGGGAATCAGAGCTGGGGAATCAGAGGCGGGGAATCAGAGTTGGGGAATCAGATTTGGGGAATCAGAGGTGGGGAATCAGGGGCGGGGAATCAGTGGCAGGGAATCAGAGGCGGGGAATCAGAGGCGGGGAATCAGAGGCAGGGAATCAGACACGGGGAATCAGAGGCGGGGAATCAGAGATGGGGAATCAGAGGCAGTGAATCAGAGGCAGGGAATCGGACGCCGGGAATCAGGGGCGGGGAATCAGAGCTGGGGAATCAGAGGCCGGGAATCAGAGTTGGGGAATCAGAGGCGGGGAATCAGATATGGAGAATCAGAGGTGGGGAATCAGGGGCGGGGAATCAGTCACAGGGAATCAGAGAAGGGGAATCAGAGGCGGGGAGTCAGAGGCAGGGAATCAGACACGTGGAATCAGAGGCGGGGAATCAGGGATGGGGAATCAGAGGCTGGTAATCAGAGGTGGGGAATCAGAGTCCGGGAATCAGAGATGGGGAATCAGAGGCGGGGAATCAGATATGGGGAATCAGAGGCGGGGAATCAGAGGCGGGGAAACAGAGGCGGTGAATCAGATATGGCGAATCAGTGGTGGCGAATCAGAGGTAGAGAATCAGAGATGGGGAAGCAGAGGTGGGGAATCAGATGTGATGAATAAGAGATGGGGAATCAGAGGCGGGGTATCAGAGGTGGGGAATCAGAGTCCGGGAATCAGAGATGGGGAATCAGAGGCGGGGAATCAGATATGGGGAATCAGAGGCAGGGAATCAGAGGCTGGGAATCAGATGCAGGGAATCAGATGCGGGGATGAGAGGCGGGGAATCAGAGCTGGGGAATCAGAGGTGGGGAATCAGAGTTGGGGAATCAGAGGCGGGGACTTAGATATGGGGAAACAGAGGCGGGGAATCAGAGGCGGGGAAACAGAGGCGGGGAATCGGATATGGGGAATCAGAGGTGGGGAATCAGAGGCAGGGAATTAGATGTGCGGAATCAGAGATGGGCAATCAGAGGCAGGGTATCAGAATCAGAAGCAGGGAATAAGACGCGGGGAATCAGAGGCGGGGAATCAGAGCTGGGGAAGCAGAGGCAGTGAATCTGAGGCGGGGAATCAGAGCTGGGGAAGCAGAGGCAGTGAATCAGAGGCGGGGAATCAGAGCTGGGAAATTAAAGGCAGGGAATCAGAGTTGGGGATTCAGAGGCGGGGAATCAGATATGGGGAAACAGAGGCGGGGAATCAGAGGCGGGTAAATAGAGGCGGGGAATCAGATATGGGGAATCAGAGGTGGGGAATCAGAGGTTGGGAATCAGAGGCAGGGAATCAGAGGCTGGGAATCAGATGCAGGGAATCAGTTGCGGGGAATCAGAGGCGGGGAATCAGAGCTGGGGAATCAGAGGTGGGGAATCAAAGTTGGGGAATCAGAGGCGGGGACTTAGATATGGGGAAACAGAGGTGCGGAATCAGAGGCGGGGAAACAGAGGCAGGGAATCAGATATGGGGAATCAGAGGTGGGGAATCAGAGGCAGGGAATTAGATGTGCGGAATCAGAAATGGGGAATCAGAGGCAGGGAATCAGAATCAGAAGCAGGGATTCAGAGGCCGGGAATCACAGGCCGGAATCAGATGCCAGGAATAAGAGGCCGGGAATCAGAGTCCGCGAATCAGAGTCCGGGAATCAGAGATGGGGAATCAGAGGCGGGGAGTGAGATATGGGGAATCAGAGGCGGGGAATCACAGGCGGGGAAACAGAGGCGAGGAATCAGATATGGGGAATCAGAGGTGGCGAATCAAAGGCGGTGAATCAGAGATGGGGAATCAGAGGCGGGGAATGAGAGAAAGGGAATCAAACACGGGGAATCAGAGGCGGGGAATCAGAGCTGGGTTATCAGAGGCGGGGAATCAGAGTTGGGGAATCAGAGGCGGGGAATCAGAGCTGGGGAATCAGAGGTGGGGAATCAGAGGCAGGGAATCGGATGTGCGGAATCAGAGATGGGGAATCAGAGGTGGGAAATTCAGAGGCGGGGAATCAGAGATGGGGATTCAGAGGCGGGGAATCAGAGGCAGGGAATCAGACGCGGGGAATCAGAGGCGGGGAATCAGAGTCCAGGAATCAGAGGCGGGGAATCAGAGTTGGGGAATCAGAGGCAGGGAATCAAACACGGTGAATCAGAGGCAGGGAATCAGAGCTGGAGAATCAGAGGCGGGGAATCAGAGGTGGGGAATCAGGGGCGGGGAATCAGTGGCAGGGAATCAGAGGCGGGGAAACAGAGGCAGGGAATCAGAGGCAGGGAATCAGACACGGGGAATCAGAGGCGGGGAATCAGAGATGGGGAATCAGAGCTGGGGAATCAGAGGCCGGGAATCAGAGTTGGGGAATCAGAGGCGGGGAATCAGATATGGAGAATCAGAGGTGGGGAAACAGGGGCGGGGAATCAGTCTCAGGGAATCAGAGAAGGGGAATCAGAGGCGGGGAATCAGAGGCAGGGAATCAGACACGTGGAATCAGAGGCGGGGAATCAGGGATGGGGAATCAGAGGCTGGTAATCAGAGGTGGGGAATCAGAGTCCGGGAATCAGAGATGGGGAATCAGAGGCGGGGAATCAGATATGGGGAATCAGAGGCGGGGAATCACAGGCGGGGAAACAGAGGCGGTGAATCAGATATGGCGAATCAGTGGTGGCGAATCAGAGGTAGAGGATCAGAGATGGTGAAGCAGAGGTGGGGAATCAGATGTGATGAATAAGAGATGGGGAATCAGAGGCGAGGTATCAGAGGCGGAAATCAGATATGGGGAAACAGAGGCGGGGAATCAGAGGCAGGGAAACAGAGGCGGGGAATCTGATATGGGGAATCAGAGGTGGCGAATGAAAGGCGGTGACTCAGAGATGGGGAATCAGAGGCGGGGAATCAGAGTTGGGGAATCAGAGGCGGGGAATCAGATATGGGGAAACAGAGGTGGGGAATCAGAGGCAGGGAAACAGAGGTGGGGAATCAGATATGGGGAATCAGAGGTGGGCAATCAGAGGTTGGGAAACAGAGGCAGGGAATCAGAGGTGGGGAGTCAGAGGTGGGGAATCAGAGGCAGGGAATCAGATGTGCGGAATCAGAGATGGGGAATCAGAGGCAGCGAATCAGAGGCGGGGAACCAGAGGCGGGGAATCAGAGGCCAGGTATCAGAACCGGGAATGAGAGGCCGGGAATCAGAGGCCGGGAATCAGAGGCCGGGAATCAGAGATGGGGAATCAGAGGCGGGGAATCAAACACGGGGAATCAGAGCTGGGGAATTAGAGGCGGGGAATCAGAGTTGGGGAATCAGAGGCGGGGAATCAGATATGGGGAAACAGAGGCGGGGAATCAGAGGCGGGCAATCAGAGGCGGGGAATCAGAGGCGCAGAAACGGAGGCGGGGTATCAGATATGGGGAATCAGAGGTGGGGAATCAGGGGCGGGGTATCAGAGGCTGGGTATCAGACACGGGGATTCAGAGGCGGGGAATCAGAGATGGGGAATCAGAGGCGGGGAATCAGAGGCAGGGAATCAGACGCGGGGAATCAGAGGCGGGGAATCAGAGCCTGGGAATCAAAGGCGGGGATTCAGAGGCGGGGAATCAGAGGCGGGGAATCAGAGGCAGGGATTCGGATGTGCGGAATCAGAGATGGGGAATCAGAGGTGGGGAATCAGAGTCCAGGAATCAGAGATGGGGAATCAGAGGCGGGGAATCAGAGGCGGGAAAACATAGGTGGGGAATCAGATACGGGGAATCAGAGGTGGGGAATGAGAGGCAGGGAATCAGAGTTGGGGATTCAGAGGCGGGGAATCAGAGCTGGGGAATCGGAGGCAGGGAATCAGAGGCGGGGAATCAGAGGCGGGGAATGAGAGGCAGGGAATCAGATATGGGGATTCAGAGGTGGGGAATCAGAGGTTGGGAATCAGAGGCGGGGAATTAGATATGGGGAAACAGAGGCGGGTAATCAGAGGTGGGGAAACAGAGTTGGGGAATCAGAGGCAGGGAATCAGAGTTGGGGAATCAGAGGTGGGGAATCAGATATGGGGAAACAGAGGCGGGGAATCAGAGGCGGGCAAATAGAGTCGGGGAATCAGATATGGGGAAACAGAGGCGGGGAATCAGAGGCGGGGAAACAGAGGCGGGGAATCAGATATGGGGAATCAGAGGTGGGGAATCAGAGGTTGGGAATCAGAGGCAGGGAATCAGAGGCTGGGAATCAGATGCAGGGAATCAGATGCGGGGAATCAGAGGCGGGGAATCAGAGCTGGGGAATCAGAGGTGGGGAATCAAAGTTGGGGAATCAGAGGCGGGGACTTAGATATGGGGAAACAGAGGTGGGGAATCAGAGGCGGGGAAACAGAGGCAGGGAATCAGATATGGGGAATCAGAGGTGGGGAATCAGAGGCAGGGAATTAGATGTGCGGAATCAGAAATGGGGAATCAGAGGCAGGGAATCAGAATCAGAAGCAGGGAATCAGAGGCCGGGAATCAGAGGCCGGAATCAGATGCCAGGAATAAGATGCCGGGAATCAGAGTCCGCGAATCAGAGTCCGGGAATCAGAGATGGGGAATCAGAGGCGGGGAGTGAGATATGGGGAATCAGAGGCGGGGAATCACAGGCGGGGAAACAGAGGCGAGGAATCAGATATGGGGAATCAGAGGTGGCGAATCAAAGGCGGTGAATCAGAGATGGGGAATCAGAGGCGGGGAATGAGAGAAAGGGAATCAAACACGGGGAATCAGAGGCGGGGAATCAGAGCTGGGTTATCAGAGGCGGGGAATCAGAGTTGGGGAATCAGAGGCGGGGAATCAGAGCTGGGGAATCAGAGGTGGGGAATAAGAGGCAGGGAATCGGATGTGCGGAATCAGAGATGGGGAATCAGAGGTGGGAAATTCAGAGGCGGGGAATCAGAGATGGGGAATCAGACGCGGGGAATCAGAGGCGGGGAATCAGAGCTGGAGAATCAGAGGCGGGGAATCAGTGGCAGGGAATCAGAGGCGGGGAAACAGAGGCAGGGAATCAGAGGCAGGGAATCAGACACGGGGAATCAGAGGCGGGGAATCAGAGCTGGGGAATCAGAGGCCGGGAATCAGAGTTGGGGAATCAGAGGCGGGGAATCAGATATGGAGAATCAGAGGTGGGGAAACAGGGGTGGGGAATCAGTCTCAGGGAATCAGAGAAGGGGAATCAGAGGCGGGGAATCAGAGGCAGGGAATCAGACACGTGGAATCAGAGGCGGGGAATCAGGGATGGGGAATCAGAGGCTGGTAATCAGAGGTGGGGAATCAGAGTCCGGGAATCAGAGATGGGGAATCAGAGGCGGGGAATCAGATATGGGGAATCAGAGGCGGGGAATCACACGCGGGGAAACAGAGGCGGTGAATCAGATATGGCGAATCAGTGGTGGCGAATCAGAGGTAGAGGATCAGAGATGGTGAAGCAGAGGTGGGGAATCAGATGTGATGAATAAGAGATGGGGAATCAGAAGCGGGGTATCAGAGGTGGGGAATCAGAGTCCGGGAATCAGAGATGGGGAATCAGAGTTGGGGAATCAGAGGCGGGGAATCAGATATGGGGAAACAGAGGCGGGGAATCAGAGGCAGGGAAACAGAGGCGGGGAATCTGATATGGGGAATCAGAGGTGGCGAATGAAAGGCGGTGACTGAGAGATGGGGAATCAGAGGCGGGGAATCTGAGGCAGGGAATCAAACACGGGGAATCAGAGGTGGGGAACTCAGAGCTGGGGAATCAGAGGCGGGGAATCAGAGTTGGGGAATCAGAGGCGGGGAATCAGATATGGGGAAACAGAGGTGGGGAATCAGAGGCAGGGAAACAGAGTTGGGGAATCAGATATGGGGAATCAGAGGTGGGGAATCAGAGGTTGGGAAACAGAGGCAGGGAATCAGAGGTGGGGAGTCAGAGGTGGGGAATCAGAGGCAGGGAATCAGATGTGCGGAATCAGAGATGGGGAATCAGAGGCAGCGAATCAGAGGCGGGGAACCAGAGGCGGGGAATCAGAGGCCAGGTATCAGAACCGGGAATGAGAGGCCGGGAATCAGAGGCCGGGAATCAGAGGCCGGGAATCAGAGATGGGGAATCAGAGGCGGGGAATCAGAGGCGGGCAATCAGAGGCGGGGAATCAGAGGCGCAGAAACAGAGGCGGGGTATCAGATATGGAGAATCAGAGGTGGGGAATCAGGGGCGGGGTATCAGAGGCTGGGTATCAGACACGGGGATTCAGAGGCGGGGAATCAGAGATGGGGAATCAGAGGCGGGGAATCAGAGGCGTGGAATCAGAGGCGGGGAATCAGAGGCAGGGATTCGGATGTGCGGAATCAGAGGCGGGGAATCAGAGGCGGGAAAACATAGGTGGGGAATCAGATACGGGGAATCAGAGGTGGGGAATGAGAGGCAGGGAATCAGAGGTGGGGATTCAGAGGCGGGGAATCAGAGCTGGGGAATCGGAGGCAGGGAATCAGAGGCGGGGAATCAGAGGCGGGGAATGAGAGGCAGGGAATCAGATATGGGGATTCAGAGGTGGGGAATCAGAGGTTGGGAATCAGAGGCGGGGAATTAGATATGGGGAAACAGAGGCGGGGAATCAGAGGTGGGGAAACAGAGTTGGGGAATCAGAGGCGGGGAATCAGAGTTGGGGAATCAGAGGTGGGGAATCAGAGGTGGGGAATCAGGGGCGGGGAATCAGAGGTGCGGAAACAGAGGCGGGGAATCAGATATGGGGAATCAGAGGTGGGGAATCAGGGGCGGGGTATCAGAGGCTGGGTATCAGACACGAGGATTCAGAGGCGGGGAATCAGAGATGGGGATTCAGAGGCGGGGAATCAGAGGCAGGGAATCAGACGCGGGGAATCAGAGGCGGGGAATCAGAGTCCAGGAATCAGAGGCGGGGAATCAGAGTTGGGGAATCAGAGGCAGGGAATCAAACACGGTGAATCAGAGGCAGGGAATCAGAGCTGGAGAATCAGAGGCGGGGAATCAGAGTTGGGGAATCAGAGGCGGGAAATCAGATATGGGGAAACAGAGGCGGGGAATCAGAGGCAGGGAAACACAGGTGGGGAATCAGATATGGGGAATCAGAGGTGGGGAATCAGAGGTTTGGAAACAGAGACAGGGAATCAGAGGCGGGGAGTCAGAGGCGGGGAATCAAAGGCAGGGAATCAGATGTGCGGAATCAGAGATGGGGAAGCAGAGGTGGGGAATCAGATGTGATGAATAAGAGATGGGGAATCAGAGGCGGGGTATCAGAGGTGGGGAATCAGAGTCCGGGAATCAGAGATGGGGAATCAGAGGCGGGGAATCAGATATGGGGAATCAGAGGCAGGGAATCAGAGGCTGGGAATCAGATGCAGGGAATCAGATGCGGGGATCAGAGGCGGGGAATCAGAGCTGGGGAATCAGAGGTGGGGAATCAGAGTTGGGGAATCAGAGGCGGGGACTTAGATATGGGGAAACAGAGGCGGGGAATCAGAGGCGGGGAAACAGAGGCGGGGAATCGGATATGGGGAATCAGAGGTGGGGAATCAGAGGCAGGGAATTAGATGTGCGGAATCAGAGATGGGCAATCAGAGGCAGGGTATCAGAATCAGAAGCAGGGAATAAGACGCGGGGAATCAGAGGCGGGGAATCAGAGCTGGGGAAGCAGAGGCAGTGAATCTGAGGCGGGGAATCAGAGGCAGGGAATCGGATGTGCGGAATCAGAGATGGGGAATCAGAGGTGGGGAATCAGAGGCAGTGAATCAAACATGGGTAATCAGAGGTGGGGAATCAGAGGCAGGAATTCAGACACGGGGAAACAGAGGCGGGGAATCAGAGGTGGGCAAATAGAGGCGGGGAATCAGATATGGGGAAACAGAGGCGGAGAATCAGAGGCGGGGAAACAGAGGCGGGGAATCAGATATGGGGAATCAGAGGTGGGGAATCAGAGGTTGGGAATCAGAGGCAGGGAATCAGAGGCTGGGAATCAGATGCAGGGAATCAGATGCGTGGAATCAGAGGCGGGGAATCAGAGCTGGGGAATCAGAGGTGGGGAATCAAAGTTGGGGAATCAGAGGCGGGGACTTAGATATTGGGAAACAGAGGCGGGGAATCAAAGCGGGGAAACAGAGGCGGGGAATCAGACATGGGTAATCAGAGGCGGGGAATCAGAGGCGGGGAAACAGAGGCGGGGAATCAGATATGGGGAATCAGAGGTGGGGAATCAGAGGTTGGGAATCAGAGGCAGGGAATCAGAGGCTGGGAATCAGATGCAGGGAATCAGTTGCGGGGAATCAGAGGCGGGGAATCAGAGCTGGGGAATCAGAGGTGGGGAATCAAAGTTGGGGAATCAGAGGCGGGGACTTAGATATGGGGAAACAGAGGTGCGGAATCAGAGGCGGGGAAACAGAGGCAGGGAATCAGATATGGGGAATCAGAGGTGGGGAATCAGAGGCAGGGAATTAGATGTGCGGAATCAGAAATGGGGAATCAGAGGCAGGGAATCAGAATCAGAAGCAGGGAATCAGAGGCCGGGAATCACAGGCCGGAATCAGATGCCAGGAATAAGAGGCCGGGAATCAGAGTCCGCGAATCAGAGTCCGGGAATCAGAGATGGGGAATCATAGGCGGGGAGTGAGATATGGGGAATCAGAGGCGGGGAATCACAGGCGGGGAAACAGAGGCGAGGAATCAGATATGGGGAATCAGAGGTGGCGAATCAAAGGCGGTGAATCAGAGATGGGGAATCAGAGGCGGGGAATGAGAGAAAGGGAATCAAACACGGGGAATCAGAGGCGGGGAATCAGAGCTGGGTTATCAGAGGCGGGGAATCAGAGTTGGGGAATCAGAGGCGGGGAATCAGAGCTGGGGAATCAGAGGTGGGGAATCAGAGGCAGGGAATCGGATGTGCGGAATCAGAGATGGGGAATCAGAGGTGGGAAATTCAGAGGCGGGGAATCAGAGATGGGGATTCAGAGGCGGGGAATCAGAGGCAGGGAATCAGACGCGGGGAATCAGAGGCGGGGAATCAGAGTCCAGGAATCAGAGGCGGGGAATCAGAGTTGGGGAATCAGAGGCAGGGAATCAAACACGGTGAATCAGAGGCAGGGAATCAGAGCTGGAGAATCAGAGGCGGGGAATCAGAGGTGGGGAATCAGGGGCGGGGAATCAGTGGCAGGGAATCAGAGGCGGGGAAACAGAGGCAGGGAATCAGAGGCAGGGAATCAGACACGGGGAATCAGAGGCGGGGAATCAGAGATGGGGAATCAGAGCTGGGGAATCAGAGGCCGGGAATCAGAGTTGGGGAATCAGAGGCGGGGAATCAGATATGGAGAATCAGAGGTGGGGAAACAGGGGCGGGGAATCAGTCTCAGGGAATCAGAGAAGGGGAATCAGAGGCGGGGAATCAGAGGCAGGGAATCAGACACGTGGAATCAGAGGCGGGGAATCAGGGATGGGGAATCAGAGGCTGGTAATCAGAGGTGGGGAATCAGAGTCCGGGAATCAGAGATGGGGAATCAGAGGCGGGGAATCAGATATGGGGAATCAGAGGCGGGGAATCACAGGCGGGGAAACAGAGGCGGTGAATCAGATATGGCGAATCAGTGGTGGCGAATCAGAGGTAGAGGATCAGAGATGGTGAAGCAGAGGTGGGGAATCAGATGTGATGAATAAGAGATGGGGAATCAGAGGCGAGGTATCAGAGGCGGAAATCAGATATGGGGAAACAGAGGCGGGGAATCAGAGGCAGGGAAACAGAGGCGGGGAATCTGATATGGGGAATCAGAGGTGGCGAATGAAAGGCGGTGACTCAGAGATGGGGAATCAGAGGCGGGGAATCAGAGTTGGGGAATCAGAGGCGGGGAATCAGATATGGGGAAACAGAGGTGGGGAATCAGAGGCAGGGAAACAGAGGTGGGGAATCAGATATGGGGAATCAGAGGTGGGGAATCAGAGGTTGGGAAAAAGAGGCAGGGAATCAGAGGTGGGGAGTCAGAGGTGGGGAATCAGAGGCAGGGAATCAGATGTGCGGAATCAGAGATGGGGAATCAGAGGCAGCGAATCAGAGGCGGGGAACCAGAGGCGGGGAATCAGAGGCCAGGTATCAGAACCGGGAATGAGAGGCCGGGAATCAGAGGCCGGGAATCAGAGGCCGGGAATCAGAGATGGGGAATCAGAGGCGGGGAATCAAACACGGGGAATCAGAGCTGGGGAATTAGAGGCGGGGAATCAGAGTTGGGGAATCAGAGGCGGGGAATCAGATATGGGGAAACAGAGGCGGGGAATCAGAGGCGGGCAATCAGAGGCGGGGAATCAGAGGCGCAGAAACAGAGGCGGGGTATCAGATATGGGGAATCAGAGGTGGGGAATCAGGGGCGGGGTATCAGAGGCTGGGTATCAGACACGGGGATTCAGAGGCGGGGAATCAGAGATGGGGAATCAGAGGCAGGGAATCAGACACGGGGAATCAGAGGTGGGGAATCAGAGCCTGGGAATCAAAGGCGGGGATTCAGAGGCGGGGAATCAGAGGCGGGGAATCAGAGGCAGGGATTCGGATGTGCGGAATCAGAGATGGGGAATCAGAGGTGGGGAATCAGAGTCCAGGAATCAGAGATGGGGAATCAGAGGCGGGGAATCAGAGGCGGGAAAACATAGGTGGGGAATCAGATACGGGGAATCAGAGGTGGGGAATGAGAGGCATGGAATCAGAGTTGGGGATTCAGAGGCCGGGAATCAGAGGCCGGGAATCAGAGGCCGGGAATCAGAGATGGGGAATCAGAGGCGGGGAATCAGAGGCGGGCAATCAGAGGCGGGGAATCAGAGGCGCAGAAACAGAGGCGGGGTATCAGATATGGGGAATCAGAGGTGGGGAATCAGGGGCGGGGTATCAGAGGCTGGGTATCAGACACGGGGATTCAGAGGCGGGGAATCAGAGATGGGGAATCAGAGGCGGGGAATCAGAGGCGTGGAATCAGAGGCGGGGAATCAGAGGCAGGGATTCGGATGTGCGGAATCAGAGGCGGGGAATCAGAGGCGGGAAAACATAGGTGGGGAATCAGATACGGGGAATCAGAGGTGGGGAATGAGAGGCAGGGAATCAGAGGTGGGGATTCAGAGGCGGGGAATCAGAGCTGGGGAATCGGAGGCAGGGAATCAGAGGCGGGGAATCAGAGGCGGGGAATGAGAGGCAGGGAATCAGATATGGGGATTCAGAGGTGGGGAATCAGAGGTTGGGAATCAGAGGCGGGGAATTAGATATGGGGAAACAGAGGCGGGGAATCAGAGGTGGGGAAACAGAGTTGGGGAATCAGAGGCGGGGAATCAGAGTTGGGGAATCAGAGGTGGGGAATCAGAGGTGGGGAATCAGGGGCGGGGAATCAGAGGTGCGGAAACAGAGGCGGGGAATCAGATATGGGGAATCAGAGGTGGGGAATCAGGGGCGGGGTATCAGAGGCTGGGTATCAGACACGAGGATTCAGAGGCGGGGAATCAGAGATGGGGATTCAGAGGCGGGGAATCAGAGGCAGGGAATCAGACGCGGGGAATCAGAGGCGGGGAATCAGAGTCCAGGAATCAGAGGCGGGGAATCAGAGTTGGGGAATCAGAGGCAGGGAATCAAACACGGTGAATCAGAGGCAGGGAATCAGAGCTGGAGAATCAGAGGCGGGGAATCAGAGTTGGGGAATCAGAGGCGGGAAATCAGATATGGGGAAACAGAGGCGGGGAATCAGAGGCAGGGAAACACAGGTGGGGAATCAGATATGGGGAATCAGAGGTGGGGAATCAGAGGTTTGGAAACAGAGACAGGGAATCAGAGGCGGGGAGTCAGAGTCGGGGAATCAAAGGCAGGGAATCAGATGTGCGGAATCAGAGATGGGGAATCAGAGGCAGCGAAAAAGAGGTGGGGAACCAGAGGCGGGGAATCAGAGGCCGGGAATTAGAGGCCGGGAATGAGAGGCCGGGAATCAGAGGCCGGGGAATCATAGGCGGGGAATCAGAGATGGGGAATCAGAGGCGGGGAATCAAACACGGGGAATCAGAGCTGGGGAATCAGAGGCGGGGAATCAGAGTTGGGGAATCAGATTTGGGGAATCAGAGGTGGGGAATCAGGGGCGGGGAATCAGTGGCAGGGAATCAGAGGCGGGGAATCAGAGGCGGGGAATCAGAGGCAGGGAATCAGACACGGGGAATCAGAGGCGGGGAATCAGAGATGGGGAATCAGAGGCAGTGAATCAGAGGCAGGGAATCGGACGCCGGGAATCAGGGGCGGGGAATCAGAGCTGGGGAATCAGAGGCCGGGAATCAGAGTTGGGGAATCAGAGGCGGGGAATCAGATATGGAGAATCAGAGGTGGGGAATCAGGGGCGGGGAATCAGTCGCAGGGAATCAGAGAAGGGGAATCAGAGGCGGGGAGTCAGAGGCAGGGAATCAGACACGTGGAATCAGAGGCGGGGAATCAGGGATGGGGAATCAGAGGCTGGTAATCAGAGGTGGGGAATCAGAGTCCGGGAATCAGAGATGGGGAATCAGAGGCGGGGAATCAGATATGGGGAATCAGAGGCGGGGAATCAGAGGCGGGGAAACAGAGGCGGTGAATCAGATATGGCGAATCAGTGGTGGCGAATCAGAGGTAGAGAATCAGAGATGGGGAAGCAGAGGTGGGGAATCAGATGTGATGAATAAGAGATGGGGAATCAGAGGCGGGGTATCAGAGGTGGGGAATCAGAGTCCGGGAATCAGAGATGGGGAATCAGAGGCGGGGAATCAGATATGGGGAATCAGAGGCAGGGAATCAGAGGCTGGGAATCAGATGCAGGGAATCAGATGCGGGGATCAGAGGCGGGGAATCAGAGCTGGGGAATCAGAGGTGGGGAATCAGAGTTGGGGAATCAGAGGCGGGGACTTAGATATGGGGAAACAGAGGCGGGGAATCAGAGGCGGGGAAACAGAGGCGGGGAATCGGATATGGGGAATCAGAGGTGGGGAATCAGAGGCAGGGAATTAGATGTGCGGAATCAGAGATGGGCAATCAGAGGCAGGGTATCAGAATCAGAAGCAGGGAATAAGACGCGGGGAATCAGAGGCGGGGAATCAGAGCTGGGGAAGCAGAGGCAGTGAATCTGAGGCGGGGAATCAGAGGCAGGGAATCGGATGTGCGGAATCAGAGATGGGGAATCAGAGGTGGGGAATCAGAGGCAGTGAATCAAACATGGGTAATCAGAGGCGGGGAATCAGAGGCAGGAATTCAGACACGGGGAAACAGAGGCGGGGAATCAGAGGTGGGCAAATAGAGGCGGGGAATCAGATATGGGGAAACAGAGGCGGGGAATCAGAGGCGGGGAAACAGAGGCAGGGAATCAGATATGGGGAATCAGAGGTGGGGAATCAGAGGTTGGGAATCAGAGGCAGGGAATCAGAGGCTGGGAATCAGATGCAGGGAATCAGATGCGTGGAATCAGAGGCGGGGAATCAGAGCTGGGGAATCAGAGGTGGGGAATCAAAGTTGGGGATTCAGAGGCGGGGACTTAGATATTGGGAAACAGAGGCGGGGAATCAAAGCGGGGAAACAGAGGCGGGGAATCAGACATGGGTAATCAGAGGCGGGGAATCAGAGGCAGGAAATCAGAAACGGGGAATCAGAGGCGGGGAATCAGAGCTGGGAAATTAAAGGCAGGGAATCAGAGTTGGGGATTCAGAGGCGGGGAATCAGATATGGGGAAACAGAGGCGGGGAATCAGAGGCGGGTAAATAGAGGCGGGGAATCAGATATGGGGAAACAGAGGCGGGGAATCAGAGGCGGGGAAACAGAGGCGGGGAATCAGATATGGGGAATCAGAGGTGGGGAATCAGAGGTTGGGAATCAGAGGCAGGGAATCAGAGGCTGGGAATCAGATGCAGGGAATCAGTTGCGGGGAATCAGAGGCGGGGAATCAGAGCTGGGGAATCAGAGGTGGGGAATCAAAGTTGGGGAATCAGAGGCGGGGACTTAGATATGGGGAAACAGAGGTGCGGAATCAGAGGCGGGGAAACAGAGGCAGGGAATCAGATATGGGGAATCAGAGGTGGGGAATCAGAGGCAGGGAATTAGATGTGCGGAATCAGAAATGGGGAATCAGAGGCAGGGAATCAGAATCAGAAGCAGGGAATCAGAGGCCGGGAATCACAGGCCGGAATCAGATGCCAGGAATAAGAGGCCGGGAATCAGAGTCCGCGAATCAGAGTCCGGGAATCAGAGATGGGGCATCAGAGGCGGGGAGTGAGATATGGGGAATCAGAGGCGGGGAATCACAGGCGGGGAAACAGAGGCGAGGAATCAGATATGGGGAATCAGAGGTGGCGAATCAAAGGCGGTGAATCAGAGATTGGGAATCAGAGGCGGGGAATGAGAGAAAGGGAATCAAACACGGGGAATCAGAGGCGGGGAATCAGAGCTGGGTTATCAGAGGCGGGGAATCAGAGTTGGGGAATCAGAGGCGGGGAATCAGAGCTGGGGAATCAGAGGTGGGGAATCAGAGGCAGGGAATCGGATGTGCGGAATCAGAGATGGGGAATCAGAGGTGGGAAATTCAGAGGCGGGGAATCAGAGATGGGGATTCAGAGGCGGGGAATCAGAGGCAGGGAATCAGACGCGGGGAATCAGAGGCGGGGAATCAGAGTCCAGGAATCAGAGGCGGGGAATCAGAGTTGGGGAATCAGAGGCAGGGAATCAAACACGGTGAATCAGAGGCAGGGAATCAGAGCTGGAGAATCAGAGGCGGGGAATCAGAGGTGGGGAATCAGGGGCGGGGAATCAGTGGCAGGGAATCAGAGGCGGGGAAACAGAGGCAGGGAATCAGAGGCAGGGAATCAGACACGGGGAATCAGAGGCGGGGAATCAGAGATGGGGAATCAGAGCTGGGGAATCAGAGGCCGGGAATCAGAGTTGGGGAATCAGAGGCGGGGAATCAGATATGGAGAATCAGAGGTGGGGAAACAGGGGCGGGGAATCAGTCTCAGGGAATCAGAGAAGGGGAATCAGAGGCGGGGAATCAGAGGCAGGGAATCAGACACGTGGAATCAGAGGCGGGGAATCAGGGATGGGGAATCAGAGGCTGGTAATCAGAGGTGGGGAATCAGAGTCCGGGAATCAGAGATGGGGAATCAGAGGCGGGGAATCAGATATGGGGAATCAGAGGCGGGGAATCACAGGCGGGGAAACAGAGGCGGAAATCAGATATGGGGAATCAGAGGCGGGGAATCAGAGGCAGGGAAACAGAGGCGGGGAATCTGATATGGGGAATCAGAGGTGGCGAATGAAAGGCGGTGACTCAGAGATGGGGAATCAGAGGCGGGGAATCAGAGTTGGGGAATCAGAGGCGGGGAATCAGATATGGGGAAACAGAGGTGGGGAATCAGAGGCAGGGAAACAGAGGTGGGGAATCAGATATGGGGAATCAGAGGTGGGGAATCAGAGGTTGGGAAACAGAGGCAGGGAATCAGAGGTGGGGATTCAGAGGTGGGGAATCAGAGGCAGGGAATCAGATGTGCGGAATCAGAGATGGGGAATCAGAGGCAGCGAATCAGAGGCGGGGAACCAGAGGCGGGGAATCAGAGGCCAGGTATCAGAACCGGGAATGAGAGGCCGGGAGTCAGAGGCCGGGAATCAGAGGCCGGGAATCAGAGATGGGGAATCAGAGGCGGGGAATCAAACACGGGGAATCAGAGCTGGGGAATTAGAGGCGGGGAATCAGAGTTGGGGAATCAGAGGCGGGGAATCAGATATGGGGAAACAGAGGCGGGGAATCAGAGGCGGGCAATCAGAGGCGGGGAATCAGAGGCGCAGAAACAGAGGCGGGGTATCAGATATGGGGAATCAGAGGTGGGGAATCAGGGGCGGGGTATCAGAGGCTGGGTATCAGACACGGGGATTCAGAGGCGGGGAATCAGAGATGGGGAATCAGAGGCAGGGAATCAGACACGGGGAATCAGAGGCGGGGAATCAGAGCCTGGGAATCAAAGGCGGGGATTCAGAGGCGGGGAATCAGAGGCGGGGAATCAGAGGCAGGGATTCGGATGTGCGGAATCAGAGATGGGGAATCAGAGGTGGGGAATCAGAGTCCAGGAATCAGAGATGGGGAATCAGAGGCGGGGAATCAGAGGCGGGAAAACATAGGTGGGGAATCAGATACGGGGAATCAGAGGTGGGGAATGAGAGGCAGGGAATCAGAGTTGGGGATTCAGAGGCGGGGAATCAGAGCTGGGGAATCGGAGGCAGGGAATCAGAGGCGGGGAATCAGAGGCGGGGAATGAGAGGCAGGGAATCAGATATGGGGATTCAGAGGTGGGGAATCAGAGGTTGGGAATCAGAGGCGGGGAATTAGATATGGGGAAACAGAGGCGGGTAATCAGAGGTGGGGAAACAGAGTTGGGGAATCAGAGGCAGGGAATCAGAGTTGGGGAATCAGAGGTGGGGAATCAGATATGGGGAAACAGAGGCGGGGAATCAGAGGCGGGCAAATAGAGGCGGGGAATCAGATATGGGGAAACAGAGGCGGGGAATCAGAGGCGGGGAAACAGAGGCGGGGAATCAGATATGGGGAATCAGAGGTGGGGAATCAGAGGTTGGGAATCAGAGGCAGGGAATCAGAGGCTGGGAATCAGATGCAGGGAATCAGATGCGGGGAATCAGAGGCGGGGAATCAGAGCTGGGGAATCAGAGTCCAGGAATCAGAGGCGGGGAATCAGAGTTGGGGAATCAGAGGCAGGGAATCAAACACGGTGAATCAGAGGCAGGGAATCAGAGCTGGAGAATCAGAGGCGGGGAATCAGAGGTGGGGAATCAGGGGCGGGGAATCAGTGGCAGGGAATCAGAGGCGGGGAAACAGAGGCAGGGAATCAGAGGCAGGGAATCAGACACGGGGAATCAGAGGCGGGGAATCAGAGATGGGGAATCAGAGCTGGGGAATCAGAGGCCGGGAATCAGAGTTGGGGAATCAGAGGCGGGGAATCAGATATGGAGAATCAGAGGTGGGGAAACAGGGGCGGGGAATCAGTCTCAGGGAATCAGAGAAGGGGAATCAGAGGCGGGGAATCAGAGGCAGGGAATCAGACACGTGGAATCAGAGGCGGGGAATCAGGGATGGGGAATCAGAGGCTGGTAATCAGAGGTGGGGAATCAGAGTCCGGGAATCAGAGATGGGGAATCAGAGGCGGGGAATCAGATATGGGGAATCAGAGGCGGGGAATCACAGGCGGGGAAACAGAGGCGGTGAATCAGATATGGCGAATCAGTGGTGGCGAATCAGAGGTAGAGGATCAGAGATGGTGAAGCAGAGGTGGGGAATCAGATGTGATGAATAAGAGATGGGGAATCAGAGGCGAGGTATCAGAGGCGGAAATCAGATATGGGGAAACAGAGGCGGGGAATCAGAGGCAGGGAAACAGAGGCGGGGAATCTGATATGGGGAATCAGAGGTGGCGAATGAAAGGCGGTGACTCAGAGATGGGGAATCAGAGGCGGGGAATCAGAGTTGGGGAATCAGAGGCGGGGAATCAGATATGGGGAAACAGAGGTGGGGAATCAGAGGCAGGGAAACAGAGGTGGGGAATCAGATATGGGGAATCAGAGGTGGGGAATCAGAGGTTGGGAAAAAGAGGCAGGGAATCAGAGGTGGGGAGTCAGAGGTGGGGAATCAGAGGCAGGGAATCAGATGTGCGGAATCAGAGATGGGGAATCAGAGGCAGCGAATCAGAGGCGGGGAACCAGAGGCGGGGAATCAGAGGCCAGGTATCAGAACCGGGAATGAGAGGCCGGGAATCAGAGGCCGGGAATCAGAGGCCGGGAATCAGAGATGGGGAATCAGAGGCGGGGAATCAAACACGGGGAATCAGAGCTGGGGAATTAGAGGCGGGGAATCAGAGTTGGGGAATCAGAGGCGGGGAATCAGATATGGGGAAACAGAGGCGGGGAATCAGAGGCGGGCAATCAGAGGCGGGGAATCAGAGGCGCAGAAACAGAGGCGGGGTATCAGATATGGGGAATCAGAGGTGGGGAATCAGGGGCGGGGTATCAGAGGCTGGGTATCAGACACGGGGATTCAGAGGCGGGGAATCAGAGATGGGGAATCAGAGGCAGGGAATCAGACACGGGGAATCAGAGGTGGGGAATCAGAGCCTGGGAATCAAAGGCGGGGATTCAGAGGCGGGGAATCAGAGGCGGGGAATCAGAGGCAGGGATTCGGATGTGCGGAATCAGAGATGGGGAATCAGAGGTGGGGAATCAGAGTCCAGGAATCAGAGATGGGGAATCAGAGGCGGGGAATCAGAGGCGGGAAAACATAGGTGGGGAATCAGATACGGGGAATCAGAGGTGGGGAATGAGAGGCATGGAATCAGAGTTGGGGATTCAGAGGCCGGGAATCAGAGGCCGGGAATCAGAGGCCGGGAATCAGAGATGGGGAATCAGAGGCGGGGAATCAGAGGCGGGCAATCAGAGGCGGGGAATCAGAGGCGCAGAAACAGAGGCGGGGTATCAGATATGGGGAATCAGAGGTGGGGAATCAGGGGCGGGGTATCAGAGGCTGGGTATCAGACACGGGGATTCAGAGGCGGGGAATCAGAGATGGGGAATCAGAGGCGGGGAATCAGAGGCGTGGAATCAGAGGCGGGGAATCAGAGGCAGGGATTCGGATGTGCGGAATCAGAGGCGGGGAATCAGAGGCGGGAAAACATAGGTGGGGAATCAGATACGGGGAATCAGAGGTGGGGAATGAGAGGCAGGGAATCAGAGGTGGGGATTCAGAGGCGGGGAATCAGAGCTGGGGAATCGGAGGCAGGGAATCAGAGGCGGGGAATCAGAGGCGGGGAATGAGAGGCAGGGAATCAGATATGGGGATTCAGAGGTGGGGAATCAGAGGTTGGGAATCAGAGGCGGGGAATTAGATATGGGGAAACAGAGGCGGGGAATCAGAGGTGGGGAAACAGAGTTGGGGAATCAGAGGCGGGGAATCAGAGTTGGGGAATCAGAGGTGGGGAATCAGAGGTGGGGAATCAGGGGCGGGGAATCAGAGGTGCGGAAACAGAGGCGGGGAATCAGATATGGGGAATCAGAGGTGGGGAATCAGGGGCGGGGTATCAGAGGCTGGGTATCAGACACGAGGATTCAGAGGCGGGGAATCAGAGATGGGGATTCAGAGGCGGGGAATCAGAGGCAGGGAATCAGACGCGGGGAATCAGAGGCGGGGAATCAGAGTCCAGGAATCAGAGGCGGGGAATCAGAGTTGGGGAATCAGAGGCAGGGAATCAAACACGGTGAATCAGAGGCAGGGAATCAGAGCTGGAGAATCAGAGGCGGGGAATCAGAGTTGGGGAATCAGAGGCGGGAAATCAGATATGGGGAAACAGAGGCGGGGAATCAGAGGCAGGGAAACACAGGTGGGGAATCAGATATGGGGAATCAGAGGTGGGGAATCAGAGGTTTGGAAACAGAGACAGGGAATCAGAGGCGGGGAGTCAGAGTCGGGGAATCAAAGGCAGGGAATCAGATGTGCGGAATCAGAGATGGGGAATCAGAGGCAGCGAAAAAGAGGTGGGGAACCAGAGGCGGGGAATCAGAGGCCGGGAATTAGAGGCCGGGAATGAGAGGCCGGGAATCAGAGGCCGGGGAATCATAGGCGGGGAATCAGAGATGGGGAATCAGAGGCGGGGAATCAAACACGGGGAATCAGAGCTGGGGAATCAGAGGCGGGGAATCAGAGTTGGGGAATCAGATTTGGGGAATCAGAGGTGGGGAATCAGGGGCGGGGAATCAGTGGCAGGGAATCAGAGGCGGGGAATCAGAGGCGGGGAATCAGAGGCAGGGAATCAGACACGGGGAATCAGAGGCGGGGAATCAGAGATGGGGAATCAGAGGCAGTGAATCAGAGGCAGGGAATCGGACGCCGGGAATCAGGGGCGGGGAATCAGAGCTGGGGAATCAGAGGCCGGGAATCAGAGTTGGGGAATCAGAGGCGGGGAATCAGATATGGAGAATCAGAGGTGGGGAATCAGGGGCGGGGAATCAGTCGCAGGGAATCAGAGAAGGGGAATCAGAGGCGGGGAGTCAGAGGCAGGGAATCAGACACGTGGAATCAGAGGCGGGGAATCAGGGATGGGGAATCAGAGGCTGGTAATCAGAGGTGGGGAATCAGAGTCCGGGAATCAGAGATGGGGAATCAGAGGCGGGGAATCAGATATGGGGAATCAGAGGCGGGGAATCAGAGGCGGGGAAACAGAGGCGGTGAATCAGATATGGCGAATCAGTGGTGGCGAATCAGAGGTAGAGAATCAGAGATGGGGAAGCAGAGGTGGGGAATCAGATGTGATGAATAAGAGATGGGGAATCAGAGGCGGGGTATCAGAGGTGGGGAATCAGAGTCCGGGAATCAGAGATGGGGAATCAGAGGCGGGGAATCAGATATGGGGAATCAGAGGCAGGGAATCAGAGGCTGGGAATCAGATGCAGGGAATCAGATGCGGGGATCAGAGGCGGGGAATCAGAGCTGGGGAATCAGAGGTGGGGAATCAGAGTTGGGGAATCAGAGGCGGGGACTTAGATATGGGGAAACAGAGGCGGGGAATCAGAGGCGGGGAAACAGAGGCGGGGAATCGGATATGGGGAATCAGAGGTGGGGAATCAGAGGCAGGGAATTAGATGTGCGGAATCAGAGATGGGCAATCAGAGGCAGGGTATCAGAATCAGAAGCAGGGAATAAGACGCGGGGAATCAGAGGCGGGGAATCAGAGCTGGGGAAGCAGAGGCAGTGAATCTGAGGCGGGGAATCAGAGGCAGGGAATCGGATGTGCGGAATCAGAGATGGGGAATCAGAGGTGGGGAATCAGAGGCAGTGAATCAAACATGGGTAATCAGAGGCGGGGAATCAGAGGCAGGAATTCAGACACGGGGAAACAGAGGCGGGGAATCAGAGGTGGGCAAATAGAGGCGGGGAATCAGATATGGGGAAACAGAGGCGGGGAATCAGAGGCGGGGAAACAGAGGCAGGGAATCAGATATGGGGAATCAGAGGTGGGGAATCAGAGGTTGGGAATCAGAGGCAGGGAATCAGAGGCTGGGAATCAGATGCAGGGAATCAGATGCGTGGAATCAGAGGCGGGGAATCAGAGCTGGGGAATCAGAGGTGGGGAATCAAAGTTGGGGATTCAGAGGCGGGGACTTAGATATTGGGAAACAGAGGCGGGGAATCAAAGCGGGGAAACAGAGGCGGGGAATCAGACATGGGTAATCAGAGGCGGGGAATCAGAGGCAGGAAATCAGAAACGGGGAATCAGAGGCGGGGAATCAGAGCTGGGAAATTAAAGGCAGGGAATCAGAGTTGGGGATTCAGAGGCGGGGAATCAGATATGGGGAAACAGAGGCGGGGAATCAGAGGCGGGTAAATAGAGGCGGGGAATCAGATATGGGGAAACAGAGGCGGGGAATCAGAGGCGGGGAAACAGAGGCGGGGAATCAGATATGGGGAATCAGAGGTGGGGAATCAGAGGTTGGGAATCAGAGGCAGGGAATCAGAGGCTGGGAATCAGATGCAGGGAATCAGTTGCGGGGAATCAGAGGCGGGGAATCAGAGCTGGGGAATCAGAGGTGGGGAATCAAAGTTGGGGAATCAGAGGCGGGGACTTAGATATGGGGAAACAGAGGTGCGGAATCAGAGGCGGGGAAACAGAGGCAGGGAATCAGATATGGGGAATCAGAGGTGGGGAATCAGAGGCAGGGAATTAGATGTGCGGAATCAGAAATGGGGAATCAGAGGCAGGGAATCAGAATCAGAAGCAGGGAATCAGAGGCCGGGAATCACAGGCCGGAATCAGATGCCAGGAATAAGAGGCCGGGAATCAGAGTCCGCGAATCAGAGTCCGGGAATCAGAGATGGGGCATCAGAGGCGGGGAGTGAGATATGGGGAATCAGAGGCGGGGAATCACAGGCGGGGAAACAGAGGCGAGGAATCAGATATGGGGAATCAGAGGTGGCGAATCAAAGGCTGTGAATCAGAGATTGGGAATCAGAGGCGGGGAATGAGAGAAAGGGAATCAAACACGGGGAATCAGAGGCGGGGAATCAGAGCTGGGTTATCAGAGGCGGGGAATCAGAGTTGGGGAATCAGAGGCGGGGAATCAGAGCTGGGGAATCAGAGGTGGGGAATCAGAGGCAGGGAATCGGATGTGCGGAATCAGAGATGGGGAATCAGAGGTGGGAAATTCAGAGGCGGGAAATCAGAGATGGGGATTCAGAGGCGGGGAATCAGAGGCAGGGAATCAGACGCGGGGAATCAGAGGCGGGGAATCAGAGTCCAGGAATCAGAGGCGGGGAATCAGAGTTGGGGAATCAGAGGCAGGGAATCAAACACGGTGAATCAGAGGCAGGGAATCAGAGCTGGAGAATCAGAGGCGGGGAATCAGAGGTGGGGAATCAGGGGCGGGGAATCAGTGGCAGGGAATCAGAGGCGGGGAAACAGAGGCAGGGAATCAGAGGCAGGGAATCAGACACGGGGAATCAGAGGCGGGGAATCAGAGATGGGGAATCAGAGCTGGGGAATCAGAGGCCGGGAATCAGAGTTGGGGAATCAGAGGCGGGGAATCAGATATGGAGAATCAGAGGTGGGGAAACAGGGGCGGGGAATCAGTCTCAGGGAATCAGAGAAGGGGAATCAGAGGCGGGGAATCAGAGGCAGGGAATCAGACACGTGGAATCAGAGGCGGGGAATCAGGGATGGGGAATCAGAGGCTGGTAATCAGAGGTGGGGAATCAGAGTCCGGGAATCAGAGATGGGGAATCAGAGGCGGGGAATCAGATATGGGGAATCAGAGGCGGGGAATCACAGGCGGGGAAACAGAGGCGGAAATCAGATATGGGGAATCAGAGGCGGGGAATCAGAGGCAGGGAAACAGAGGCGGGGAATCTGATATGGGGAATCAGAGGTGGCGAATGAAAGGCGGTGACTCAGAGATGGGGAATCAGAGGCGGGGAATCAGAGTTGGGGAATCAGAGGCGGGGAATCAGATATGGGGAAACAGAGGTGGGGAATCAGAGGCAGGGAAACAGAGGTGGGGAATCAGATATGGGGAATCAGAGGTGGGGAATCAGAGGTTGGGAAACAGAGGCAGGGAATCAGAGGTGGGGATTCAGAGGTGGGGAATCAGAGGCAGGGAATCAGATGTGCGGAATCAGAGATGGGGAATCAGAGGCAGCGAATCAGAGGCGGGGAACCAGAGGCGGGGAATCAGAGGCCAGGTATCAGAACCGGGAATGAGAGGCCGGGAGTCAGAGGCCGGGAATCAGAGGCCGGGAATCAGAGATGGGGAATCAGAGGCGGGGAATCAAACACGGGGAATCAGAGCTGGGGAATTAGAGGCGGGGAATCAGAGTTGGGGAATCAGAGGCGGGGAATCAGATATGGGGAAACAGAGGCGGGGAATCAGAGGCGGGCAATCAGAGGCGGGGAATCAGAGGCGCAGAAACAGAGGCGGGGTATCAGATATGGGGAATCAGAGGTGGGGAATCAGGGGCGGGGTATCAGAGGCTGGGTATCAGACACGGGGATTCAGAGGCGGGGAATCAGAGATGGGGAATCAGAGGCAGGGAATCAGACACGGGGTATCAGAGGCGGGGAATCAGAGCCTGGGAATCAAAGGCGGGGATTCAGAGGCGGGGAATCAGAGGCGGGGAATCAGAGGCAGGGATTCGGATGTGCGGAATCAGAGATGGGGAATCAGAGGTGGGGAATCAGAGTCCAGGAATCAGAGATGGGGAATCAGAGGCGGGGAATCAGAGGCGGGAAAACATAGGTGGGGAATCAGATACGGGGAATCAGAGGTGGGGAATGAGAGGCAGGGAATCAGAGTTGGGGATTCAGAGGCGGGGAATCAGAGCTGGGGAATCGGAGGCAGGGAATCAGAGGCGGGGAATCAGAGGCGGGGAATGAGAGGCAGGGAATCAGATATGGGGATTCAGAGGTGGGGAATCAGAGGTTGGGAATCAGAGGCGGGGAATTAGATATGGGGAAACAGAGGCGGGTAATCAGAGGTGGGGAAACAGAGTTGGGGAATCAGAGGCAGGGAATCAGAGTTGGGGAATCAGAGGTGGGGAATCAGATATGGGGAAACAGAGGCGGGGAATCAGAGGCGGGCAAATAGAGGCGGGGAATCAGATATGGGGAAACAGAGGCGGGGAATCAGAGGCGGGGAAACAGAGGCGGGGAATCAGATATGGGGAATCAGAGGTGGGGAATCAGAGGTTGGGAATCAGAGGCAGGGAATCAGAGGCTGGGAATCAGATGCAGGGAATCAGATGCGGGGAATCAGAGGCGGGGAATCAGAGCTGGGGAATCAGAGGTGGGGAATCAAAGTTGGGGAATCAGAGGCGGGGACTTAGATATGGGGAAACAGAGGTGGGGAATCAGAGGCGGGGAAACAGAGGCAGGGAATCAGATATGGGGAATCAGAGGTGGGGAATCAGAGGCAGGGAATTAGATGTGCGGAATCAGAAATGGGGAATCAGAGGCAGGGAATCAGAATCAGAAGCAGGGAATCAGAGGCCGGGAATCAGAGGCCGGAATCAGATGCCAGGAATAAGATGCCGGGAATCAGAGTCCGCGAATCAGAGTCCGGGAATCAGAGATGGGGAATCAGAGGCGGGGAGTGAGATATGGGGAATCAGAGGCGGGGAATCACAGGCGGGGAAACAGAGGCGAGGAATCAGATATGGGGAATCAGAGGTGGCGAATCAAAGGCGGTGAATCAGAGATGGGGAATCAGAGGCGGGGAATGAGAGACAGGGAATCAAACACGGGGAATCAGAGGCGGGGAATCAGAGCTGGGTTATCAGAGGCGGGGAATCAGAGTTGGGGAATCAGAGGCAGGGAATCAGAGCCTGGGAATCAAAGGCGGGGATTCAGAGGCGGGGAATCAGAGGCGGGGAATCAGAGGCAGGGATTCGGATGTGCGGAATCAGAGATGGGGAATCAGAGGTGGGGAATCAGAGTCCAGGAATCAGAGATGGGGAATCAGAGGCGGGCAATCAGAGGCGGGAAAACATAGGTGGGGAATCAGATACGGGGAATCAGAGGTGGGGAATGAGAGGCAGGGAATCAGAGTTGGGGATTCAGAGGCCGGGAATCAGAGGCCGGGAATCAGAGGCCGGGAATCAGAGATGGGGAATCAGAGGCGGGGAATCAGAGGCGGGCAATCAGAGGCGGGGAATCAGAGGCGCAGAAACAGAGGCAGGGTATCAGATATGGGGAATCAGAGGTGGGGAATCAGGGGCGGGGTATCAGAGGCTGGGTATCAGACACGGGGATTCAGAGGCGGGGAATCAGAGATGGGGAATCAGAGGCGGGGAATCAGAGGCGTGGAATCAGAGGCGGGGAATCAGAGGCAGGGATTCGGATGTGCGGAATCAGAGGCGGGGAATCAGAGGCGGGAAAACATAGGTGGGGAATCAGATACGGGGAATCAGAGGTGGGGAATGAGAGGCAGGGAATCAGAGGTGGGGATTCAGAGGCGGGGAATCAGAGCTGGGGAATCGGAGGCAGGGAATCAGAGGCGGGGAATCAGAGGCGGGGAATGAGAGGCAGGGAATCAGATATGGGGATTCAGAGGTGGGGAATCAGAGGTTGGGATTCAGAGGCGGGGAATTAGATATGGGGAAACAGAGGCGGGGAATCAGAGGTGGGGAAACAGAGTTGGGGAATCAGAGGCGGGGAATCAGAGTTGGGGAATCAGAGGTGGGGAATCAGAGGTGGGGAATCAGGGGCGGGGAATCAGAGGTGCGGAAACAGAGGCGGGGAATCAGATATGGGGAATCAGAGGTGGGGAATCAGGGGCGGGGTATCAGAGGCTGGGTATCAGACACGAGGATTCAGAGGCGGGGAATCAGAGATGGGGATTCAGAGGCGGGGAATCAGAGGCAGGGAATCAGACGCGGGGAATCAGAGGCGGGGAATCAGAGTCCAGGAATCAGAGGCGGGGAATCAGAGTTGGGGAATCAGAGGCAGGGAATCAAACACGGTGAATCAGAGGCAGGGAATCAGAGCTGGAGAATCAGAGGCGGGGAATCAGAGTTGGGGAATCAGAGGCGGGAAATCAGATATGGGGAAACAGAGGCGGGGAATCAGAGGCAGGGAAACACAGGTGGGGAATCAGATATGGGGAATCAGAGGTGGGGAATCAGAGGTTTGGAAACAGAGACAGGGAATCAGAGGCGGGGAGTCAGAGGCGGGGAATCAAAGGCAGGGAATCAGATGTGCGGAATCAGAGATGGGGAATCAGAGGCAGCGAAAAAGAGGTGGGGAACCAGAGGCGGGGAATCAGAGGCCGGGAATTAGAGGCCGGGAATGAGAGGCCGGGAATCAGAGGCCGGGGAATCATAGGCGGGGAATCAGAGATGGGGAATCAGAGGCGGGGAATCAAACACGGGGAATCAGAGCTGGGGAATCAGAGGCGGGGAATCAGAGTTGGGGAATCAGATTTGTGGAATCAGAGGTGGGGAATCAGGGGCGGGGAATCAGTGGCAGGGAATCAGAGGCGGGGAATCAGAGACGGGGAATCAGAGGCAGGGAATCAGACACGGGGAATCAGAGGCGGGGAATCAGAGATGGGGAATCAGAGGCAGTGAATCAGAGGCAGGGAATCGGACGCCGGGAATCAGGGGCGGGGAATCAGAGCTGGGGAATCAGAGGCCGGGAATCAGAGTTGGGGAATCAGAGGCGGGGAATCAGATATGGAGAATCAGAGGTGGGGAATCAGGGGCGGGGAATCAGTCGCAGGGAATCAGAGAAGGGGAATCAGAGGCGGGGAGTCAGAGGCAGGGAATCAGACACGTGGAATCAGAGGCGGGGAATCAGGGATGGGGAATCAGAGGCTGGTAATCAGAGGTGGGGAATCAGAGTCCGGGAATCAGAGATGGGGAATCAGAGGCGGGGAATCAGATATGGGGAATCAGAGGCGGGGAATCAGAGGCGGGGAAACAGAGGCGGTGAATCAGATATGGCGAATCAGTGGTGGCGAATCAGAGGTAGAGAATCAGAGATGGGGAAGCAGAGGTGGGGAATCAGATGTGATGAATAAGAGATGGGGAATCAGAGGCGGGGTATCAGAGGTGGGGAATCAGAGTCCGGGAATCAGAGATGGGGAATCAGAGGCGGGGAATCAGATATGGGGAATCAGAGGCAGGGAATCAGAGGCTGGGAATCAGATGCAGGGAATCAGATGCGGGGATCAGAGGCGGGGAATCAGAGCTGGGGAATCAGAGGTGGGGAATCAGAGTTGGGGAATCAGAGGCGGGGACTTAGATATGGGGAAACAGAGGCGGGGAATCAGAGGCGGGGAAACAGAGGCGGGGAATCGGATATGGGGAATCAGAGGTGGGGAATCAGAGGCAGGGAATTAGATGTGCGGAATCAGAGATGGGCAATCAGAGGCAGGGTATCAGAATCAGAAGCAGGGAATAAGACGCGGGGAATCAGAGGCGGGGAATCAGAGCTGGGGAAGCAGAGGCAGTGAATCTGAGGCGGGGAATCAGAGGCAGGGAATCGGATGTGCGGAATCAGAGATGGGGAATCAGAGGTGGGGAATCAGAGGCAGTGAATCAAACATGGGTAATCAGAGGCGGGGAATCAGAGGCAGGAATTCAGACACGGGGAAACAGAGGCGGGGAATCAGAGGTGGGCAAATAGAGGCGGGGAATCAGATATGGGGAAACAGAGGCGGTGAATCAGAGGCGGGGAAACAGAGGCAGGGAATCAGATATGGGGAATCAGAGGTGGGGAATCAGAGGTTGGGAATCAGAGGCAGGGAATCAGAGGCTGGGAATCAGATGCAGGGAATCAGATGCGTGGAATCAGAGGCGGGGAATCAGAGCTGGGGAATCAGAGGTGGGGAATCAAAGTTGGGGAATCAGAGGCGGGGACTTAGATATTGGGAAACAGAGGCGGGGAATCAAAGCGGGGAAACAGAGGCGGGGAATCAGACATGGGTAATCAGAGGCGGGGAATCAGAGGCAGGAAATCAGAAACGGGGAATCAGAGGCGGGGAATCAGAGCTGGGAAATTAAAGGCAGGGAATCAGAGTTGGGGATTCAGAGGCGGGGAATCAGATATGGGGAAACAGAGGCGGGGAATCAGAGGCGGGTAAATAGAGGCGGGGAATCAGATATGGGGAAACAGAGGCGGGGAATCAGAGGCGGGGAAACAGAGGCGGGGAATCAGATATGGGGAATCAGAGGTGGGGAATCAGAGGTTGGGAATCAGAGGCAGGGAATCAGAGGCTGGGAATCAGATGCAGGGAATCAGTTGCGGGGAATCAGAGGCGGGGAATCAGAGCTGGGGAATCAGAGGTGGGGAATCAAAGTTGGGGAATCAGAGGCGGGGACTTAGATATGGGGAAACAGAGGTGCGGAATCAGAGGCGGGGAAACAGAGGCAGGGAATCAGATATGGGGAATCAGAGGTGGGGAATCAGAGGCAGGGAATTAGATGTGCGGAATCAGAAATGGGGAATCAGAGGCAGGGAATCAGAATCAGAAGCAGGGAATCAGAGGCCGGGAATCACAGGCCGGAATCAGATGCCAGGAATAAGAGGCCGGGAATCAGAGTCCGCGAATCAGAGTCCGGGAATCAGAGATGGGGAATCAGAGGCGGGGAGTGAGATATGGGGAATCAGAGGCGGGGAATCACAGGCGGGGAAACAGAGGCGAGGAATCAGATATGGGGAATCAGAGGTGGCGAATCAAAGGAGGTGAATCAGAGATGGGGAATCAGAGGCGGGGAATGAGAGAAAGGGAATCAAACACGGGGAATCAGAGGCGGGGAATCAGAGCTGGGTTATCAGAGGCGGGGAATCAGAGTTGGGGAATCAGAGGCGGGGAATCAGAGCTGGGGAATCAGAGGTGGGGAATCAGAGGCAGGGAATCGGATGTGCGGAATCAGAGATGGGGAATCAGAGGTGGGAAATTCAGAGGCGGGGAATCAGAGATGGGGATTCAGAGGCGGGGAAACAGAGGCAGGGAATCAGACGCGGGGAATCAGAGGCGGGGAATCAGAGTCCAGGAATCAGAGGCGGGGAATCAGAGTTGGGGAATCAGAGGCAGGGAATCAAACACGGTGAATCAGAGGCAGGGAATCAGAGCTGGAGAATCAGAGGCGGGGAATCAGAGGTGGGGAATCAGGGGCGGGGAATCAGTGGCAGGGAATCAGAGGCGGGGAAACAGAGGCAGGGAATCAGAGGCAGGGAATCAGACACGGGGAATCAGAGGCGGGGAATCAGAGATGGGGAATCAGAGCTGGGGAATCAGAGGCCGGGAATCAGAGTTGGGGAATCAGAGGCGGGGAATCAGATATGGAGAATCAGAGGTGGGGAAACAGGGGCGGGGAATCAGTCTCAGGGAATCAGAGAAGGGGAATCAGAGGCGGGGAATCAGAGGCAGGGAATCAGACACGTGGAATCAGAGGCGGGGAATCAGGGATGGGGAATCAGAGGCTGGTAATCAGAGGTGGGGAATCAGAGTCCGGGAATCAGAGATGGGGAATCAGAGGCGGGGAATCAGATATGGGGAATCAGAGGCGGGGAATCACAGGCGGGGAAACAGAGGCGGTGAATCAGATATGGCGAATCAGTGGTGGCGAATCAGAGGTAGAGGATCAGAGATGGTGAAGCAGAGGTGGGGAATCAGATGTGATGAATAAGAGATGGGGAATCAGAGGCGAGGTATCAGAGGCGGAAATCAGATATGGGGAAACAGAGGCGGGGAATCAGAGGCAGGGAAACAGAGGCGGGGAATCTGATATGGGGAATCAGAGGTGGCGAATGAAAGGCGGTGACTCAGAGATGGGGAATCAGAGGCGGGGAATCAGAGTTGGGGAATCAGAGGCGGGGAATCAGATATGGGGAAACAGAGGTGGGTAATCAGAGGCAGGGAAACAGAGGTGGGGAATCAGATATGGGGAATCAGAGGTGGGGAATCAGAGGTTGGGAAACAGAGGCAGGGAATCAGAGGTGGGGATTCAGAGGTGGGGAATCAGAGGCAGGGAATCAGATGTGCGGAATCAGAGATGGGGAATCAGAGGCAGCGAATCAGAGGCGGGGAACCAGAGGCGGGGAATCAGAGGCCAGGTATCAGAACCGGGAATGAGAGGCCAGGAATCAGAGGCCGGGAATCAGAGGCCGGGAATCAGAGATGGGGAATCAGAGGCGGGGAATCAAACACGGGGAATCAGAGGCGGGCAATCAGAGGCGGGGAATCAGAGGCGCAGAAACAGAGGCGGGGTATCAGATATGGGGAATCAGAGGTGGGGAATCAGGGGCGGGGTATCAGAGGCTGGGTATCAGACACGGGGATTCAGAGGCGGGGAATCAGAGATGGGGAATCAGAGGCAGGGAATCAGACACGGGGAATCAGAGGCGGGGAATCAGAGCCTGGGAATCAAAGGCGGGGATTCAGAGGCGGGGAATCAGAGGCGGGGAATCAGAGGCAGGGATTCGGATGTGCGGAATCAGAGATGGGGAATCAGAGGTGGGGAATCAGAGTCCAGGAATCAGAGATGGGGAATCAGAGGCGGGGAATCAGAGGCGGGAAAACATAGGTGGGGAATCAGATACGGGGAATCAGAGGTGGGGAATGAGAGGCAGGGAATCAGAGTTGGGGATTCAGAGGCGGGGAATCAGAGCTGGGGAATCGGAGGCAGGGAATCAGAGGCGGGGAATCAGAGGCGGGGAATGAGAGGCAGGGAATCAGATATGGGGATTCAGAGGTGGGGAATCAGAGGTTGGGAATCAGAGGCGGGGAATTAGATATGGGGAAACAGAGGCGGGTAATCAGAGGTGGGGAAACAGAGTTGGGGAATCAGAGGCAGGGAATCAGAGTTGGGGAATCAGAGGTGGGGAATCAGATATGGGGAAACAGAGGCGGGGAATCAGAGGCGGGCAAATAGAGGCGGGGAATCAGATATGGGGAAACAGAGGCGGGGAATCAGAGGCGGGGAAACAGAGGCGGGGAATCAGATATGGGGAATCAGAGGTGGGGAATCAGAGGTTGGGAATCAGAGGCAGGGATTCAGAGGCTGGGAATCAGATGCAGGGAATCAGATGCGGGGAATCAGAGGCGGGGAATCAGAGCTGGGGAATCAGAGGTGGGGAATCAAAGTTGGGGAATCAGAGGCGGGGACTTAGATATGGGGAAACAGAGGTGGGGAATCAGAGGCGGGGAAACAGAGGCAGGGAATCAGATATGGGGAATCAGAGGTGGGGAATCAGAGGCAGGGAATTAGATGTGCGGAATCAGAAATGGGGAATCAGAGGCAGGGAATCAGAATCAGAAGCAGGGAATCAGAGTCCGCGAATCAGAGTCCGGGAATCAGAGATGGGGAATCAGAGGCGGGGAGTGAGATATGGGGAATCAGAGGCGGGGAATCACAGGCGGGGAAACAGAAGCGAGGAATCAGATATGGGGAATCAGAGGTGGCGAATCAAAGGCGGTGAATCAGAGATGGGGAATCAGAGGCGGGGAATGAGAGAAAGGGAATCAAACACGGGGAATCAGAGGCGGGGAATCAGAGCTGGGTTATCAGAGGCGGGGAATCAGAGTTGGGGAATCAGAGGCGGGGAATCAGAGCTGGGGAATCAGAGGTGGGGAATAAGAGGCAGGGAATCGGATGTGCGGAATCAGAGATGGGGAATCAGAGGTGGGAAATTCAGAGGCGGGGAATCAGAGATGGGGAATCAGACGCGGGGAATCAGAGGCGGGGAATCAGAGCTGGAGAATCAGAGGCGGGGAATCAGTGGCAGGGAATCAGAGGCGGGGAAACAGAGGCAGGGAATCAGAGGCAGGGAATCAGACACGGGGAATCAGAGGCGGGGAATCAGAGATGGGGAATCAGAGGCAGTGAATCAGAGGCAGGGAATCGGATGCCGGGAATCAGAGGCGGGGAATCAGAGCTGGGGAATCAGAGGCCGGGAATCAGAGTTGGGGAATCAGAGGCGGGGACTTAGATATGGGGAAACAGAGGCGGGGAATCAGAGGCGGGGAAACAGAGGCGGGGAATCGGATATGGGGAATCAGAGGTGGGGAATCAGAGGCAGGGAATTAGATGTGCGGAATCAGAGATGGGCAATCAGAGGCAGGGTATCAGAATCAGAAGCAGGGAATAAGACGCGGGGAATCAGAGGCGGGGAATCAGAGCTGGGGAAGCAGAGGCAGTGAATCTGAGGCGGGGAATCAGAGGCAGGGAATCGGATGTGCGGAATCAGAGATGGGGAATCAGAGGTGGGGAATCAGAGGCAGTGAATCAAACATGGGTAATCAGAGGCGGGGAATCAGAGGCAGGAATTCAGACACGGGGAAACAGAGGCGGGGAATCAGAGCTGGGCAAATAGAGGCGGGGAATCAGATATGGGGAAACAGAGGCGGGGAATCAGAGGCGGGGAAACAGAGGCGGGGAATCAGATATGGGGAATCAGAGGTGGGGAATCAGAGGTTGGGAATCAGAGGCAGGGAATCAGAGGCTGGGAATCAGATGCAGGGAATCAGATGCGTGGAATCAGAGGCGGGGAATCAGAGCTGGGGAATCAGAGGTGGGGAATCAAAGTTGGGGAATCAGAGGCGGGGACTTAGATATTGGGAAACAGAGGCGGGGAATCAAAGCGGGGAAACAGAGGCGGGGAATCAGACATGGGTAATCAGAGGCGGGGAATCAGAGGCAGGAAATCAGAAATGGGGAATCAGAGGCGGGGAATCAGAGCTGGGAAATTAAAGGCAGGGAATCAGAGTTGGGGATTCAGAGGCGGGGAATCAGATATGGGGAAACAGAGGCGGGGAATCAGAGGCGGGTAAATAGAGGCGGGGAATCAGATATGGGGAAACAGAGGCGGGGAATCAGAGGCGGGGAAACAGAGGCGGGGAATCAGATATGGGGAATCAGAGGTGGGGAATCAGAGGTTGGGAATCAGAGGCAGGGAATCAGAGGCTGGGAATCAGATGCAGGGAATCAGTTGCGGGGAATCAGAGGCGGGGAATCAGAGCTGGGGAATCAGAGGTGGGGAATCAAAGTTGGGGAATCAGAGGCGGGGACTTAGATATGGGGAAACAGAGGTGCGGAATCAGAGGCGGGGAAACAGAGGCAGGGAATCAGATATGGGGAATCAGAGGTGGGGAATCAGAGGCAGGGAATTAGATGTGCGGAATCAGAAATGGGGAATCAGAGGCAGGGAATCAGAATCAGAAGCAGGGAATCAGAGGCCGGGAATCACAGGCCGGAATCAGATGCCAGGAATAAGAGGCCGGGAATCAGAGTCCGCGAATCAGAGTCCGGGAATCAGAGATTGGGAATCAGAGGCGGGGAGTGAGATATGGGGAATCAGCGGCGGGGAATCACAGGCGGGGAAACAGAGGCGAGGAATCAGATATGGGGAATCAGAGGTGGCGAATCAAAGGCGGTGAATCAGAGATGGGGAATCAGAGGCGGGGAATGAGAGAAAGGGAATCAAACACGGGGAATCAGAGGCGGGGAATCAGAGCTGGGTTATCAGAGGCGGGGAATCAGAGTTGGGGAATCAGAGGCGGGGAATCAGAGCTGGGGAATCAGAGGTGGGGAATCAGAGGCAGGGAATCGGATGTGCGGAATCAGAGATGGGGAATCAGAGGTGGGAAATTCAGAGGCGGGGAATCAGAGATGGGGATTCAGAGGCGGGGAATCAGAGGCAGGGAATCAGACGCGGGGAATCAGAGGCGGGGAATCAGAGTCCAGGAATCAGAGGCGGGGAATCAGAGTTGGGGAATCAGAGGCAGGGAATCAAACACGGTGAATCAGAGGCAGGGAATCAGAGCTGGAGAATCAGAGGCGGGGAATCAGAGGTGGGGAATCAGGGGCGGGGAATCAGTGGCAGGGAATCAGAGGCGGGGAAACAGAGGCAGGGAATCAGAGGCAGGGAATCAGACACGGGGAATCAGAGGCGGGGAATCAGAGATGGGGAATCAGAGCTGGGGAATCAGAGGCCGGGAATCAGAGTTGGGGAATCAGAGGCGGGGAATCAGATATGGAGAATCAGAGGTGGGGAAACAGGGGCGGGGAATCAGTCTCAGGGAATCAGAGAAGGGGAATCAGAGGCGGGGAATCAGAGGCAGGGAATCAGACACGTGGAATCAGAGGCGGGGAATCAGGGATGGGGAATCAGAGGCTGGTAATCAGAGGTGGGGAATCAGAGTCCGGGAATCAGAGATGGGGAATCAGAGGCGGGGAATCAGATATGGGGAATCAGAGGCGGGGAATCACAGGCGGGGAAACAGAGGCGGTGAATCAGATATGGCGAATCAGTGGTGGCGAATCAGAGGTAGAGGATCAGAGATGGTGAAGCAGAGGTGGGGAATCAGATGTGATGAATAAGAGATGGGGAATCAGAGGCGAGGTATCAGAGGCGGAAATCAGATATGGGGAAACAGAGGCGGGGAATCAGAGGCAGGGAAACAGAGGCGGGGAATCTGATATGGGGAATCAGAGGTGGCGAATGAAAGGCGGTGACTCAGAGATGGGGAATCAGAGGCGGGGAATCAGAGTTGGGGAATCAGAGGCGGGGAATCAGATATGGGGAAACAGAGGTGGGGAATCAGAGGCAGGGAAACAGAGGTGGGGAATCAGATATGGGGAATCAGAGGTGGGGAATCAGAGGTTGGGAAACAGATGCAGGGAATCAGACGTGGGGAGTCAGAGGTGGGGAATCAGAGGCAGGGAATCAGATGTGCGGAATCAGAGATGGGGAATCAGAGGCAGCGAATCAGAGGCGGGGAACCAGAGGCGGGGAATCAGAGGCCAGGTATCAGAACCGGGAATGAGAGGCCGGGAATCAGAGGCCGGGAATCAGAGGCCGGGAATCAGAGATGGGGAATCAGAGGCGGGGAATCAAACACGGGGAATCAGAGCTGGGGAATTAGAGGCGGGGAATCAGAGTTGGGGAATCAGAGGCGGGGAATCAGATATGGGGAAACAGAGGCGGGGAATCAGAGGCGGGCAATCAGAGGCGGGGAATCAGAGGCGCAGAAACAGAGGCGGGGTATCAGATATGGGGAATCAGAGGTGGGGAATCAGGGGCGGGGTATCAGAGGCTGGGTATCAGACACGGGGATTCAGAGGCGGGGAATCAGAGATGGGGAATCAGAGGCAGGGAATCAGACACGGGGAATCAGAGGCGGGGAATCAGAGCCTGGGAATCAAAGGCGGGGATTCAGAGGCGGGGAATCAGATACGGGGAATCAGAGGTGGGGAATGAGAGGCAGGGAATCAGAGTTGGGGATTCAGAGGCGGGGAATCAGAGCTGGGGAATCGGAGGCAGGGAATCAGAGGCGGGGAATCAGAGGCGGTGAATGAGAGGCAGGGAATCAGATATGGGGATTCAGAGGTGGGGAATCAGAGGTTGGGAATCAGAGGCGGGGAATTAGATATGGGGAAACAGAGGCGGGTAATCAGAGGTGGGGAAACAGAGTTGGGGAATCAGAGGCAGGGAATCAGAGTTGGGGAATCAGAGGTGGGGAATCAGATATGGGGAAACAGAGGCGGGGAATCAGAGGCGGGCAAATAGAGGCGGGGAATCAGATATGGGGAAACAGAGGCGGGGAATCAGAGGCGGGGAAACAGAGGCGGGGAATCAGATATGGGGAATCAGAGGTGGGGAATCAGAGGTTGGGAATCAGAGGCAGGGAATCAGAGGCTGGGAATCAGATGCAGGGAATCAGATGCGGGGAATCAGAGGCGGGGAATCAGAGCTGGGGAATCAGAGGTGGGGAATCAAAGTTGGGGAATCAGAGGCGGGGACTTAGATATGGGGAAACAGAGGTGGGGAATCAGAGGCGGGGAAACAGAGGCAGGGAATCAGATATGGGGAATCAGAGGTGGGGAATCAGAGGCAGGGAATTAGATGTGCGGAATCAGAAATGGGGAATCAGAGGCAGGGAATCAGAATCAGAAGCAGGGAATCAGAGGCCGGGAATCAGAGGCCGGAATCAGATGCCAGGAATAAGATGCCGGGAATCAGAGTCCGTGAATCAGAGTCCGGGAATCAGAGATGGGGAATCAGAGGCGGGGAGTGAGATATGGGGAATCAGAGGCGGGGAATCACAGGCGGGGAAACAGAGGCGAGGAATCAGATATGGGGAATCAGAGGTGGCGAATCAAAGGCGGTGAATCAGAGATGGGGAATCAGAGGCGGGGAATGAGAGAAAGGGAATCAAACACGGGGAATCAGAGGCGGGGAATCAGAGCTGGGTTATCAGAGGCGGGGAATCAGAGTTGGGGAATCAGAGGCGGGGAATCAGAGCTGGGGAATCAGAGGTGGGGAATAAGAGGCAGGGAATCGGATGTGCGGAATCAGAGATGGGGAATCAGAGGTGGGAAATTCAGAGGCGGGGAATCAGAGATGGGGAATCAGACGCGGGGAATCAGAGGCGGGGAATCAGAGCTGGAGAATCAGAGGCGGGGAATCAGTGGCAGGGAATCAGAGGCGGGGAAACAGAGGCAGGGAATCAGAGGCAGGGAATCAGACACGGGGAATCAGAGGCGGGGAATCAGAGATGGGGAATCAGAGGCAGTGAATCAGAGGCAGGGAATCGGATGCCGGGAATCAGAGGCGGGGAATCAGAGCTGGGGAATCAGAGGCCGGGAATCAGAGTTGGGGAATCAGAGGCGGGGAATCAGATATGGAGAATCAGAGGTGGGGAAACAGGGGTGGGGAATCAGTCTCAGGGAATCAGAGAAGGGGAATCAGAGGCGGGGAATCAGAGGCAGGGAATCAGACACGTGGAATCAGAGGCGGGGAATCAGGGATGGGGAATCAGAGGCTGGTAATCAGAGGTGGGGAATCAGAGTCCGGGAATCAGAGATGGGGAATCAGAGGCGGGGAATCAGATATGGGGAATCAGAGGCGGGGAATCACACGCGGGGAAACAGAGGCGGTGAATCAGATATGGCGAATCAGTGGTGGCGAATCAGAGGTAGAGGATCAGAGATGGTGAAGCAGAGGTGGGGAATCAGATGTGATGAATAAGAGATGGGGAATCAGAGGCGGGGTATCAGAGGTGGGGAATCAGAGTCCGGGAATCAGAGATGGGGAATCAGAGTTGGGGAATCAGAGGCGGGGAATCAGATATGGGGAAACAGAGGCGGGGAATCAGAGGCAGGGAAACAGAGGCGGGGAATCTGATATGGGGAATCAGAGGTGGCGAATGAAAGGCGGTGACTCAGAGATGGGGAATCAGAGGCGGGGAATCTGAGGCAGGGAATCAAACACGGGGAATCAGAGGTGGGGAACTCAGAGCTGGGGAATCAGAGGCGGGGAATCAGAGTTGGGGAATCAGAGGCGGGGAATCAGATATGGGGAAACAGAGGTGGGGAATCAGAGGCAGGGAAACAGAGGTGGGGAATCAGATATGGGGAATCAGAGGTGGGGAATCAGAGGTTGGGAAACAGAGGCAGGGAATCAGAGGTGGGGAGTCAGAGGTGGGGAATCAGAGGCAGGGAATCAGATGTGCGGAATCAGAGATGGGGAATCAGAGGCAGCGAATCAGAGGCGGGGAACCAGAGGCGGGGAATCAGAGGCCAGGTATCAGAACCGGGAATGAGAGGCCGGGAATCAGAGGCCGGGAATCAGAGGCCGGGAATCAGAGATGGGGAATCAGAGGCGGGGAATCAGAGGCGGGCAATCAGAGGCGGGGAATCAGAGGCGCAGAAACAGAGGCGGGGTATCAGATATGGGGAATCAGAGGTGGGGAATCAGGGGCGGGGTATCAGAGGCTGGGTATCAGACACGGGGATTCAGAGGCGGGGAATCAGAGATGGGGAATCAGAGGCGGGGAATCAGAGGCGTGGAATCAGAGGCGGGGAATCAGAGGCAGGGATTCGGATGTGCGGAATCAGAGGCGGGGAATCAGAGGCGGGAAAACATAGGTGGGGAATCAGATACGGGGAATCAGAGGTGGGGAATGAGAGGCAGGGAATCAGAGGTGGGGATTCAGAGGCGGGGAATCAGAGCTGGGGAATTGGAGGCAGGGAATCAGAGGCGGGGAATCAGAGGCGGGGAATGAGAGGCAGGGAATCAGATATGGGGATTCAGAGGTGGGGAATCAGAGGTTGGGAATCAGAGGCGGGGAATTAGATATGGGGAAACAGAGGCGGGGAATCAGAGGTGGGGAAACAGAGTTGGGGAATCAGAGGCGGGGAATCAGAGTTGGGGAATCAGAGGTGGGGAATCAGAGGTGGGGAATCAGGGGCGGGGAATCAGAGGTGCGGAAACAGAGGCGGGGAATCAGATATGGGGAATCAGAGGTGGGGAATCAGGGGCGGGGTATCAGAGGCTGGGTATCAGACACGAGGATTCAGAGGCGGGGAATCAGAGATGGGGATTCAGAGGCGGGGAATCAGAGGCAGGGAATCAGACGCGGGGAATCAGAGGCGGGGAATCAGAGTCCAGGAATCAGAGGCGGGGAATCAGAGTTGGGGAATCAGAGGCAGGGAATCAAACACGGTGAATCAGAGGCAGGGAATCAGAGCTGGAGAATCAAAGGCGGGGAATCAGAGTTGGGGAAACAGAGGCGGGAAATCAGATATGGGGAAACAGAGGCGGGGAATCAGAGGCAGGGAAACACAGGTGGGGAATCAGATATGGGGAATCAGAGGTGGGGAATCAGAGGTTGGGAAACAGAGACAGGGAATCAGAGGCGGGGAGTCAGAGGCGGGGAATCAAAGGCAGGGAATCAGATGTGCGGAATCAGAGATGGGGAATCAGATGCAGCGAAAAAGAGGTGGGGAACCAGAGGCGGGGAATCAGAGGCCGGGAATTAGAGGCCGGGAATGAGAGGCCGGGAATCAGAGGCCGGGGAATCATAGGCGGGGAATCAGAGATGGGGAATCAGAGGCGGGGAATCAAACACGGGGAATCAGAGCTGGGGAATCAGAGGCGGGGAATCAGAGTTGGGGAATCAGATTTGGGGAATCAGAGGTGGGGAATCAGGGGCGGGGAATCAGTGGCAGGGAATCAGAGGCGGGGAATCAGAGGCGGGGAATCAGAGGCAGGGAATCAGACACGGGGAATCAGAGGCGGGGAATCAGAGATGGGGAATCAGAGGCAGTGAATCAGAGGCAGGGAATCGGACGCCGGTAATCAGGGGCGGGGAATCAGAGCTGGGGAATCAGAGGCCGGGAATCAGAGTTGGGGAATCAGAGGCGGGGAATCAGATATGGAGAATCAGAGGTGGGGAATCAGGGGCGGGGAATCAGTCGCAGGGAATCAGAGAAGGGGAATCAGAGGCGGGGAGTCAGAGGCAGGGAATCAGACACGTGGAATCAGAGGCGGGGAATCAGGGATGGGGAATCAGAGGCTGGTAATCAGAGGTGGGGAATCAGAGTCCGGGAATCAGAGATGGGGAATCAGAGGCGGGGAATCAGATATGGGGAATCAGAGGCGGGGAATCAGAGGCGGGGAAACAGAGGCGGTGAATCAGATATGGCGAATCAGTGGTGGCGAATCAGAGGTAGAGAATCAGAGATGGGGAAGCAGAGGTGGGGAATCAGATGTGATGAATAAGAGATGGGGAATCAGAGGCGGGGTATCAGAGGTGGGGAATCAGAGTCCGGGAATCAGAGATGGGGAATCAGAGGCGGGGAATCAGATATGGGGAATCAGAGGCGGGGAATCAGAGGCGGGAAAACAGAGGCGGTGAATCAGATATGGGGAATCAGAGGTGGCGAATCAGAGGTAGAGAATCAGAGATGGGGAAGCAGAGGTGGGGAATCAGATGTGATGAATTAGAGATGGGGAATCAGAGGCGGGGTATCAGAGACGGCCAATCAGAGGTGGGGAATCAGAGGCGGGGAATAAGAAATGGGGAATCAGAGGTGGGGAATCAGGGGCGGGGAATCAGTGGCAGGGAATCAGAGTCCGGGAATCAGAGGCGGGGAATCAGAACTGGGGAATCAGAGGCGGGGAATCAGAGTTGGGGAATCAGAGGAGGGGAAACAGATATGGGTAAACAGAGGCGGGGAATCAGAGGCAGGGAAACAGAGGCGGGGAATCAGATATAGGGAATCAGAGGTGGGGAATTAGAGTTTGCGAATCTGAGGCAGGGAATCAGAGGCGGGGAATCAGAGGCGTGGAATCAGAGGCAGGGAATCGGATGTGCGGAATCAGAGATGGGGAATCAGAGGTGGGGAATCAGAGGTGGTGAATCAGAGATGGGAAATCAGAGGCGGGGAATCAGAGGCAGGGAATCAGACGTGGAGAATCAGAGGCGGGGAATCATAGCTGGCAAATCAGAGGCAGGGAATCAGTGGCGGGGAATCAGAGGCGGGGAATCAGAGCTGGGGAATCAGAGGCGGGGAATCAGAGGTGGGGAATCAGAGGCGTGGAATAAGATATGGGGAAACAGAGGCGGGGAATCAGAGGTGGGGAAACAGAGGCGGGGAATCAGATATGGGGAATCAGAGGTGGGGAGTCAGAGGCAGGGAATCAGATGTGCGGAATCAGAGATGGGGAATCAGAGGCGGGGAATGAAATATGGGGAATCAGAGGCGGGGAACCAGAGGCGGGGATACAGAGGCGGGGAATCTGATATGGCAAATCAGAGGTGGCGAATCAAAGGCGGTGAATCGGAGATGGGGAATCAGACACGGGGAATCAGAGGCAGTGAATCAAACACGGGGAATCAGAGGCGGGGAATCAGAGCTGGGGAATCAGAGGCGGGGAATCAGAGTTGGGGAATCAGAGGCGTGGAATCAGATATCGGGAAACAGAGGTGGGGAATCAGAGGCAGGGAAACAGAGGTGGGGAATCAGATATGGGGAATCAGAGGTGGGGAATCAGAGGTTGGGAAACAGAGGCAGGGAATCAGAGGCGGGGAGTCAGAGGTGGGGAATCAGAGGCAGGGAATCAGATGTGCGGAATCAGAGATGGGGAATCAGAGGCAGCGAATCAGAGGCGGGGAACCAGAGGCGGGGAATCAGAGGCCAGGTATCAGAGGCCGGGAATGAGAGGCCGGGAATCAGAGGCCGGGAATCAGAGGCCGGGAATCAGAGATGGGGAATCAGAGGCGGGGAATCAAACACGGGGAATCAGAGCTGGGGAATCAGAGGCGGGGAATCAGAGTTGGGGAATCAGAGGCGGGGTATCAGATATGGGGAATCAGAGGTGGGGAATCAGGGGCGGGGTATCAGAGGCTGGGTATCAGACACGGGGATTCAGAGGCGGTGAATCAGAGATGGGGAATCAGAGGCGGGGAATCAGAGGCAGGGAATCAGACGCGGGGAATCAGAGGCGGGGAAACAGAGCCTGGGAATCAGAGGCGGGGATTCAGAGATGGGGAATCAGAGGCGGGGAATCAGAGGCAGGGAATCAGACGCGGGGAATCAGAGGCGGGGATTCATTGCTGGCAAATCAGAGGAGGGGAATCAGAGTTGGGGAATCAGAGGCGGGGAATCAGATATGGGGAAACAGAGGTGGGGAATCAGAGGCGGGGAAACAGAGGCGGGGAATCAGATATGGGGATTCAGAGGTGGGGAATCAGAGGTTGGGAATCAGTGGTTGGGAATCAGAGGCGGGGAATCAGAGGCAGGGAATCAGAGGCGGGGAATCAGAGGCGGGGAATCAGAGCTGGGGAATCAGAGGCGGGGAATCAGAGGTGGGGAATCTTAGGCGTGGAATTAGATATGGGGAAACAGAGGCGGGGAATCAGAGGCGGGGAAACAGATGCGGGGAATCAGATATGGGGAATCAGAGGTGGGGAATCAGAGGCATGGAATCAGATGTGCAGAATCAGAGATGGGGAATCAGAGGCGGGGAATGAGATATGGGGAATCAGAGGCGGGGAATCAGAGGCGGGGATATAGAGGCGGGGAATCTGATATGTGGAATCAGAGTTGGCGAATCAAAGGTGGTGAATCAGAGATGGGGAATCAGAGGTTGGGAATCAGAGGCAGGGAATCAGCGGCTGGGAATCAGATGCAGGGAATCAGATGCGGGGAATCAGAGCTGGGGAATCAGAGGTGGGGAATCAAAGTTGGGGAATCAGAGGCGGGGACTTAGATATGGGGAATCAGAGGCTGAGAATCAGATATGGGGAAACAGGGGCGGGGAATCAGAGGCGGGGAAACAGAGGCGGGGAATCAGATATGGGGAATCAGAGGTGTGGAATCAGAGGTTGGGAATCAGAGCTGGGGATTCAGAGGCGGGGAATTAGAGTTGGGGAATCAGAGGAGGGGAATCAGAGGCGGGGAAACAAGAGGCGGGGAATCAGATATGGGGAATCAGAGGCGGGGAATCAGAGGTTGGGAATCAGAGGCAGGGAATCAGAGGCGGGGAATCAGAGGCGGGGAATCAGAGGCAGGGAATCAGATGTGCGGAATCGGAGATGGGGAATCAGAGGCAGGGAATCAGAGGCGGGGAATCAGAGGTGGGGAATCAGAGGCCGGGAATCAGATATGGGGAAACAGAGGCGGGGAATCAGAGGCGGGGAAACAGAGGCGGGGAATCAGATATGGGGAATCAGAGGTGGGGAATCAGAGTTTGGGAATCAGAGGCAGGGAATCAGAGGCTTGGAATCAGATGCAGGGAATCAGATGCGGGGAATCAGAGGCGGGGAATCAAAGCTGGGGAATCAGAGGTGGGGAATCAGAGTTGGGGAATCAGAGGCGGGGACTTAGATATTGGGAAACAGAGGTGGGGAATCAGAGGCGGGGAAACAGAGGCGGGGAATCAGATATGGCGAATCAGAGGTGGGGAATCAGGAGCGGGGTATCAGTGGCAGGGAATCAGAGGCTGGAAATCAGAGGCCGGGAATCAGAGGCGGTGAATCAGAGGCGGGGAATCAGAGGCAGGGAATCGGATGTGCGGAATCAGAGATGGGGAATCAGAGGTGGGGAATCAGAGGCGGTGAATCAGACATGGGTAATCAGAGGCGGGGAATCAGAGGCAGGAAATCAGACACGGGGAATCAGAGGCGGGGAATCAGAGCTGGTGAATTAGATGCAGGGAATCAGAGTTGGGGATTCAGAGGCGGGGAATCAGATATGGGGAAACAGAGGTGGGGAATCAGAGGTGGGCAAATAGAGGCGGGGAATCAGATATGGGGAAACAGAGGCGGGGAATCAGAGGCGTGGAAACAGAGGTGGGGAATCAGATATGGGGAATCAGAGGTGGGGAATCAGAGGTTGGGAATCAGAGGCAGGGAATCGGAGGCTGGGAATCAGATGCAGGGAATCAGATGCGGGGATCAGAGGCGGGGAATCAGAGCTGGGGAATCAGAGTTGGGGAATCAGAGGCGGGGACTTAGATATGGGGAAACAGAGGCGGGGAATGAGAGGCGGGGAAACAGAGGCAGGGAATCAGATATGGGGAATCAGAGGTGGGGAATCAGAGGCAGGGAATCAGATGTGCGGAATCAGAGATGGGCAATCAGAGGCAGGGAATCAGAATCAGAAGCAGGGAATAAGACGCGGGGAATCAGAGGCGGGGAATCAGAGCTGGGGAAGCAGAGGCAGTGAATCTGAGGCGGGGAATCAGAGTCAGGGAATCGGATGTGCGGAATCAGAGATGGGGAATCAGAGGTGGGGAATCAGAGGCGGTGAATCAGACATGGGTAATCAGAGGCGGGGAATCAGAGGCAGGAATTCAGACACGGGGAATCAGAGGTGGGGAATCAGAGCTGGGAAATTAGAGGCGGGGAATCAGAGTTGGGGATTCAGAGGCGGGGAATCAGATATGGGGAAACAGAGGCGGGGAATCAGAGGCGGGCAAATAGAGGCGGGGAATCAGATATGGGGAAACAGAGGCGGGGAATCAGAGGCGGGGAAACAGAGGCGGGGAATCAGATATGGGGAATCAGAGGTGGGGAATCAGAGGTTGGGAATTAGAGGCAGGGAATCAGAGGCTGGGAATCAGATGCAGGGAATCAGATGCGTGGAATCAGAGGCGGGGAATCAGAGCTGGGGAATCAGAGGTGGGGAATCAAAGTTGGGGAATCAGAGGCGGGGACTTAGATATGGGGAAACAGAGGTGGGGAATCAGAGGCGGGGAAACAGAGTCGGGGAATCAGATATGGGGAATCAGAGGTGGGGAATCAGAGGCAGGGAATTAGATGTGCGGAATCACAAATGGGGAATCAGAGGCAGGGAATCAGAATCAGAAGCAGGGAATCAGAGTCCGGGAATCAGAGTCCGGGAATCAGAGATGGGGAATCAGAGGCGGGGAGTGAGATATGGGGAATCAGAGGCGGGGAATCACAGGCGGGGAAACAGAGGCGAGGAATCAGATATGGGGAATCAGAGGTGGCGAATCAAAGGCGGTGAATCAGAGATGGGGAATCAGAGGCGGGGAATTAGAGGCAGGGAATCAAACACGGGGAATCAGAGGTGGGGAATCAGAGCTGGGTTATCAGAGGCGGGGAATCAGAGTTGGGGAATCAGAGGCGGGGAATCAGAGCTGGGGAATCAGAGGTGGGGAATCAGAGTCGGGGAATCAGAGGCAGGGAATCGGATGTGCGGAATCAGAGATGGGGAATCAGAGGTGGGGAATCAGAGGCGGTGAATCTGAGATGGGGAATCAGAGGCGGGGAATCAGAGGCAGGATATCAGACACGGGGATTCAGAGGCTGGGAATCAGACGGGGGGAATCAAAGGCGGGGAATCAGAGCTGGGGAATCAGAGGCAGGGAATCAGAGTTGGGGATTCAGAGGCGGGGAATCAGATATGGGGAAACAGAGGCGGGGAATCAGAGGCGGGCAAACAGAGGCGGGGAATTAGATATGGGGAATCAGAGGTGGGGAATCAGAGGTGGTGAATCAGAGATGGGGAATCACAGGCGGGGAATCAGAGGCAGGGAATAGAACGCGGGGAATCAGAGGCAGGGAATCAGAGCTGGGGAATCAGAGGCGGGGAATCATAGTTGGGAATCAGAGGCGGGGAATCAGATATGGGGAAACAGAGGCGGGGAATCAGAGGCGGGGAAACAGAGGCGGGGAATCAGATATGGGGAATCGGATGCGGGGAATCAGAGGCGGGGAATCAGAGCTGGGGAATCAGAGGCGGGGAATCAGAGTTGGTGCATCAGAGGTGGGGAATTAGATATGGGGAAACAGAGGCGGGGAATCAGAGGCGGGGAAACAGAGGCGGGGAATCAGATATGGGGAATCAGAGGTGGGGAATCAGAGGCAGGGAATCAGAGGTGCGGAATCAGAGATGGGGAATCAGAGGCAGGGAATCAGAATCAGAAGCGGGGAATCAGAGGCCTGGAATCAGATGCTGGGAATAAGAGGCCGGGAATCAGAGGTGGGGAATCAGAGTCCGGGAATCAGAGATTGGGATTAAAAGGCGGGGAATGAGATATGGAGAATCAGAGGCGGGGAATCAGAGGCGGAGAAACAGAGGTGGGGAATCAGATATGGGGAATCAGAGGTGGCGAATCAAAGGCGGTGAATCAGAGATGGGGAATCAGAGGCAGGGAATCAGAGGCAGGGAATCAAACACGGGGAATCAGAGGCGGGGAATCAGAGCTGGGGAATCAGAGGCGGGGAATCAGAGTTGGGGAATCAAAGGCGGGGAATCAGATATGGGGAAACAGGGGCGGGGAATCAGAGGCGGGGAAACAGAGGCGGGGAATCAGATATGGGGAATCAGAGGTGTGGAATCAGAGGTTGGGAATCAGAGGCAGGGAATCAGAGGCGGGGAAACAGAGGCAGGGAATCAGATCTGGGGAATCAGTGGCGGGGAAGTAGAGTTGGGGAATCAGAGGCGGGGAATCGGAGGCGGGGAAACAGAGGCGGGGAATCAAACACGGGGAATCAGAGGTGGGGAATCAGAGGTTGGGAATCAGAGGCAGGGAATCAGAGGCGGGGAATCAGAGGTGGGGAATCAGAGGCAGGGAATCAGATGTGCGGAATCGGAGATGAGGAATCAGATGCAAGAAATCAGAGGTGGGGAATCAGAGGCGGGGAATCAGAGGCCGGGAATCAGATATGGTGAAACAGAGGCGGGGAATCAGAGGCGGGGAAACAGAGGCGGGGAATCAGATATGGGGAATCAGAGGTGGGGAATCAGAGTTTGGGAATCAGAGGCAGGGAATCAGAGGCTTGGAATCAGATGCAGGGAATCAGATGCGGGGAATCAGAGGCGGGGAATCAGAGCTGTGGAATCAGTGGTGGGGAATCAGAGTTGGGGAATCAGAGGCGGGGACTTAGATATTTGGAAACAGATATGGGGAATCAGAGGCGGGGAAACAGAGGCGGGGAATCAGAAATGGGGAATCAGAGGTTGGGAATCAGAGGCAGGGGATCAGATGTGCGGAATCAGAGATGGGGAATCAAAGGCAGGGAATCAGAATCAGAAGCAGGGAATCAGAGGCCGGGAATCAGAGGCCGGAATCAGATGCCGGGAATAAGAGGGCGGGAATCAGAGGTGGGGAATCAGAGTCCGGGAATCAGAGATGGGGATTCAGAGGCGGGGAATGAGATATGGGGAATCAGAGGCTGGGAATCAGACGGGGGGAATCAAAGGCGGGGAATCAGAGCTGGGGAATCAGAGGCAGGGAATCAGAGGCGGGCAAACAGAGGCGGGGAATTAGATATGGGGAATTAGAGGTGGGGAATCAGAGGTGGTGAATCAGAGATGGGGAATCACAGGCGGGGAATCAGAGGCAGGGAATAGAACGCGGGGAATCAGAGGCAGGGAATCAGAGCTGGGGAATCAGAGGCGGGGAATCATAGTGGGAATCAGAGGCGGGGAATCAGATATGGGGAAACAGAGGCGGGGAATCAGAGGCGGGGAAACAGAGGCGGGGAATCAGATATGGGGAATCGGATGCGGGGAATCAGAGGCGGGGAATCAGAGCTGGGGAATCAGAGGCGGGGAATCAGAGTTGGTGCATCAGAGGTGGGGAATTAGATATGGGGAAACAGAGGCGGGGAATCAGAGGCGGGGAAACAGAGGCGGGGAATCAGATATGGGGAATCAGAGGTGGGGAATCAGAGGCAGGGAATCAGATGTGCGGAATCAGAGATGGGGAATCAGAGGCAGGGAATCAGAATCAGAAGCGGGGAATCAGAGGCCTGGAATCAGATGCTGGGAATAAGAGGCCGGGAATCAGAGGTGGAGAATCAGAGTCCGTGAATCAGAGATTGGGATTAAAAGGCGGGGAATGAGATATGGAGAATCAGAGGCGGGGAATCAGAGGCGGGGTAACAGAGGTGGGGAATCAGATATGGGGAATCAGTGGTGGCGAATCAAAGGCGGTGAATCAGAGATGGGGAATCAGAGGCGGGGAATCAGAGGCGGGGAATCAAACACGGGGAATCAGAGGCGGGGAATCAGAGCTGGGGAATCAGAGGCGAGGAATCAGAGTTGGGGAATCAGAGGCGGGGAATCAGAGTTGGGGAAACAGAGGCGGGGAATCAGATATGGGGAATCAGAGGTGTGGAATCAGAGGTTGGGAATCAGAGGCAGGGAATCAGAGGCGGGGAAACAGAGGCAGGGAATCAGATCTGGGGAATCAGTGGCGGGGAAGTAGAGTTGGGGAATCAGAGGCGGGGAATCAGAGGCGGGGAAACAGAGGCGGGGAATCAAACACGGGGAATCAGAGGTGGGGAATCAGAGGTTGGGAATCAGAGGCAGGGAATCAGAGGCGGGGAATCAGAGGCGGGGAATCAGAGGCAGGGAATCAGATGTGCAGAATCGGAGATGGGGAATCAGATGCAAGAAATCAGAGGCGGGGAATCAGAGGCGGGGAATCAGAGGCCGGGAATCAGATATGGTGAAACAGAGGCGGGGAATCAGAGGCGGGGAAACAGAGGCGGGGAATCAGATATGGGGAATCAGAGGTGGGGAATCAGAGTTTGGGAATCAGAGGCATGGAATCAGAGGCTTGGAATCAGATGCAGGGAATCAGATGCGGGGAATCAGAGGCGGGGAATCAGAGCTGTGGAATCAGAGGTGGTGAATCAGAGTTGGGGAATCAGAGGCGGGTACTTAGATATTGGGAAACAGAGGCGGGGAATCAGAGGCGGGGAAACAGAGGCGGGGAATCAGAAATGGGGAATCAGAGGTTGGGAATCAGAGGCAGGGGATCAGATGTGCGGAATCAGAGATGGGGAATCAAAGGCAGGGAATCAGAATCAGAAGCAGGGAATCAGAGGCCGGGAATCAGAGGCCGGAATCAGATGCCGGGAATAAGAGGCCGGGAATCAGAGGTGGGGAATCAGAGTCCGGGAATCAGAGATGGGGATTCAGAGGCGGGGAATGAGATATGGGGAATCAGAGGCGGGGAATCAGAGGCGGGGAAACAGAGGCGGGGAATCAGATATGGGGAATCGGATGTGCGGAATCAGAGATGGGGAATCAGAGGTGGGGAATCAGAGGCGGTGAATCAGACATGGGTAATCAGAGGCGGGGAATCAGAGGCAGGAAATCAGACACGGGGAATCAGAGGCGGGGAATTAGAGCTGGGGAATTAGATGCAGGGAATCAGAGTTGGGGATTCAGAGGCGGGGAATCAGATATGGGGAAATAGAGGTGGGGAACCAGAGTTGGGCAAATAGAGGCGGGGAATCCGATATGGGAAAACAGAGGCGGGGAATCAGAGGCGTGGAAACAGAGGCGGGGAATCAGATATGGGGAATCAGAGGTGGGGAATCAGAGGTTGGGAATCAGAGGCAGGGAATCAGAGGCTGGGAATCAGATGCAGGGAATCAGATGCGGGGATCAGAGGCGGGGAATCAGAGCTGGGGAATCAGAGGTGGGGAATCAGAGTTGGGGAATCAGAGGCGGGGACTTAGATATGGGGAAACAGAGGCGGGGAATCAGAGGCGGGAAACAGAGGCGGGGAATCAGATATTGTGAATCAGAGGTGGGGAATCAGAGGCAGGGAATCAGATGTGCGGAATCAGAGATGGGGAATCAGAGGCAGGGAATCAGAATCAGAAGCAGGGAATAAGACGCGGGGAATCAGAGTCGGGGAATCAGAGCTGGGGAAGCAGAGGCAGTGAATCAGAGGCTGGGAATCAGAGGCAGGGAATCGGATGTGCGGAATCAGAGATGGGGAATCAGAGGTGGGGAATCAGAGGCGGTGAATCAGACATGGGTAATCAGAGGCGGGGAATCAGAGGCAGGAAATCAGACACGGGGAATGAGAGGCGGGGAATCAGAGCTGGGAAATTAGAGGCAGGGAATCAGAGTTGGGGATTCAGAGGCGGGGAATCAGATATGGGGAAACAGAGGCCGGGAATCAGAGGCGGGCAAATAGTGGCGGGGAATCAGATATGGGGAAACAGAGGCGGGGAATCAGAGGCGGGGAAACAGAGGCGGGGAATCAGATATGGGGAATCAGAGGTGGGGAATCAGAGGTTGGGAATCAGAGGCAGGGAATCAGAGGCTGGGAATCAGATGCAGGGAATCAGATGCGGGGTATCAGAGTAGGGGAATCAGAGCTGGGGAATCAGAGGTGGGGAATCAAAGTTGGGGAATCAGAGGCAGGGACTTAGATATGGGGAATCAGAGGCGGGGAATCAGATATGGGGAAACAGGGGCGGGGAATCAGAGGCGGGGAAACAGAGGCGGGGAATCAGATATGGGGAATCAGAGGTGTGGAATCAGATGTTGGGAATCAGAGGCAGGGAAACAGAGGCGGGGAAACAGAGGCGGGGAATCAGATATGGGGAATCAGAGGCGGGGAATCAGAGCTGGGAAATTAGAGGCAGGGAATCAGAGTTGGGGATTCAGAGGCGGGGAATCAGATATGGGGAAACAGAGGAGGGGAATCAGAGGCGGGCAAATAGAGGCGGGGAATCAGATATGGGGAAACAGAGGCGGGGAATCAGAGGCGGGGAAACAGAGGCGGGGAATCAGATATGGGGAATCAGAGGTGGGGAATCAGAGGTTGGGAATCAGAGGCAGGGAATCAGAGGCTGGGAATCAGATGCAGGGAATCAGATGCGGGGTATCAGAGGCGGGGAATCAGAGCTGGGGAATCAGAGGTGGGGAATCAAAGTTGGGGAATCAGAGGCGGGGATTTAGATATGGGGAATCAGAGGCGGGGAATCAGATATGGGGAAACAGGGGCGGGGAATCAGAGGCTGGGAAACAGAGGCGGGGAATCAGATATGGGGAATCAGAGGTGTGGAATCAGAGGTTGGGAATCAGAGGCAGGGAATTAGAGGCGGGGAAACAGAGGCGGGGAATCAGATATGGGGAATCAGAGGTGGCGAATCAAAGGCGGTGAAACAGAGATGGGGAATCAGGGCAGGGAATCAGAGGCAGGGAATCAAACACGGGGAATCAGAGCTGGGGAATCAGAGGCGGGGAATTAGAGTTGGGGAATCAGAGGAGGGGAATCAGAGGCGGGGAAACGGAGGCGGGGAATCAGATATGGGGAATCAGAGGTGGGGATTCAGAGGTTGGGAATCAGAGGCAGGGAATCAGATGTGCGGAATCGGAGATGGGGACTCAGAGGCAGGGAATCAGATGCGGGGAATCAGAGGTGGGGAATCAGAGGCCGGGAATCAGATATGGGGAAACAGAGGCGGGGAATCAGAGGCGGGGAAACAGAGGCGGGGAATCAGATATGGGGTATCAGAGGTGGGGAATCGGAGGTTGGGAATCAGAGGCAGGTAATCAGAGGCTTGGAATCAGATGCAGGGAATCAGATGCGGGGAATCAGAGGCGGGGAATCAGAGCTGGGGAATCAGAGGTGGGGAATCAGAGTTGGGGAATCAGAGGCGGGGACTTAGATATTGAGAAACAGAGGCGGGGAATCAGAGGCGGGGAAACAGATGCGGGGAATCAGATATGGGGAATCAGAGGTGGGGAATCAGAGGCAGGGAATCAGATGTACGGAATCAGAGATGGGGAATCAGAGGCAGGGAATCAGAATCTGAAGCAGGGAATCAGAGGCCGGGAATCAGAGGCCGGAATCAGATGCCGGGAATAAGAGGCCGGGAATCAGAGGTGGGGAATCAGAGTCCGGGAATCAGAGATGGGGATTCAGAGGCGGGGAATGAGATATGGGGAATCAGAGGCGGGGAATCAGAGGCGGGGAAACAGAGGCGGGGAATCAGATATGGGGAATCAGAGGTGGGGAATCTGGGGCGGGGTATCAGTGGCAGGGAATCAGAGGCGGGAATTCAGAGGCCGGGAATCAGAGGCGGTGAATCAGAGGCGGGGAATCAGAGGCAGGGAATCGGATGTGCGGAATCAGAGATGGGGAATCAGAGGTGGGGAATCAGAGGCGGTGAATCAGACATGGGTAATCAGAGGCGGGGAATCAGAGGCAGGAAATCAGACACTGGGAATCAGAGGCGGGGAATCAGAGCTTGGGAATTAGATGCAGGGAATCAGAGTTGGGGATTCAGAGGCGGGGAATCAGATATGGGGAAACAGAGGTGGGGAATCAGAGGTGGGCAAATAGAGGCGGGGAATCTGATATGGGGAAACAGAGGCGGGGAATCAGAGGCGTGGAAACAGAGGCGGGGAATCAGATATGGGGAATCAGAGGTGGGGAATCAGAGGTTGGGAATCAGAGGCAGGGAATCAGAGGCTGGGAATCAGATGCAGGGAATCAGATGCGGGTATCAGAGGCGGGGAATCAGAGCTGGGGAATCAGAGGTGGGGAATCAGAGTTGGGGAATCAGAGGCGGGGACTTAGATATGAGGAAACAGAGGCGGGGAATCAGAGGCGGGGAAACAGAGGCAGGGAATCAGATATGGGGAATCAGAGGTGGGGAATCAGAGGCAGGGAATCAGATGTGCGGAATCAGAGATGGGGAATCAGAGGCAGGGAATCAGAATCAGAAGCAGGGAATAAGACGCGGGGAATCAGAGGCGGGGAATCAGAGCTGGGGAAGCAGAGGCAGTGAATCAGAGGCGGGGAATCAGAGGCAGGGAATCGGATGTGCGGAATCAGAGATGGGGAATCAGAGGTGGGGAATCAGAGGCGGTGAATCAGACATGGGTAATCAGGGGCGGGGAATCAGAGGCAGGAAATCAGACACGGGGAATCAGAGGCGGGGAATCAGAGCTGGGAAATTAGAGGCAGGGAATCAGAGTTGGGGATTCAGAGGCGGGGAATCAGATATGGGGAAACAGAGGCGGGGAATCAGAGGCGGGCAAATAGAGGCGGGGAATCAGATATGGGGAAACAGAGGCGGGGAATCAGAGGCGGGGAAACAGAGGCGGGGAATCAGATATGGGGAATCAGAGGTGGGGAATCAGAGGTTGGGAATCAGAGGCAGGGAATCAGAGGCTGGGAATCAGATACAGGGAATCAGATGCGGGGAATCAGAGGCGGGGAATCAGAGTTGGAGTATCAGAGGTGGGGAATCAAAGTTGGGGAATCAGAGGCGGGGACTTAGATATGGGGAATCAGAGGCGTGGAATCAGATATGGGGAAACAGGGGCGGGGAATCAGAGGCGGGGAAACAGAGGCGGGGAATCAGATATGGGCAATCAGAGGTGTGGAATCAGAGGTTGGGAATCAGAGGCAGGGAATCAGAGGCGGGGAAACAGAGGCGGGGAATCAGATATGGGAAATCAGAGGTGGCGAATCAAAGGCGGTGAAGCAGAGATGGGGAATCAGGGCAGGGAATCAGAGGCAGGGAATCAAACACGGGGAATCAGAGCTGGGGAATCAGAGGTGGGGAATTAGAGTTGTGGAATTAGAGGAGGGGAATCAGAGGCGGGGAAACAGAGGCGGGGAATCAGATATGGGGAATCAGAGGTGGGGAATCAGAGGTTGGGAATCAGAGGCATGGAATCAGAGGCGGGGAATCAGAGGCGGGGAATCAGAGGCAGGGAATCAGATGTGCGGAATCGGAGATGGGGAATCAGAGGCAGGGAATCAGAGGCTGGGAATCAGAGGCGGGGAATCAGAGGCCGGGAATCAGATATGGGGAAACAGAGGCGGGGAATCAGAGGTGGGGAAACAGAGGCGGGGAATCAGATATGGGGAATCAGAGGTGGGGAATCAGAGGTTGGGAATCAGAGGCAGGGAATCAGAGGCTTGGAATCAGATGCAGGGAATCAGATGCGGGGAATCAGAGGCGGGGAATCAGAGCTGGGGAATCAGAGGTGGGGAATCAGATTTGGGGAATCAGAGGCGGGGACTTAGATATTGGGAAACAGAGGCGGGGAATCAGACGCGGGGAAACAGAGGCGGGGAATCAGATATGGGGATTCAGAGGTGGCGAATCAAAGGCGGTGAATCAGAGATGGGGAATCAGAGGCCGGGAATCAGAGGCAGGGAATCAAACACGTGGAATCAGAGGCGGGGAATCAGAGCAGGGGAATCAGAGGCGGGGAATCAGAGTTGGAGAATCAGAGGCGGGGAATCAGACGCAGGGAATCAATATGGGAAATCAGAGGTGGGGAATCAGAGGTTGGGAATCAGAGGAAGGGAATCAGAGGCGAGGAATCAGAGCTGGGGAATCAGAGGCGGGGAATCAGAATTGGGGAATCAGAGATGGGGAATCAGAGATGGGGAATCAGAGGCAGCGAAAAAGAGGTGGGGAACCAGAGGCGGGGAATCAGAGGCCGGGAATTAGAGGCCGGGAATGAGAGGCCGGGAATCAGAGGCCGGGGAATCATAGGCGGGGAATCAGAGATGGGGAATCAGAGGCGGGGAATCAAACACGGGGAATCAGAGCTGGGGAATCAGAGGCGGGGAATCAGAGTTGGGGAATCAGATTTGGGGAATTAGAGGTGGGGAATCAGGGGCGGGGAATCAGTGGCAGGGAATCAGAGGCGGGGAATCAGAGGCGGGGAATCAGAGGCAGAGAATCAGACACGGGGAATCAGAGGCGGGGAATCAGAGATGGGGAATCAGAGGCAGTGAATCAGAGGCAGGGAATCGGACGCCGGGAATCAGGGGCGGGGAATCAGAGCTGGGGAATCAGAGGCCGGGAATCAGAGTTGGGGAATCAGAGGCGGGGAATCAGATATGGAGAATCAGAGGTGGGGAATCAGGGGCGGGGAATCAGTCGCAGGGAATCAGAGAAGGGGAATCAGAGGCGGGGAGTCAGAGGCAGGGAATCAGACACGTGGAATCAGAGGCGGGGAATCAGGGATGGGGAATCAGAGGCTGGTAATCAGAGGTGGGGAATCAGAGTCCGGGAATCAGAGATGGGGAATCAGAGGCGGGGAATCAGATATGGGGAATCAGAGGCGGGGAATCAGAGGCGGGGAAACAGAGGCGGTGAATCAGATATGGCGAATCAGTGGTGGCGAATCAGAGGTAGAGAATCAGAGATGGGGAAGCAGAGGTGGGGAATCAGATGTGATGAATAAGAGATGGGGAATCAGAGGCGGGGTATCAGAGGTGGGGAATCAGAGTCCGGGAATCAGAGATGGGGAATCAGAGGCGGGGAATCTGATATGGGGAATCAGAGGCGGGGAATCAGAGGCGGGAAAACAGAGGCGGTGAATCAGATATGGGGAATCAGAGGTGGCGAATCAGAGGTAGAGAATCAGAGATGGGGAAGCAGAGGTGGGGAATCAGATGTGATGAATTAGAGATGGGGAATCAGAGGCGGGGTATCAGAGACGGCCAATCAGAGGTGGGGAATCAGAGGCGGGGAATAAGAAATGGGGAATCAGAGGTGGGGAATCAGGGGCGGGGAATCAGTGGCAGGGAATCAGAGGCCTGGAATCAGAGGCGGGGAATCAGAACTGGGGAATCAGAGGCGGGGAATCAGAGTTGGGGAATCAGAGGAGGGGAAACAGATATGGGTAAACAGAGGCGGGGAATCAGAGGCAGGGAAACAGAGGCGGGGAATCAGATATAGGGAATCAGAGGTGGGGAATTAGAGTTTGCGAATCTGAGGCAGGGAATCAGAGGCGGGGAATCAGAGGCGTGGAATCAGAGGCAGGGAATCGGATGTGCCGAATCAGAGATGGGGAATCAGAGGTGGGGAATCAGAGGTGGTGAATCAGAGATGGGAAATCAGAGGCGGGGAATCAGAGGCAGGGAATCAGACGTGGAGAATCAGAGGCGGGGAATCATAGCTGGCAAATCAGAGGCAGGGAATCAGTGGCGGGGAATCAGAGGCGGGGAATCAGAGCTGGGGAATCAGAGGCGGGGAATCAGAGGTGGGGAATCAGAGGCGTGGAATAAGATATGGGGAAACAGAGGCGGGGAATCAGAGGTGGGGAAACAGAGGCGGGGAATCAGATATGGGGAATCAGAGGTGGGGAGTCAGAGGCAGGGAATCAGATGTGCGGAATCAGAGATGGGGAATCAGAGGCGGGGAATGAAATATGGGGAATCAGAGGCGGGGAACCAGAGGCGGGGATACAGAGGCGGGGAATCTGATATGGCAAATCAGAGGTGGCGAATCAAAGGCGGTGAATCGGAGATGGGGAATCAGACACGGGGAATCAGAGGCAGTGAATCAAACACGGGGAATCAGAGGCGGGGAATCAGAGCTGGGGAATCAGAGGCGGGGAATCAGAGTTGGGGAATCAGAGGCGTGGAATCAGATATCGGGAAACAGAGGTGGGGAATCAGAGGCAGGGAAACAGAGGTGGGGACTCAGATATGGGGAATCAGAGGTGGGGAATCAGAGGTTGGGATACAGAGGCAGGGAATCAGAGGCGGGGAGTCAGAGGTGGGGAATCAGAGGCAGGGAATCAGATGTGCGGAATCAGAGATGGGGAATCAGAGGCAGCGAATCAGAGGCGGGGAACCAGAGGCGGGGAATCAGAGGCCAGGTATCAGAGGCCGGGAATGAGAGGCCGGGAATCAGAGGCCGGGAATCAGAGGCCGGGAATCAGAGATGGGGAATCAGAGGCGGGGAATCAAACACGGGGAATCAGAGCTGGGGAATCAGAGGCGGGGAATCAGAGTTGGGGAATCAGAGGCGGGGAATCAGATATGGGGAAACAGAGGCGGGGAATCAGAGGCGGGGAATCAGAGGCGCAGAAACAGAGGCGCAGAAACAGAGGCGGGGTATCAGATATGGGGAATCAGAGGTGGGGAATCAGGGGCGGGGTATCAGAGGCTGGGTATCAGACACGGGGATTCAGAGGCGGTGAATCAGAGATGGGGAATCAGAGGCGGGGAATCAGAGGCAGGGAATCAGACGCGGGGAATCAGAGGCGGGGAAACAGAGCCTGGTAATCAGAGGCGGGGATTCAGAGATGGAGAATCAGAGGCGGGGAATCAGAGGCAGGGAATGAGACGCGGGGAATCAGAGGCGGGGATTCATTGCTGGCAAATCAGAGGAGGGGAATCAGAGTTGGGGAATCAGAGGCGGGGAATCAGATATGGGGAAACAGAGGTGGGGAATCAGAGGCGGGGAAACAGAGGCGGGGAATCAGATATGGGGATTCAGAGGTGGGGAATCAGAGGTTGGGAATCAGTGGTTGGGAATCAGAGGCGGGGAATCAGAGGCAGGGAATCAGAGGCGGGGAATCAGAGGCGGGGAATCAGAGCTGGGGAATCAGAGGCGGGGAATCAGAGGTGGGGAATCTTAGGCGTGGAATTAGATATGGGGAAACAGAGGCGGGGAATCAGAGGCGGGGAAACAGATGCGGGGAATCAGATATGGGAAATCAGAGGTGGGGAATCAGAGGCATGGAATCAGATGTGCAGAATCAGAGATGGGGAATCAGAGGCGGGGAATGAGATATGGGGAATCAGAGGCGGGGAATCAGAGGCGGGGATACAGAGGCGGGGAATCTGATATGTGGAATCAGAGTTGGCGAATCAAAGGTGGTGAATCAGAGATGGGGAATCAGAGGTTGGGAATCAGAGGCAGGGAATCAGCGGCTGGGAATCAGATGCAGGGAATCAGATGCGGGGTATCAGAGCTGGGGAATCAGAGGTGGGGAATCAAAGTTGGGGAATCAGAGGCGGGGACTTAGATATGGGGAATCAGAGGCTGGGAATCAGATATGGGGAAACAGGGGCGGGGAATCAGAGGCGGGGAAACAGAGGCGGGGAATCAGATATGGGGAATCAGAGGTGTGGAATCAGAGGTTGGGAATCAGAGCTGGGGATTCAGAGGCGGGGAATTAGAGTTGGGGAATCAGAGGAGGGGAATCAGAGGCGGGGAAACAGAGGCGGGGAATCAGATGCAGGGAATCAGATGCGGGGTATCAGAGGCGGGGAATCAGAGCTGGGGAATCAGAGGTGGGGAATCAAAGTTGGGGAATCAGAGGCGGGGATTTAGATATGGGGAATCAGAGGCGGGGAATCAGATATGGGGAAACAGGGGCGGGGAATCAGAGGCTGGGAAACAGAGGCGGGGAATCAGATATGGGGAATCAGAGGTGTGGAATCAGAGGTTGGGAATCAGAGGCAGGGAATTAGAGGCGGGGAAACAGAGGCAGGGAATCAGATATGGGGAATCAGAGGTGGCGAATCAAAGGCGGTGAAACAGAGATGGGGAATCAGGGCAGGGAATCAGAGGCAGGGAATCAAACACGGGGAATCAGAGCTGGGGAATCAGAGGCGGGGAATTAGAGTTGGGGAATCAGAGGAGGGGAATCAGAGGCGGGGAAACGGAGGCGGGGAATCAGATATGGGGAATCAGAGGTGGGGAATCAGAGGTTGGGAATCAGAGGCAGGGAATCAGATGTGCGGAATCGGAGATGGGGACTCAGAGGCAGGGAATCAGAGGCGGGGAATCAGAGGTGGGGAATCAGAGGCCGGGAATCAGATATGGGGAAACAGAGGCGGGGAATCAGAGGCGGGGAAACAGAGGCGGGGAATCAGATATGGGGTATCAGAGGTGGGGAATCAGAGGTTGGGAATCAGAGGCAGGTAATCAGAGGCTTGGAATCAGATGCAGGGAATCAGATGCGGGGAATCAGAGGCGGGGAATCAGAGCTGGGGAATCAGAGGTGGGGAATCAGAGTTGGGGAATCAGAGGCGGGGACTTAGATATTGAGAAACAGAGGCGGGGAATCAGAGGCGGGGAAACAGATGCGGGGAATCAGATATGGGGAATCAGAGGTGGGGAATCAGAGGCAGGGAATCAGATGTACGGAATCAGAGATGGGGAATCAGAGGCAGGGAATCAGAATCAGAAGCAGGGAATCAGAGGCCGGGAATCAGAGGCCGGAATCAGATGCCGGGAATAAGAGGCCGGGAATCAGAGGTGGGGAATCAGAGTCCGGGAATCAGAGATGGGGATTCAGAGGCGGGGAATGAGATATGGGGAATCAGAGGCGGGGAATCAGAGGCGGGGAAACAGAGGCAGGGAATCAGATATGGGGAATCAGAGGTGGGGAATCTGGGGCGGGGTATCAGTGGCAGGGAATCAGAGGCGGGAATTCAGAGGCCGGGAATCAGAGGCGGTGAATCAGAGGCGGGGAATCAGAGGCAGGGAATCGGATGTGCGGAATCAGAGATGGGGAATCAGAGGTGGGGAATCAGAGGCGGTGAATCAGACATGGGTAATCAGAGGCGGGGAATCAGAGGCAGGAAATCAGACACTGGGAATCAGAGGCGGGGAATCAGAGCTTGGGAATTAGATGCAGGGAATCAGAGTTGGGGATTCAGAGGCGGGGAATCAGATATGGGGAAACAGAGGTGGGGAATCAGAGGTGGGCAAATAGAGGCGGGGAATCTGATATGGGGAAACAGAGGCGGGGAATCAGAGGCGTGGAAACAGAGGCGGGGAATCAGATATGGGGAATCAGAGGTGGGGAATCAGAGGTTGGGAATCAGAGGCAGGGAATCAGAGGCTGGGAATCAGATGCAGGGAATCAGATGCGGGTATCAGAGGCGGGGAATCAGAGCTGGGGAATCAGAGGTGGGGAATCACAGTTGGGGAATCAGAGGCGGGGACAGATATGAGGAAACAGAGGCGGGGAATCAGAGGCGGGGAAACAGAGGCAGGGAATCAGATATGGGGAATCAGACGTGGGGAATCAGAGGCAGGGAATCAGATGTGCGGAATCAGAGATGGGGAATCAGAGGCAGGGAATCAGAATCAGAAGCAGGGAATAAGACGCGGGGAATCAGAGGCGGGGAATCAGAGCTGGGGAAGCAGAGGCAGTGAATCAGAGGCGGGGAATCAGAGGCAGGGAATCGGATGTGCGGAATCAGAGATGGGGAATCAGAGGTGGGGAATCAGAGGCGGTGAATCAGACATGGGTAATCAGGGGCGGGGAATCAGAGGCAGGAAATCAGACACGGGGAATCAGAGGCGGGGAATCAGAGCTGGGAAATTAGAGGCAGTGAATCAGAGTTGGGGATTCAGAGGCGGGGAATCAGATATGGGGAAACAGAGGCGGGGAATCAGAGGCGGGCAAATAGAGGCGGGGAATCAGATATGGGGAAACAGAGGCGGGGAATCAGAGGCGGGGAAACAGAGGCGGGGAATCAGATATGGGGAATCAGAGGTGGGGAATCAGAGGTTGGGAATCAGAGGCAGGGAATCAGAGGCTGGGAATCAGATGCAGGGAATCAGATGCGGGGAATCAGAGGCGGGGAATCAGAGTTGGAGTATCAGAGGTGGGGAATCAAAGTTGGGGAATCAGAGGCGGGGACTTAGATATGGGGAATCAGAGGCGTGGAATCAGATATGGGGAAACAGGGGCGGGGAATCAGAGGCGGGGAAACAGAGGCGGGGAATCAGATATGGGCAATCAGAGGTGTGGAATCAGAGGTTGGGAATCAGAGGCAGGGAATCAGAGGCGGGGAAACAGAGGCGGGGAATCAGATATGGGAAATCAGAGGTGGCGAATCAAAGGCGGTGAAGCAGAGATGGGGAATCAGGACAGGGAATCAGAGGCAGGGAATCAAACACGGGGAATCAGAGCTGGGGAATCAGAGGTGGGGAATTAGAGTTGTGGAATCAGAGGAGGGGAATCAGAGGCGGGGAAACAGAGGCGGGGAATCAGATATGGGGAATCAGAGGTGGGGAATCAGAGGTTGGGAATCAGAGGCATGGAATCAGAGGCGGGGAATCAGAGGCGGGGAATCAGAGGCAGGGAATCAGATGTGCGGAATCGGAGATGGGGAATCAGAGGCAGGGAATCAGATGCGGGGTATCAGAGCTGGGGAATCAGAGGTGGGGAATCAAAGTTGGGGAATCAGAGGCGGGGACTTAGATATGGGGAATCAGAGGCTGGGAATCAGATATGGGGAAACAGGGGCGGGGAATCAGAGGCGGGGAATCAGAGGCGGGGAATAAGAAATGGGGAATCAGAGGTGGGGAATCAGGGGCGGGGAATCAGTGGCAGGGAATCAGAGGCCTGGAATCAGAGGCGGGGAATCAGAACTGGGGAATCAGAGGCGGGGAATCAGAGTTGGGGAATCAGAGGCGGGGTATCAGATATGGGGAATCAGAGGTGGGGAATCAGGGGCGGGGTATCAGAGGCTGGGTATCAGACACGGGGATTCAGAGGCGGTGAATCAGAGATGGGGAATCAGAGGCGGGGAATCAGAGGCAGGGAATCAGACGCGGGGAATCAGAGGCGGGGAAACAGAGCCTGGGAATCAGAGGCGGGGATTCAGAGATGGGGAATCAGAGGCGGGGAATCAGAGGCAGGGAATCAGACGCGGGGAATCAGAGGCGGGGATTCATTGCTGGCAAATCAGAGGAGGGGAATCAGAGTTGGGGAATCAGAGGCGGGGAATCAGATATGGGGAAACAGAGGTGGGGAATCAGAGGCGGGGAAACAGAGGCGGGGAATCAGATATGGGGATTCAGAGGTGGGGAATCAGAGGTTGGGAATCAGTGGTTGGGAATCAGAGGCGGGGAATCAGAGGCAGGGAATCAGAGGCGGGGAATCAGAGGCGGGGAATCAGAGCTGGGGAATCAGAGGCGGGGAATCAGAGGTGGGGAATCTTAGGCGTGGAATTAGATATGGGGAAACAGAGGCGGGGAATCAGAGGCGGGGAAACAGATGCGGGGAATCAGATATGGGGAATCAGAGGTGGGGAATCAGAGGCATGGAATCAGATGTGCAGAATCAGAGATGGGGAATCAGAGGCGGGGAATGAGATATGGGGAATCAGAGGCGGGGAATCAGAGGCGGGGATATAGAGGCGGGGAATCTGATATGTGGAATCAGAGTTGGCGAATCAAAGGTGGTGAATCAGAGATGGGGAATCAGAGGTTGGGAATCAGAGGCAGGGAATCAGCGGCTGGGAATCAGATGCAGGGAATCAGATGCGGGGAATCAGAGCTGGGGAATCAGAGGTGGGGAATCAAAGTTGGGGAATCAGAGGCGGGGACTTAGATATGGGGAATCAGAGGCTGAGAATCAGATATGGGGAAACAGGGGCGGGGAATCAGAGGCGGGGAAACAGAGGCGGGGAATCAGATATGGGGAATCAGAGGTGTGGAATCAGAGGTTGGGAATCAGAGCTGGGGATTCAGAGGCGGGGAATTAGAGTTGGGGAATCAGAGGAGGGGAATCAGAGGCGGGGAAACAAGAGGCGGGGAATCAGATATGGGGAATCAGAGGCGGGGAATCAGAGGTTGGGAATCAGAGGCAGGGAATCAGAGGCGGGGAATCAGAGGCGGGGAATCAGAGGCAGGGAATCAGATGTGCGGAATCGGAGATGGGGAATCAGAGGCAGGGAATCAGAGGCGGGGAATCAGAGGTGGGGAATCAGAGGCCGGGAATCAGATATGGGGAAACAGAGGCGGGGAATCAGAGGCGGGGAAACAGAGGCGGGGAATCAGATATGGGGAATCAGAGGTGGGGAATCAGAGTTTGGGAATCAGAGGCAGGGAATCAGAGGCTTGGAATCAGATGCAGGGAATCAGATGCGGGGAATCAGAGGCGGGGAATCAAAGCTGGGGAATCAGAGGTGGGGAATCAGAGTTGGGGAATCAGAGGCGGGGACTTAGATATTGGGAAACAGAGGTGGGGAATCAGAGGCGGGGAAACAGAGGCGGGGAATCAGATATGGCGAATCAGAGGTGGGGAATCAGGAGCGGGGTATCAGTGGCAGGGAATCAGAGGCTGGAAATCAGAGGCCGGGAATCAGAGGCGGTGAATCAGAGGCGGGGAATCAGAGGCAGGGAATCGGATGTGCGGAATCAGAGATGGGGAATCAGAGGTGGGGAATCAGAGGCGGTGAATCAGACATGGGTAATCAGAGGCGGGGAATCAGAGGCAGGAAATCAGACACGGGGAATCAGAGGCGGGGAATCAGAGCTGGTGAATTAGATGCAGGGAATCAGAGTTGGGGATTCAGAGGCGGGGAATCAGATATGGGGAAACAGAGGTGGGGAATCAGAGGTGGGCAAATAGAGGCGGGGAATCAGATATGGGGAAACAGAGGCGGGGAATCAGAGGCGTGGAAACAGAGGTGGGGAATCAGATATGGGGAATCAGAGGTGGGGAATCAGAGGTTGGGAATCAGAGGCAGGGAATCGGAGGCTGGGAATCAGATGCAGGGAATCAGATGCGGGGATCAGAGGCGGGGAATCAGAGCTGGGGAATCAGAGTTGGGGAATCAGAGGCGGGGACTTAGATATGGGGAAACAGAGGCGGGGAATGAGAGGCGGGGAAACAGAGGCAGGGAATCAGATATGGGGAATCAGAGGTGGGGAATCAGAGGCAGGGAATCAGATGTGCGGAATCAGAGATGGGCAATCAGAGGCAGGGAATCAGAATCAGAAGCAGGGAATAAGACGCGGGGAATCAGAGGCGGGGAATCAGAGCTGGGGAAGCAGAGGCAGTGAATCTGAGGCGGGGAATCAGAGTCAGGGAATCGGATGTGCGGAATAAGAGATGGGGAATCAGAGGTGGGGAATCAGAGGCGGTGAATCAGACATGGGTAATCAGAGGCGGGGAATCAGAGGCAGGAATTCAGACACGGGGAATCAGAGGTGGGGAATCAGAGCTGGGAAATTAGAGGCGGGGAATCAGAGTTGGGGATTCAGAGGCGGGGAATCAGATATGGGGAAACAGAGGCGGGGAATCAGAGGCGGGCAAATAGAGGCGGGGAATCAGATATGGGGAAACAGAGGCGGGGAATCAGAGGCGGGGAAACAGAGGCGGGGAATCAGATATGGGGAATCAGAGGTGGGGAATCAGAGGTTGGGAATTAGAGGCAGGGAATCAGAGGCTGGGAATCAGATGCAGGGAATCAGATGCGTGGAATCAGAGGCGGGGAATCAGAGCTGGGGAATCAGAGGTGGGGAATCAAAGTTGGGGAATCAGAGGCGGGGACTTAGATATGGGGAAACAGAGGTGGGGAATCAGAGGCGGGGAAACAGAGTCGGGGAATCAGATATGGGGAATCAGAGGTGGGGAATCAGAGGCAGGGAATTAGATGTGCGGAATCACAAATGGGGAATCAGAGGCAGGGAATCAGAATCAGAAGCAGGGAATCAGAGTCCGGGAATCAGAGTCCGGGAATCAGAGATGGGGAATCAGAGGCGGGGAGTGAGATATGGGGAATCAGAGGCGGGGAATCACAGGCGGGGAAACAGAGGCGAGGAATCAGATATGGGGAATCAGAGGTGGCGAATCAAAGGCGGTGAATCAGAGATGGGGAATCAGAGGCGGGGAATTAGAGGCAGGGAATCAAACACGGGGAATCAGAGGTGGGGAATCAGAGCTGGGTTATCAGAGGCGGGGAATCAGAGTTGGGGAATCAGAGGCGGGGAATCAGAGCTGGGGAATCAGAGGTGGGGAATCAGAGTCGGGGAATCAGAGGCAGGGAATCGGATGTGCGGAATCAGAGATGGGGAATCAGAGGTGGGGAATCAGAGGCGGTGAATCTGAGATGGGGAATCAGAGGCGGGGAATCAGAGGCAGGATATCAGACACGGGGATTCAGAGGCTGGGAATCAGACGGGGGGAATCAAAGGCGGGGAATCAGAGCTGGGGAATCAGAGGCAGGGAATCAGAGTTGGGGATTCAGAGGCGGGGAATCAGATATGGGGAAACAGAGGCGGGGAATCAGAGGCGGGCAAACAGAGGCGGGGAATTAGATATGGGGAATCAGAGGTGGGGAATCAGAGGTGGTGAATCAGAGATGGGGAATCACAGGCGGGGAATCAGAGGCAGGGAATAGAACGCGGGGAATCAGAGGCAGGGAATCAGAGCTGGGGAATCAGAGGCGGGGAATCATAGTTGGGAATCAGAGGCGGGGAATCAGATATGGGGAAACAGAGGCGGGGAATCAGAGGCGGGGAAACAGAGGCGGGGAATCAGATATGGGGAATCGGATGCGGGGAATCAGAGGCGGGGAATCAGAGCTGGGGAATCAGAGGCGGGGAATCAGAGTTGGTGCATCAGAGGTGGGGAATTAGATATGGGGAAACAGAGGCGGGGAATCAGAGGCGGGGACACAGAGGCGGGGAATCAGATATGGGGAATCAGAGGTGGGGAATCAGAGGCAGGGAATCAGATGTGCGGAATCAGAGATGGGGAATCAGAGGCAGGGAATCAGAATCAGAAGCGGGGAATCAGAGGCCTGGAATCAGATGCTGGGAATAAGAGGCCGGGAATCAGAGGTGGGGAATCAGAGTCCGGGAATCAGAGATTGGGATTAAAAGGCGGGGAATGAGATATGGAGAATCAGAGGCGGGGAATCAGAGGCGGAGAAACAGAGGTGGGGAATCAGATATGGGGAATCAGAGGTGGCGAATCAAAGGCGGTGAATCAGAGATGGGGAATCAGAGGCAGGGAATCAGAGGCAGGGAATCAAACACGGGGAATCAGAGGCGGGGAATCAGAGCTGGGGAATCAGAGGCGGGGAATCAGAGTTGGGGAATCAAAGGCGGGGAATCAGATATGGGGAAACAGGGGCGGGGAATCAGAGGCGGGGAAACAGAGGCGGGGAATCAGATATGGGGAATCAGAGGTGTGGAATCAGAGGTTGGGAATCAGAGGCAGGGAATCAGAGGCGGGGAAACAGAGGCAGGGAATCAGATCTGGGGAATCAGTGGCGGGGAAGTAGAGTTGGGGAATCAGAGGCGGGGAATCGGAGGCGGGGAAACAGAGGCGGGGAATCAAACACGGGGAATCAGAGGTGGGGAATCAGAGGTTGGGAATCAGAGGCAGGGAATCAGAGGCGGGGAATCAGAGGTGGGGAATCAGAGGCAGGGAATCAGATGTGCGGAATCGGAGATGAGGAATCAGATGCAAGAAATCAGAGGTGGGGAATCAGAGGCGGGGAATCAGAGGCCGGGAATCAGATATGGTGAAACAGAGGCGGGGAATCAGAGGCGGGGAAACAGAGGCGGGGAATCAGATATGGGGAATCAGAGGTGGGGAATCAGAGTTTGGGAATCAGAGGCAGGGAATCAGAGGCTTGGAATCAGATGCAGGGAATCAGATGCGGGGAATCAGAGGCGGGGAATCAGAGCTGTGGAATCAGTGGTGGGGAATCAGAGTTGGGGAATCAGAGGCGGGGACTTAGATATTTGGAAACAGATATGGGGAATCAGAGGCGGGGAAACAGAGGCGGGGAATCAGAAATGGGGAATCAGAGGTTGGGAATCAGAGGCAGGGGATCAGATGTGCGGAATCAGAGATGGGGAATCAAAGGCAGGGAATCAGAATCAGAAGCAGGGAATCAGAGGCCGGGAATCAGAGGCCGGAATCAGATGCCGGGAATAAGAGGGCGGGAATCAGAGGTGGGGAATCAGAGTCCGGGAATCAGAGATGGGGATTCAGAGGCGGGGAATGAGATATGGGGAATCAGAGGCTGGGAATCAGACGGGGGGAATCAAAGGCGGGGAATCAGAGCTGGGGAATCAGAGGCAGGGAATCAGAGGCGGGCAAACAGAGGCGGGGAATTAGATATGGGGAATTAGAGGTGGGGAATCAGAGGTGGTGAATCAGAGATGGGGAATCACAGGCGGGGAATCAGAGGCAGGGAATAGAACGCGGGGAATCAGAGGCAGGGAATCAGAGCTGGGGAATCAGAGGCGGGGAATCATAGTGGGAATCAGAGGCGGGGAATCAGATATGGGGAAACAGAGGCGGGGAATCAGAGGCGGGGAAACAGAGGCGGGGAATCAGATATGGGGAATCGGATGCGGGGAATCAGAGGCGGGGAATCAGAGCTGGGGAATCAGAGGCGGGGAATCAGAGTTGGTGCATCAGAGGTGGGGAATTAGATATGGGGAAACAGAGGCGGGGAATCAGAGGCGGGGAAACAGAGGCGGGGAATCAGATATGGGGAATCAGAGGTGGGGAATCAGAGGCAGGGAATCAGATGTGCGGAATCAGAGATGGGGAATCAGAGGCAGGGAATCAGAATCAGAAGCGGGGAATCAGAGGCCTGGAATCAGATGCTGGGAATAAGAGGCCGGGAATCAGAGGTGGAGAATCAGAGTCCGTGAATCAGAGATTGGGATTAAAAGGCGGGGAATGAGATATGGAGAATCAGAGGCGGGGAATCAGAGGCGGGGTAACAGAGGTGGGGAATCAGATATGGGGAATCAGTGGTGGCGAATCAAAGGCGGTGAATCAGAGATGGGGAATCAGAGGCGGGGAATCAGAGGCGGGGAATCAAACACGGGGAATCAGAGGCGGGGAATCAGAGCTGGGGAATCAGAGGCGGGGAATCAGAGTTGGGGAATCAGAGGCGGGGAATCAGAGTTGGGGAAACAGAGGCGGGGAATCAGATATGGGGAATCAGAGGTGTGGAATCAGAGGTTGGGAATCAGAGGCAGGGAATCAGAGGCGGGGAAACAGAGGCAGGGAATCAGATCTGGGGAATCAGTGGCGGGGAAGTAGAGTTGGGGAATCAGAGGCGGGGAATCAGAGGCGGGGAAACAGAGGCGGGGAATCAAACACGGGGAATCAGAGGTGGGGAATCAGAGGTTGGGAATCAGAGGCAGGGAATCAGAGGCGGGGAATCAGAGGCGGGGAATCAGAGGCAGGGAATCAGATGTGCAGAATCGGAGATGGGGAATCAGATGCAAGAAATCAGAGGCGGGGAATCAGAGGCGGGGAATCAGAGGCCGGGAATCAGATATGGTGAAACAGAGGCGGGGAATCAGAGGCGGGGAAACAGAGGCGGGGAATCAGATATGGGGAATCAGAGGTGGGGAATCAGAGTTTGGGAATCAGAGGCATGGAATCAGAGGCTTGGAATCAGATGCAGGGAATCAGATGCGGGGAATCAGAGGCGGGGAATCAGAGCTGTGGAATCAGAGGTGGTGAATCAGAGTTGGGGAATCAGAGGCGGGTACTTAGATATTGGGAAACAGAGGCGGGGAATCAGAGGCGGGGAAACAGAGGCGGGGAATCAGAAATGGGGAATCAGAGGTTGGGAATCAGAGGCAGGGGATCAGATGTGCGGAATCAGAGATGGGGAATCAAAGGCAGGGAATCAGAATCAGAAGCAGGGAATCAGAGGCCGGGAATCAGAGGCCGGAATCAGATGCCGGGAATAAGAGGCCGGGAATCAGAGGTGGGGAATCAGAGTCCGGGAATCAGAGATGGGGATTCAGAGGCGGGGAATGAGATATGGGGAATCAGAGGCGGGGAATCAGAGGCGGGGAAACAGAGGCGGGGAATCAGATATGGGGAATCGGATGTGCGGAATCAGAGATGGGGAATCAGAGGTGGGGAATCAGAGGCGGTGAATCAGACATGGGTAATCAGAGGCGGGGAATCAGAGGCAGGAAATCAGACACGGGGAATCAGAGGCGGGGAATTAGAGCTGGGGAATTAGATGCAGGGAATCAGAGTTGGGGATTCAGAGGCGGGGAATCAGATATGGGGAAATAGAGGTGGGGAACCAGAGTTGGGCAAATAGAGGCGGGGAATCCGATATGGGAAAACAGAGGCGGGGAATCAGAGGCGTGGAAACAGTGGCGGGGAATCAGATATGGGGAATCAGAGGTGGGGAATCAGAGGTTGGGAATCAGAGGCAGGGAATCAGAGGCTGGGAATCAGATGCAGGGAATCAGATGCGGGGATCAGAGGCGGGGAATCAGAGCTGGGGAATCAGAGGTGGGGAATCAGAGTTGGGGAATCAGAGGCGGGGACTTAGATATGGGGAAACAGAGGCGGGGAATCAGAGGCGGGAAACAGAGGCGGGGAATCAGATATTGTGAATCAGAGGTGGGGAATCAGAGGCAGGGAATCAGATGTGCGGAATCAGAGATGGGGAATCAGAGGCAGGGAATCAGAATCAGAAGCAGGGAATAAGACGCGGGGAATCAGAGTCGGGGAATCAGAGCTGGGGAAGCAGAGGCAGTGAATCAGAGGCTGGGAATCAGAGGCAGGGAATCGGATGTGCGGAATCAGAGATGGGGAATCAGAGGTGGGGAATCAGAGGCGGTGAATCAGACATGGGTAATCAGAGGCGGGGAATCAGAGGCAGGAAATCAGACACGGGGAATGAGAGGCGGGGAATCAGAGCTGGGAAATTAGAGGCAGGGAATCAGAGTTGGGGATTCAGAGGCGGGGAATCAGATATGGGGAAACAGAGGCCGGGAATCAGAGGCGGGCAAATAGTGGCGGGGAATCAGATATGGGGAAACAGAGACGGGGAATCAGAGGCGGGGAAACAGAGGCGGGGAATCAGATATGGGGAATCAGAGGTGGGGAATCAGAGGTTGGGAATCAGAGGCAGGGAATCAGAGGCTGGGAATCAGATGCAGGGAATCAGATGCGGGGTATCAGAGTAGGGGAATCAGAGCTGGGGAATCAGAGGTGGGGAATCAAAGTTGGGGAATCAGAGGCAGGGACTTAGATATGGGGAATCAGAGGCGGGGAATCAGATATGGGGAAACAGGGGCGGGGAATCAGAGGCGGGGAAACAGAGGCGGGGAATCAGATATGGGGAATCAGAGGTGTGGAATCAGATGTTGGGAATCAGAGGCAGGGAAACAGAGGCGGGGAAACAGAGGCGGGGAATCAGATATGGGGAATCAGAGGCGGGGAATCAGAGCTGGGAAGTTAGAGGCAGGGAATCAGAGTTGGGGATTCAGAGGCGGGGAATCAGATATGGGGAAACAGAGGAGGGGAATCAGAGGCGGGCAAATAGAGGCGGGGAATCAGATATGGGGAAACAGAGGCGGGGAATCAGAGGCGGGGAAACAGAGGCGGGGAATCAGATATGGGGAATCAGAGGTGGGGAATCAGAGGTTGGGAATCAGAGGCAGGGAATCAGAGGCTGGGAATCAGATGCAGGGAATCAGATGCGGGGTATCAGAGGCGGGGAATCAGAGCTGGGGAATCAGAGGTGGGGAATCAAAGTTGGGGAATCAGAGGCGGGGATTTAGATATGGGGAATCAGAGGCGGGGAATCAGATATGGGGAAACAGGGGCGGGGAATCAGAGGCTGGGAAACAGAGGCGGGGAATCAGATATGGGGAATCAGAGGTGTGGAATCAGAGGTTGGGAATCAGAGGCAGGGAATTAGAGGCGGGGAAACAGAGGCGGGGAATCAGATATGGGGAATCAGAGGTGGCGAATCAAAGGCGGTGAAACAGAGATGGGGAATCAGGGCAGGGAATCAGAGGCAGGGAATCAAACACGGGGAATCAGAGCTGGGGAATCAGAGGCGGGGAATTAGAGTTGGGGAATCAGAGGAGGGGAATCAGAGGCGGGGAAACGGAGGCGGGGAATCAGATATGGGGAATCAGAGGTGGGGATTCAGAGGTTGGGAATCAGAGGCAGGGAATCAGATGTGCGGAATCGGAGATGGGGACTCAGAGGCAGGGAATCAGATGCGGGGAATCAGAGGTGGGGAATCAGAGGCCGGGAATCAGATATGGGGAAACAGAGGCGGGGAATCAGAGGCGGGGAAACAGAGGCGGGGAATCAGATATGGGGTATCAGAGGTGGGGAATCGGAGGTTGGGAATCAGAGGCAGGTAATCAGAGGCTTGGAATCAGATGCAGGGAATCAGATGCGGGGAATCAGAGGCGGGGAATCAGAGCTGGGGAATCAGAGGTGGGGAATCAGAGTTGGGGAATCAGAGGCGGGGACTTAGATATTGAGAAACAGAGGCGGGGAATCAGAGGCGGGGAAACAGATGCGGGGAATCAGATATGGGGAATCAGAGGTGGGGAATCAGAGGCAGGGAATCAGATGTACGGAATCAGAGATGGGGAATCAGAGGCAGGGAATCAGAATCTGAAGCAGGGAATCAGAGGCCGGGAATCAGAGGCCGGAATCAGATGCCGGGAATAAGAGGCCGGGAATCAGAGGTGGGGAATCAGAGTCCGGGAATCAGAGATGGGGATTCAGAGGCGGGGAATGAGATATGGGGAATCAGAGGCGGGGAATCAGAGGCGGGGAAACAGAGGCGGGGAATCAGATATGGGGAATCAGAGGTGGGGAATCTGGGGCGGGGTATCAGTGGCAGGGAATCAGAGGCGGGAATTCAGAGGCCGGGAATCAGAGGCGGTGAATCAGAGGCGGGGAATCAGAGGCAGGGAATCGGATGTGCGGAATCAGAGATGGGGAATCAGAGGTGGGGAATCAGAGGCGGTGAATCAGACATGGGTAATCAGAGGCGGGGAATCAGAGGCAGGAAATCAGACACTGGGAATCAGAGGCGGGGAATCAGAGCTTGGGAATTAGATGCAGGGAATCAGAGTTGGGGATTCAGAGGCGGGGAATCAGATATGGGGAAACAGAGGTGGGGAATCAGAGGTGGGCAAATAGAGGCGGGGAATCTGATATGGGGAAACAGAGGCGGGGAATCAGAGGCGTGGAAACAGAGGCGGGGAATCAGATATGGGGAATCAGAGGTGGGGAATCAGAGGTTGGGAATCAGAGGCAGGGAATCAGAGGCTGGGAATCAGATGCAGGGAATCAGATGCGGGTATCAGAGGCGGGGAATCAGAGCTGGGGAATCAGAGGTGGGGAATCAGAGTTGGGGAATCAGAGGCGGGGACTTAGATATGAGGAAACAGAGGCGGGGAATCAGAGGCGGGGAAACAGAGGCAGGGAATCAGATATGGGGAATCAGAGGTGGGGAATCAGAGGCAGGGAATCAGATGTGCGGAATCAGAGATGGGGAATCAGAGGCAGGGAATCAGAATCAGAAGCAGGGAATAAGACGCGGGGAATCAGAGGCGGGGAATCAGAGCTGGGGAAGCAGAGGCAGTGAATCAGAGGCGGGGAATCAGAGGCAGGGAATCGGATGTGCGGAATCAGAGATGGGGAATCAGAGGTGGGGAATCAGAGGCGGTGAATCAGACATGGGTAATCAGGGGCGGGGAATCAGAGGCAGGAAATCAGACACGGGGAATCAGAGGCGGGGAATCAGAGCTGGGAAATTAGAGGCAGGGAATCAGAGTTGGGGATTCAGAGGCGGGGAATCAGATATGGGGAAACAGAGGCGGGGAATCAGAGGCGGGCAAATAGAGGCGGGGAATCAGATATGGGGAAACAGAGGCGGGGAATCAGAGGCGGGGAAACAGAGGCGGGGAATCAGATATGGGGAATCAGAGGTGGGGAATCAGAGGTTGGGAATCAGAGGCAGGGAATCAGAGGCTGGGAATCAGATACAGGGAATCAGATGCGGGGAATCAGAGGCGGGGAATCAGAGTTGGAGTATCAGAGGTGGGGAATCAAAGTTGGGGAATCAGAGGCGGGGACTTAGATATGGGGAATCAGAGGCGTGGAATCAGATATGGGGAAACAGGGGCGGGGAATCAGAGGCGGGGAAACAGAGGCGGGGAATCAGATATGGGCAATCAGAGGTGTGGAATCAGAGGTTGGGAATCAGAGGCAGGGAATCAGAGGCGGGGAAACAGAGGCGGGGAATCAGATATGGGAAATCAGAGGTGGCGAATCAAAGGCGGTGAAGCAGAGATGGGGAATCAGGGCAGGGAATCAGAGGCAGGGAATCAAACACGGGGAATCAGAGCTGGGGAATCAGAGGTGGGGAATTAGAGTTGTGGAATTAGAGGAGGGGAATCAGAGGCGGGGAAACAGAGGCGGGGAATCAGATATGGGGAATCAGAGGTGGGGAATCAGAGGTTGGGAATCAGAGGCATGGAATCAGAGGCGGGGAATCAGAGGCGGGGAATCAGAGGCAGGGAATCAGATGTGCGGAATCGGAGATGGGGAATCAGAGGCAGGGAATCAGAGGCTGGGAATCAGAGGCGGGGAATCAGAGGCCGGGAATCAGATATGGGGAAACAGAGGCGGGGAATCAGAGGTGGGGAAACAGAGGCGGGGAATCAGATATGGGGAATCAGAGGTGGGGAATCAGAGGTTGGGAATCAGAGGCAGGGAATCAGAGGCTTGGAATCAGATGCAGGGAATCAGATGCGGGGAATCAGAGGCGGGGAATCAGAGCTGGGGAATCAGAGGTGGGGAATCAGATTTGGGGAATCAGAGGCGGGGACTTAGATATTGGGAAACAGAGGCGGGGAATCAGACGCGGGGAAACAGAGGCGGGGAATCAGATATGGGGATTCAGAGGTGGCGAATCAAAGGCGGTGAATCAGAGATGGGGAATCAGAGGCCGGGAATCAGAGGCAGGGAATCAAACACGTGGAATCAGAGGCGGGGAATCAGAGCAGGGGAATCAGAGGCGGGGAATCAGAGTTGGAGAATCAGAGGCGGGGAATCAGACGCAGGGAATCAATATGGGAAATCAGAGGTGGGGAATCAGAGGTTGGGAATCAGAGGAAGGGAATCAGAGGCGAGGAATCAGAGCTGGGGAATCAGAGGCGGGGAATCAGAATTGGGGAATCAGAGATGGGGAATCAGAGATGGGGAATCAGAGGCAGCGAAAAAGAGGTGGGGAACCAGAGGCGGGGAATCAGAGGCCGGGAATTAGAGGCCGGGAATGAGAGGCCGGGAATCAGAGGCCGGGGAATCATAGGCGGGGAATCAGAGATGGGGAATCAGAGGCGGGGAATCAAACACGGGGAATCAGAGCTGGGGAATCAGAGGCGGGGAATCAGAGTTGGGGAATCAGATTTGGGGAATTAGAGGTGGGGAATCAGGGGCGGGGAATCAGTGGCAGGGAATCAGAGGCGGGGAATCAGAGGCGGGGAATCAGAGGCAGAGAATCAGACACGGGGAATCAGAGGCGGGGAATCAGAGATGGGGAATCAGAGGCAGTGAATCAGAGGCAGGGAATCGGACGCCGGGAATCAGGGGCGGGGAATCAGAGCTGGGGAATCAGAGGCCGGGAATCAGAGTTGGGGAATCAGAGGCGGGGAATCAGATATGGAGAATCAGAGGTGGGGAATCAGGGGCGGGGAATCAGTCGCAGGGAATCAGAGAAGGGGAATCAGAGGCGGGGAGTCAGAGGCAGGGAATCAGACACGTGGAATCAGAGGCGGGGAATCAGGGATGGGGAATCAGAGGCTGGTAATCAGAGGTGGGGAATCAGAGTCCGGGAATCAGAGATGGGGAATCAGAGGCGGGGAATCAGATATGGGGAATCAGAGGCGGGGAATCAGAGGCGGGGAAACAGAGGCGGTGAATCAGATATGGCGAATCAGTGGTGGCGAATCAGAGGTAGAGAATCAGAGATGGGGAAGCAGAGGTGGGGAATCAGATGTGATGAATAAGAGATGGGGAATCAGAGGCGGGGTATCAGAGGTGGGGAATCAGAGTCCGGGAATCAGAGATGGGGAATCAGAGGCGGGGAATCTGATATGGGGAATCAGAGGCGGGGAATCAGAGGCGGGAAAACAGAGGCGGTGAATCAGATATGGGGAATCAGAGGTGGCGAATCAGAGGTAGAGAATCAGAGATGGGGAAGCAGAGGTGGGGAATCAGATGTGATGAATTAGAGATGGGGAATCAGAGGCGGGGTATCAGAGACGGCCAATCAGAGGTGGGGAATCAGAGGCGGGGAATAAGAAATGGGGAATCAGAGGTGGGGAATCAGGGGCGGGGAATCAGTGGCAGGGAATCAGAGGCCTGGAATCAGAGGCGGGGAATCAGAACTGGGGAATCAGAGGCGGGGAATCAGAGTTGGGGAATCAGAGGAGGGGAAACAGATATGGGTAAACAGAGGCGGGGAATCAGAGGCAGGGAAACAGAGGCGGGGAATCAGATATAGGGAATCAGAGGTGGGGAATTAGAGTTTGCGAATCTGAGGCAGGGAATCAGAGGCGGGGAATCAGAGGCGTGGAATCAGAGGCAGGGAATCGGATGTGCCGAATCAGAGATGGGGAATCAGAGGTGGGGAATCAGAGGTGGTGAATCAGAGATGGGAAATCAGAGGCGGGGAATCAGAGGCAGGGAATCAGACGTGGAGAATCAGAGGCGGGGAATCATAGCTGGCAAATCAGAGGCAGGGAATCAGTGGCGGGGAATCAGAGGCGGGGAATCAGAGCTGGGGAATCAGAGGCGGGGAATCAGAGGTGGGGAATCAGAGGCGTGGAATAAGATATGGGGAAACAGAGGCGGGGAATCAGAGGTGGGGAAACAGAGGCGGGGAATCAGATATGGGGAATCAGAGGTGGGGAGTCAGAGGCAGGGAATCAGATGTGCGGAATCAGAGATGGGGAATCAGAGGCGGGGAATGAAATATGGGGAATCAGAGGCGGGGAACCAGAGGCGGGGATACAGAGGCGGGGAATCTGATATGGCAAATCAGAGGTGGCGAATCAAAGGCGGTGAATCGGAGATGGGGAATCAGACACGGGGAATCAGAGGCAGTGAATCAAACACGGGGAATCAGAGGCGGGGAATCAGAGCTGGGGAATCAGAGGCGGGGAATCAGAGTTGGGGAATCAGAGGCGTGGAATCAGATATCGGGAAACAGAGGTGGGGAATCAGAGGCAGGGAAACAGAGGTGGGGACTCAGATATGGGGAATCAGAGGTGGGGAATCAGAGGTTGGGATACAGAGGCAGGGAATCAGAGGCGGGGAGTCAGAGGTGGGGAATCAGAGGCAGGGAATCAGATGTGCGGAATCAGAGATGGGGAATCAGAGGCAGCGAATCAGAGGCGGGGAACCAGAGGCGGGGAATCAGAGGCCAGGTATCAGAGGCCGGGAATGAGAGGCCGGGAATCAGAGGCCGGGAATCAGAGGCCGGGAATCAGAGATGGGGAATCAGAGGCGGGGAATCAAACACGGGGAATCAGAGCTGGGGAATCAGAGGCGGGGAATCAGAGTTGGGGAATCAGAGGCGGGGAATCAGATATGGGGAAACAGAGGCGGGGAATCAGAGGCGGGGAATCAGAGGCGCAGAAACAGAGGCGCAGAAACAGAGGCGGGGTATCAGATATGGGGAATCAGAGGTGGGGAATCAGGGGCGGGGTATCAGAGGCTGGGTATCAGACACGGGGATTCAGAGGCGGTGAATCAGAGATGGGGAATCAGAGGCGGGGAATCAGAGGCAGGGAATCAGACGCGGGGAATCAGAGGCGGGGAAACAGAGCCTGGTAATCAGAGGCGGGGATTCAGAGATGGAGAATCAGAGGCGGGGAATCAGAGGCAGGGAATGAGACGCGGGGAATCAGAGGCGGGGATTCATTGCTGGCAAATCAGAGGAGGGGAATCAGAGTTGGGGAATCAGAGGCGGGGAATCAGATATGGGGAAACAGAGGTGGGGAATCAGAGGCGGGGAAACAGAGGCGGGGAATCAGATATGGGGATTCAGAGGTGGGGAATCAGAGGTTGGGAATCAGTGGTTGGGAATCAGAGGCGGGGAATCAGAGGCAGGGAATCAGAGGCGGGGAATCAGAGGCGGGGAATCAGAGCTGGGGAATCAGAGGCGGGGAATCAGAGGTGGGGAATCTTAGGCGTGGAATTAGATATGGGGAAACAGAGGCGGGGAATCAGAGGCGGGGAAACAGATGCGGGGAATCAGATATGGGGAATCAGAGGTGGGGAATCAGAGGCATGGAATCAGATGTGCAGAATCAGAGATGGGGAATCAGAGGCGGGGAATGAGATATGGGGAATCAGAGGCGGGGAATCAGAGGCGGGGATACAGAGGCGGGGAATCTGATATGTGGAATCAGAGTTGGCGAATCAAAGGTGGTGAATCAGAGATGGGGAATCAGAGGTTGGGAATCAGAGGCAGGGAATCAGCGGCTGGGAATCAGATGCAGGGAATCAGATGCGGGGTATCAGAGCTGGGGAATCAGAGGTGGGGAATCAAAGTTGGGGAATCAGAGGCGGGGACTTAGATATGGGGAATCAGAGGCTGGGAATCAGATATGGGGAAACAGGGGCGGGGAATCAGAGGCGGGGAAACAGAGGCGGGGAATCAGATATGGGGAATCAGAGGTGTGGAATCAGAGGTTGGGAATCAGAGCTGGGGATTCAGAGGCGGGGAATTAGAGTTGGGGAATCAGAGGAGGGGAATCAGAGGCGGGGAAACAGAGGCGGGGAATCAGATGCAGGGAATCAGATGCGGGGTATCAGAGGCGGGGAATCAGAGCTGGGGAATCAGAGGTGGGGAATCAAAGTTGGGGAATCAGAGGCGGGGATTTAGATATGGGGAATCAGAGGCGGGGAATCAGATATGGGGAAACAGGGGCGGGGAATCAGAGGCTGGGAAACAGAGGCGGGGAATCAGATATGGGGAATCAGAGGTGTGGAATCAGAGGTTGGGAATCAGAGGCAGGGAATTAGAGGCGGGGAAACAGAGGCAGGGAATCAGATATGGGGAATCAGAGGTGGCGAATCAAAGGCGGTGAAACAGAGATGGGGAATCAGGGCAGGGAATCAGAGGCAGGGAATCAAACACGGGGAATCAGAGCTGGGGAATCAGAGGCGGGGAATTAGAGTTGGGGAATCAGAGGAGGGGAATCAGAGGCGGGGAAACGGAGGCGGGGAATCAGATATGGGGAATCAGAGGTGGGGAATCAGAGGTTGGGAATCAGAGGCAGGGAATCAGATGTGCGGAATCGGAGATGGGGACTCAGAGGCAGGGAATCAGAGGCGGGGAATCAGAGGTGGGGAATCAGAGGCCGGGAATCAGATATGGGGAAACAGAGGCGGGGAATCAGAGGCGGGGAAACAGAGGCGGGGAATCAGATATGGGGTATCAGAGGTGGGGAATCAGAGGTTGGGAATCAGAGGCAGGTAATCAGAGGCTTGGAATCAGATGCAGGGAATCAGATGCGGGGAATCAGAGGCGGGGAATCAGAGCTGGGGAATCAGAGGTGGGGAATCAGAGTTGGGGAATCAGAGGCGGGGACTTAGATATTGAGAAACAGAGGCGGGGAATCAGAGGCGGGGAAACAGATGCGGGGAATCAGATATGGGGAATCAGAGGTGGGGAATCAGAGGCAGGGAATCAGATGTACGGAATCAGAGATGGGGAATCAGAGGCAGGGAATCAGAATCAGAAGCAGGGAATCAGAGGCCGGGAATCAGAGGCCGGAATCAGATGCCGGGAATAAGAGGCCGGGAATCAGAGGTGGGGAATCAGAGTCCGGGAATCAGAGATGGGGATTCAGAGGCGGGGAATGAGATATGGGGAATCAGAGGCGGGGAATCAGAGGCGGGGAAACAGAGGCAGGGAATCAGATATGGGGAATCAGAGGTGGGGAATCTGGGGCGGGGTATCAGTGGCAGGGAATCAGAGGCGGGAATTCAGAGGCCGGGAATCAGAGGCGGTGAATCAGAGGCGGGGAATCAGAGGCAGGGAATCGGATGTGCGGAATCAGAGATGGGGAATCAGAGGTGGGGAATCAGAGGCGGTGAATCAGACATGGGTAATCAGAGGCGGGGAATCAGAGGCAGGAAATCAGACACTGGGAATCAGAGGCGGGGAATCAGAGCTTGGGAATTAGATGCAGGGAATCAGAGTTGGGGATTCAGAGGCGGGGAATCAGATATGGGGAAACAGAGGTGGGGAATCAGAGGTGGGCAAATAGAGGCGGGGAATCTGATATGGGGAAACAGAGGCGGGGAATCAGAGGCGTGGAAACAGAGGCGGGGAATCAGATATGGGGAATCAGAGGTGGGGAATCAGAGGTTGGGAATCAGAGGCAGGGAATCAGAGGCTGGGAATCAGATGCAGGGAATCAGATGCGGGTATCAGAGGCGGGGAATCAGAGCTGGGGAATCAGAGGTGGGGAATCACAGTTGGGGAATCAGAGGCGGGGACAGATATGAGGAAACAGAGGCGGGGAATCAGAGGCGGGGAAACAGAGGCAGGGAATCAGATATGGGGAATCAGACGTGGGGAATCAGAGGCAGGGAATCAGATGTGCGGAATCAGAGATGGGGAATCAGAGGCAGGGAATCAGAATCAGAAGCAGGGAATAAGACGCGGGGAATCAGAGGCGGGGAATCAGAGCTGGGGAAGCAGAGGCAGTGAATCAGAGGCGGGGAATCAGAGGCAGGGAATCGGATGTGCGGAATCAGAGATGGGGAATCAGAGGTGGGGAATCAGAGGCGGTGAATCAGACATGGGTAATCAGGGGCGGGGAATCAGAGGCAGGAAATCAGACACGGGGAATCAGAGGCGGGGAATCAGAGCTGGGAAATTAGAGGCAGTGAATCAGAGTTGGGGATTCAGAGGCGGGGAATCAGATATGGGGAAACAGAGGCGGGGAATCAGAGGCGGGCAAATAGAGGCGGGGAATCAGATATGGGGAAACAGAGGCGGGGAATCAGAGGCGGGGAAACAGAGGCGGGGAATCAGATATGGGGAATCAGAGGTGGGGAATCAGAGGTTGGGAATCAGAGGCAGGGAATCAGAGGCTGGGAATCAGATGCAGGGAATCAGATGCGGGGAATCAGAGGCGGGGAATCAGAGTTGGAGTATCAGAGGTGGGGAATCAAAGTTGGGGAATCAGAGGCGGGGACTTAGATATGGGGAATCAGAGGCGTGGAATCAGATATGGGGAAACAGGGGCGGGGAATCAGAGGCGGGGAAACAGAGGCGGGGAATCAGATATGGGCAATCAGAGGTGTGGAATCAGAGGTTGGGAATCAGAGGCAGGGAATCAGAGGCGGGGAAACAGAGGCGGGGAATCAGATATGGGAAATCAGAGGTGGCGAATCAAAGGCGGTGAAGCAGAGATGGGGAATCAGGACAGGGAATCAGAGGCAGGGAATCAAACACGGGGAATCAGAGCTGGGGAATCAGAGGTGGGGAATTAGAGTTGTGGAATCAGAGGAGGGGAATCAGAGGCGGGGAAACAGAGGCGGGGAATCAGATATGGGGAATCAGAGGTGGGGAATCAGAGGTTGGGAATCAGAGGCATGGAATCAGAGGCGGGGAATCAGAGGCGGGGAATCAGAGGCAGGGAATCAGATGTGCGGAATCGGAGATGGGGAATCAGAGGCAGGGAATCAGAGGCTGGGAATCAGAGGCGGGGAATCAGAGGCCGGGAATCAGATATGGGGAAACAGAGGCGGGGAATCAGAGGTGGGGAAACAGAGGCGGGGAATCAGATATGGGGAATCAGAGGTGGGGAATCAGAGGTTGGGAATCAGAGGCAGGGAATCAGAGGCTTGGAATCAGATGCAGGGAATCAGATGCGGGGAATCAGAGGCGGGGAATCAGAGCTGGGGAATCAGAGGTGGGGAATCAGATTTGGGGAATCAGAGGCGGGGACTTAGATATTGGGAAACAGAGGCGGGGAATCAGACGCGGGGAAACAGAGGCGGGGAATCAGATATGGGGATTCAGAGGTGGCGAATCAATTGCGGTGAATCAGAGATGGGGAATCAGAGGCCGGGAATCAGAGGCAGGGAATCAAACACGTGGAATCAGAGGCGGGGAATCAGAGCAGGGGAATCAGAGGCGGGGAATCAGAGTTGGAGAATCAGAGGCGGGGAATCAGACGCAGGGAATCAATATGGGAAATCAGAGGTGGGGAATCAGAGGTTGGGAATCAGAGGAAGGGAATCAGAGGCGAGGAATCAGAGCTGGGGAATCAGAGGCGGGGAATCAGAATTGGGGAATCAGAGATGGGGAATCAGAGATGGGGAATCAGAGGCAGCGAAAAAGAGGTGGGGAACCAGAGGCGGGGAATCAGAGGCCGGGAATTAGAGGCCGGGAATGAGAGGCCGGGAATCAGAGGCCGGGGAATCATAGGCGGGGAATCAGAGATGGGGAATCAGAGGCGGGGAATCAAACACGGGGAATCAGAGCTGGGGAATCAGAGGCGGGGAATCAGAGTTGGGGAATCAGATTTGGGGAATCAGAGGTGGGGAATCAGGGGCGGGGAATCAGTGGCAGGGAATCAGAGGCGGGGAATCAGAGGCGGGGAATCAGAGGCAGGGAATCAGACACGGGGAATCAGAGGCGGGGAATCAGAGATGGGGAATCAGAGGCAGTGAATCAGAGGCAGGGAATCGGACGCCGGGAATCAGGGGCGGGGAATCAGAGCTGGGGAATCAGAGGCCGGGAATCAGAGTTGGGGAATCAGAGGCGGGGAATCAGATATGGAGAATCAGAGGTGGGGAATCAGGGGCGGGGAATCAGTCGCAGGGAATCAGAGAAGGGGAATCAGAGGCGGGGAGTCAGAGGCAGGGAATCAGACACGTGGAATCAGAGGCGGGGAATCAGGGATGGGGAATCAGAGGCTGGTAATCAGAGGTGGGGAATCAGAGTCCGGGAATCAGAGATGGGGAATCAGAGGCGGGGAATCAGATATGGGGAATCAGAGGAGGGGAATCAGAGGCGGGGAAACAGAGGCGGTGAATCAGATATGGCGAATCAGTGGTGGCGAATCAGAGGTAGAGAATCAGAGATGGGGAAGCAGAGGTGGGGAATCAGATGTGATGAATAAGAGATGGGGAATCAGAGGCGGGGTATCAGAGGTGGGGAATCAGAGTCCGGGAATCAGAGATGGGGAATCAGAGGCGGGGAATCTGATATGGGGAATCAGAGGCGGGGAATCAGAGGCGGGAAAACAGAGGCGGTGAATCAGATATGGGGAATCAGAGGTGGCGAATCAGAGGTAGAGAATCAGAGATGGGGAAGCAGAGGTGGGGAATCAGATGTGATGAATTAGAGATGGGGAATCAGAGGCGGGGTATCAGAGACGGCCAATCAGAGGTGGGGAATCAGAGGCGGGGAATAAGAAATGGGGAATCAGAGGTGGGGAATCAGGGGCGGGGAATCAGTGGCAGGGAATCAGAGGCCGGGAATCAGAGGCGGGGAATCAGAACTGGGGAATCAGAGGCGGGGAATCAGAGTTGGGGAATCAGAGGAGGGGAAACAGATATGGGTAAACAGAGGCGGGGAATCAGAGGCAGGGAAACAGAGGCGGGGAATCAGATATAGGGAATCAGAGGTGGGGAATTAGAGTTTGCGAATCTGAGGCAGGGAATCAGAGGCGGGGAATCAGAGGCGTGGAATCAGAGGCAGGGAATCGGATGTGCGGAATCAGAGATGGGGAATCAGAGGTGGGGAATCAGAGGTGGTGAATCAGAGATGGGAAATCAGAGGCGGGGAATCAGAGGCAGGGAATCAGACGTGGAGAATCAGAGGCGGGGAATCATAGCTGGCAAATCAGAGGCAGGGAATCAGTGGCGGGGAATCAGAGGCGGGGAATCAGAGGTGGGGAATCAGAGGCTGGGAATCAGAGGTGGGGAATCAGAGGCGTGGAATAAGATATGGGGAAAAAGAGGCGTGGAATCAGAGGTGGGGAAACAGAGGCGGGGAATCAGATATGGGGAATCAGAGGTGGGGAGTCAGAGGCAGGGAATCAGATGTGCGGAATCAGAGATGGGGAATCAGAGGCGGGGAATGAAATATGGGGAATCAGAGGCGGGGAACCAGAGGCGGGGATACAGAGGCGGGGAATCTGATATGGCAAATCAGAGGTGGCGAATCAAAGGCGGTGAATCGGAGATGGGGAATCAGACACGGGGAATCAGAGGCAGTGAATGAAACACGGGGAATCAGAGGCGGGGAATCAGAGCTGGGGAATCAGAGGTGGGGAATCAGAGTTGGGGAATCAGAGGCGGGGACTTAGATATTGAGAAACAGAGGCGGGGAATCAGAGGCGGGGAAACAGATGCGGGGAATCAGATATGGGGAATCAGAGGTGGGGAATCAGAGGCAGGGAATCAGATGTACGGAATCAGAGATGGGGAATCAGAGGCAGGGAATCAGAATCAGAAGCAGGGAATCAGAGGCCGGGAATCAGAGGCCGGAATCAGATGCCGGGAATAAGAGGCCGGGAATCAGAGGTGGGGAATCAGAGTCCGGGAATCAGAGATGGGGATTCAGAGGCGGGGAATGAGATATGGGGAATCAGAGGCGGGGAATCAGGGGCGGGGAAACAGAGGCGGGGAATCAGATATGGGGAATCAGAGGTGGGGAATCTGGGGCGGGGTATCAGTGGCAGGGAATCAGAGGCGGGAATTCAGAGGCCGGGAATCAGAGGCGGGGAATCAGATGCGGGTATCAGAGGCGGGGAATCAGAGCTGGGGAATCAGAGGTGGGGAATCAGAGGCAGGAAATCAGACACTGGGAATCAGAGGCGGGGAATCAGAGCTTGGGAATTTGATGCAGGGAATCAGAGTTGGGGATTCAGAGGCGGGGAATCAGATATGGGGAAACAGAGGTGGGGAATCAGAGGTGGGCAAATAGAGGCGGGGAATCTGATATGGGGAAACAGAGGCGGGGAATCAGAGGCGTGGAAACAGAGGCGGGGAATCAGATATGGGGAATCAGAGGTGGGGAATCAGAGGTTGGGAATCAGAGGCAGGGAATCAGAGGCTGGGAATCAGATGCAGGGAATCAGATGCGGGTATCAGAGGCGGGGAATCAGAGCTGGGGAATCAGAGGTGGGGAATCAGAGTTGAGAGAATCAGAGGCGGGGACTTAGATATGAGGAAACAGAGGCGGGGAATCAGAGGCGGGGAAACAGAGGCAGGGAATCAGATATGGGGAATCAGAGGTGGGGAATCAGAGGCAGGGAATCAGATGTGCGGAATCAGAGATGGGGAATCAGAGGCAGGGAATCAGAATCAGAAGCAGGGAATAAGACGCGGGGAATCAGAGGCGGGGAATCAGAGCTGGGGAAGCAGAGGCAGTGAATCAGAGGCGGGGAATCAGAGGCAGGGAATCGGATGTGCGGAATCAGAGATGGGGAATCAGAGGTGGGGAATCAGAGGCGGTGAATCAGACATGGGTAATCAGGGGCGGGGAATCAGAGGCAGGAAATCAGACACGGGGAATCAGAGGCGGGGAATCAGAGCTGGGAAATTAGAGGCAGGGAATCAGAGTTGGGGATTCAGAGGCGGGGAATCAGATATGGGGAAACAGAGGCGGGGAATCAGAGGCGGGCAAATAGAGGCGGGGAATCAGATATGGGGAAACAGAGGCGGGGAATCAGAGGCGGGGAAACAGAGGCGGGGAATCAGATATGGGGAATCAGAGGTGGGGAATCAGAGGTTGGGAATCAGAGGCAGGGAATCAGAGGCTGGGAATCAGATGCAGGGAATCAGATGCGGGGAATCAGAGGCGGGGAATCAGAGTTGGAGTATCAGAGGTGGGGAATCAAAGTTGGGGAATCAGAGGCGGGGACTTAGATATGGGGAATCAGAGGCGTGGAATCAGATATGGGGAAACAGGGGCGGGGAATCAGAGGCGGGGAAACAGAGGCGGGGAATCAGATATGGGCAATCAGAGGTGTGGAATCAGAGGTTGGGAATCAGAGGCAGGGAATCAGAGGCGGGGAAACAGAGGCGGGGAATCAGATATGGGAAATCAGAGGTGGCGAATCAAAGGCGGTGAAGCAGAGATGGGGAATCAGGGCAGGGAATCAGAGGCAGGGAATCAAACACGGGGAATCAGAGCTGGGGAATCAGAGGTGGGGAATTAGAGTTGTGGAATCAGAGGAGGGGAATCAGAGGCGGGGAAACAGAGGCGGGGAATCAGATATGGGGAATCAGAGGTGGGGAATCAGAGGTTGGGAATCAGAGGCATGGAATCAGAGGCGGGGAATCAGAGGCGGGGAATCAGAGGCAGGGAATCAGATGTGCGGAATCGGAGATGGGGAATCAGAGGCAGGGAATCAGAGGCTGGGAATCAGAGGCGGGGAATCAGAGGCCGGGAATCAGATATGGGGAAACAGAGGCGGGGAATCAGAGGTGGGGAAACAGAGGCGGGGAATCAGATATGAGGAATCAGAGGTGGGGAATCAGAGGTTGGGAATCAGAGGCAGGGAATCAGAGGCTTGGAATCAGATGCAGGGAATCAGATGCGGGGAATCAGAGGCGGGGAATCAGAGCTGGGGAATCAGAGGTGGGGAATCAGATTTGGGGAATCAGAGGCGGGGACTTAGATATTGGGAAACAGAGGCGGGGAATCAGACGCGGGGAAACAGAGGCGGGGAATCAGATATGGGGATTCAGAGGTGGCGAATCAAAGGCGGTGAATCAGAGATTGGGAATCAGAGGCCGGGAATCAGAGGCAGGGAATCAAACACGTGGAATCAGAGGCGGGGAATCAGAGCAGGGGAATCAGAGGCGGGGAATCAGAGTTGGAGAATCAGAGGCGGGGAATCAGACGCAGGGAATCAATATGGGAAATCAGAGGTGGGGAATCAGAGGTTGGGAATCAGAGGAAGGGAATCAGAGGCGAGGAATCAGAGCTGGGGAATCAGAGGCGGGGAATCAGAATTGGGGAATCAGAGATGGGGAATCAGAGATGGGGAATCAGAGGCAGCGAAAAAGAGGTGGGGAACCAGAGGCGGGGAATCAGAGGCCGGGAATTAGAGGCCGGGAATGAGAGGCCGGGAATCAGAGGCCGGGGAATCATAGGCGGGGAATCAGAGATGGGGAATCAGAGGCGGGGAATCAAACACGGGGAATCAGAGCTGGGGAATCAGAGGCGGGGAATCAGAGTTGGGGAATCAGATTTGGGGAATCAGAGGTGGGGAATCAGGGGCGGGGAATCAGTGGCAGGGAATCAGAGGCGGGGAATCAGAGGCGGGGAATCAGAGGCAGGGAATCAGACACGGGGAATCAGAGGCGGGGAATCAGAGATGGGGAATCAGAGGCAGTGAATCAGAGGCAGGGAATCGGACGCCGGGAATCAGGGGCGGGGAATCAGAGCTGGGGAATCAGAGGCCGGGAATTAGAGTTGGGGAATCAGAGGCGGGGAATCAGATATGGAGAATCAGAGGTGGGGAATCAGGGGCGGGGAATCAGTCGCAGGGAATCAGAGAAGGGGAATCAGAGGCGGGGAGTCAGAGGCAGGGAATCAGACACGTGGAATCAGAGGCGGGGAATCAGGGATGGGGAATCAGAGGCTGGTAATCAGAGGTGGGGAATCAGAGTCCGGGAATCAGAGATGGGGAATCAGAGGCGGGGAATCAGATATGGGGAATCAGAGGCGGGGAATCAGAGGCGGGGAAACAGAGGCGGTGAATCAGATATGGCGAATCAGTGGTGGCGAATCAGAAGTAGAGAAACAGAGATGGGGAAGCAGAGGTGGGGAATCAGATGTGATGAATAAGAGATGGGGAATCAGAGGCGGGGTATCAGAGGTGGGGAATCAGAGTCCGGGAATCAGAGATGGGGAATCAGAGGCGGGGAATCTGATATGGGGAATCAGAGGCGGGGAATCAGAGGCGGGAAAACAGAGGCGGTGAATCAGATATGGGGAATCAGAGGTGGCGAATCAGAGGTAGAGAATCAGAGATGGGGAAGCAGAGGTGGGGAATCAGATGTGATGAATTAGAGATGGGGAATCAGAGGCGGGGTATCAGAGACGGCCAATCAGAGGTGGGGAATCAGAGGCGGGGAATAAGAAATGGGGAATCAGAGGTGGGGAATCAGGGGCGGGGAATCAGTGGCAGGGAATCAGAGGCCGGGAATCAGAGGCGGGGAATCAGAACTGGGGAATCAGAGGCGGGGAATCAGAGGTGGGGAATCAGAGGAGGGGAAACAGATATGGGTAAACAGAGGCGGGGAATCAGAGGCAGGGAAACAGAGGCGGGGAATCAGATATAGGGAATCAGAGGTGGGGAATTAGAGTTTGCGAATCTGAGGCAGGGAATCAGAGGCGGGGAATCAGAGGCGTGGAATCAGAGGCAGGGAATCGGATGTGCGGAATCAGAGATGGGGAATCAGAGGTGGGGAATCAGAGGTGGTGAATCAGAGATGGGAAATCAGAGGCGGGGAATCAGAGGCAGGGAATCAGACGTGGAGAATCAGAGGCGGGGAATCATAGCTGGCAAATCAGAGGCAGGGAATCAGTGGCGGGGAATCAGAGGCGGGGAATCAGAGCTGGGGAATCAGAGGCGGGGAATCAGAGGTGGGGAATCAGAGGCGTGGAATAAGATATGGGGAAACAGAGGCGGGGAATCAGAGGTGGGGAAACAGAGGCGGGGAATCAGATATGGGGAATCAGAGGTGGGGAGTCAGAGGCAGGGAATCAGATGTGCGGAATCAGAGATGGGGAATCAGAGGCGGGGAATGAAATATGGGGAATCAGAGGCGGGGAACCAGAGGCGGGGATACAGAGGCGGGGAATCTGATATGGCAAATCAGAGGTGGCGAATCAAAGGCGGTGAATCGGAGATGGGGAATCAGACACGGGGAATCAGAGGCAGTGAATCAAACACGGGGAATCAGAGGCGGGGAATCAGAGCTGGGGAATCAGAGGCGGGGAATCAGAGTTGGGGAATCAGAGGCGTGGAATCAGATATCGTGAAACAGAGGTGGGGAATCAGAGGCAGGGAAACAGAGGTGGGGAATCAGATATGGGGAATCAGAGGTGGGGAATCAGAGGTTGGGATACAGAGGCAGGGAATCAGAGGCGGGGAGTCAGAGGTGGGGAATCAGAGGCAGGGAATCAGATGTGCGGAATCAGAGATGGGGAATCAGAGGCAGCGAATCAGAGGCGGGGAACCAGAGGCGGGGAATCAGAGGCCAGGTATCAGAGGCCGGGAATGAGAGGCCGGGAATCAGAGGCCGGGAATCAGAGGCCGGGAATCAGAGATGGGGAATCAGAGGCGGGGAATCAAACACGGGGAATCAGAGCTGGGGAATCAGAGGCGGGGAATCAGAGTTGGGGAATCAGAGGCGGGGAATCAGATATGGGGAAACAGAGGCGGGGAATCAGAGGCGGGGAATCAGAGGCGCAGAAACAGAGGCGCAGAAACAGAGGCGGGGTATCAGATATGGGGAATCAGAGGTGGGGAATCAGGGGCGGGGTATCAGAGGCTGGGTATCAGACACGGGGATTCAGAGGCGGTGAATCAGAGATGGGGAATCAGAGGCGGGGAATCAGAGGCAGGGAATCAGACGCGGGGAATCAGAGGCGGGGAAACAGAGCCTGGTAATCAGAGGCGGGGATTCAGAGATGGAGAATCAGAGGCGGGGAATCAGAGGCAGGGAATCAGACGCGGGGAATCAGAGGCGGGGATTCATTGCTGGCAAATCAGAGGAGGGGAATCAGAGTTGGGGAATCAGAGGCGGGGAATCAGATATGGGGAAACAGAGGTGGGGAATCAGAGGCGGGGAAACAGAGGCGGGGAATCAGATATGGGGATTCAGAGGTGGGGAATCAGAGGTTGGGAATCAGTGGTTGGGAATCAGAGGCGGGGAATCAGAGGCAGGGAATCAGAGGCGGGGAATCAGAGGCGGGGAATCAGAGCTGGGGAATCAGAGGCGGGGAATCAGAGGTGGGGAATCTTAGGCGTGGAATTAGATATGGGGAAACAGAGGCGGGGAATCAGAGGCGGGGAAACAGATGCGGGGAATCAGATATGGGGAATCAGAGGTGGGGAATCAGAGGCATGGAATCAGATGTGCAGAATCAGAGATGGGGAATCAGAGGCGGGGAATGAGATATGGGGAATCAGAGGCGGGGAATCAGAGGCGGGGATACAGAGGCGGGGAATCTGATATGTGGAATCAGAGTTGGCGAATCAAAGGTGGTGAATCAGAGATGGGGAATCAGAGGTTGGGAATCAGAGGCAGGGAATCAGCGGCTGGGAATCAGATGCAGGGAATCAGATGCGGGGAATCAGAGCTGGGGAATCAGAGGTGGGGAATCAAAGTTGGGGATTCAGAGGCGGGGACTTAGATATGGGGAATCAGAGGCTGGGAATCAGATATGGGGAAACAGGGGCGGGGAATCAGAGGCGGGGAAACAGAGGCGGGGAATCAGATATGGGGAATCAGAGGTGTGGAATCAGAGGTTGGGAATCAGAGCTGGGGATTCAGAGGCGGGGAATTAGAGTTGGGGAATCAGAGGAGGGGAATCAGAGGCGGGGAAACAGAGGCGGGGAATCAGATATGGGGAATCAGAGGCGGGGAATCAGAGGTTGGGAATCAGAGGCAGGGAATCAGAGGCGGGGAATCAGAGGCGGGGAATCAGAGGCAGGGAATCAGATGTGCGGAATCGGAGATGGGGAATCAGAGGCAGGGAATCAGAGGCGGGGAATCAGAGGTGGGGAATCAGAGGCCGGGAATCAGATATGGGGAAACAGAGGCGGGGAATCAGAGGCGGGGAAACAGAGGCGGGGAATCAAATATGGGGAATCAGAGGTGGGGAATCAGAGTTTGGGAATCAGAGGCAGGGAATCAGAGGCTTGGAATCAGATGCAGGGAATCAGATGCGGGGAATCAGAGGCGGGGAATCAAAGCTGGGGAATCAGAGGTGGGGAATCAGAGTTGGGGAATCAGAGGCGGGGACTTAGATATTGGGAAACAGAGGTGGGGAATCAGAGGCGGGGAAACAGAGGCGGGGAATCAGATATGGGGAATCAGAGGTGGGGAATCAGGAGCGGGGTATCAGTGGCAGGGAGTCAGAGGCGGGAAATCAGAGGCCGGGAATCAGAGGCGGTGAATCAGAGGCGGGGAATCAGAGGCAGGGAATCGGATGTGCGGAATCAGAGATGGGGAATCAGAGGTGGGGAATCAGAGGCGGTGAATCAGACATGGGTAATCAGAGGCGGGGAATCAGAGGCAGGAAATCAGACACGGGGAATCAGAGGCGGGGAATCAGAGCTGGTGAATTAGATGCAGGGAATCAGAGTTGGGGATTCAGAGGCGGGGAATCAGATATGGGGAAACAGAGGTGGCGAATCAGAGGTGGGCAAATAGAGGCGGGGAATCAGATATGGGGAAACAGAGGCGGGGAATCAGAGGCGTGGAAACAGAGGCGGGGAATCAGATATGGGGAATCAGAGGTGGGGAATCAGAGGTTGGGAATCAGAGGCAGGGAATCAGAGGCTGGGAATCAGATGCAGGGAATCAGATGCGGGGATCAGAGGCGGGGAATCAGAGCTGGGGAATCAGAGTTGGGGAATCAGAGGCGGGGACTTAGATATGGGGAAACAGAGGCGGGGAATGAGAGGCGGGGAAACAGAGGCGGGGAATCAGATATGGGGAATCAGAGGTGGGGAATCAGAGGCAGGGAATCAGATGTGCGGAATCAGAGATGGGCAATCAGAGGCAGGGAATCAGAATCAGAAGCAGGGAATAAGACGCGGGGAATCAGAGGCAGGGAATCAGAGCTGGGGAAGCAGAGGCAGTGAATCTGAGGCGGGGAATCAGAGGCGGGGAATCGGATGTGCGGAATCAGAGATGGGGAATCAGAGGTGGGGAATCAGAGGCGGTGAATCAGACATGGGTAATCAGAGGCGGGGAATCAGAGGCAGGAATTCAGACACGGGGAATCAGAGGTGGGGAATCAGAGCTGGGAAATTAGAGGCGGGGAATCAGAGTTGGGGATTCAGAGGCGGGGAATCAGATATGGGGAAAGAGAGGCGGGGAATCAGAGGCGGGCAAATAGAGGCGGGGAATCAGATATGGGGAAACAGAGGCGGGGAATCAGAGGCGGGGAAACAGAGGTGGGGAATCAGATATGGGGAATCAGAGGTGGGGAATCAGAGGTTGGGAATTAGAGGCAGGGAATCAGAGGCTGGGAATCAGATGCAGGGAATCAGATGCGTGGAATCAGAGGCGGGGAATCAGAGCTGGGGAATCAGAGGTGGGGAATCAAAGTTGGGGAATCAGAGGCGGGGACTTAGATATGGGGAAACGGAGGTGGGGAATCAGAGGCGGGGAAACAGAGGCGGGGAATCAGATATGGGGAATCAGAGGTGGGGAATCAGAGGCAGGGAATTAGATGTGCGGAATCAGAAATGGGGAATCAGAGGCAGGGAATCAGAATCAGAAGCAGGGAATCAGAGGCCGGGAATCAGAGGCCGGAATCAGATGCCGGGAATAAGAGGCCGGGAATCAGAGTCCGGGAATCAGAGTCCGGGAATCAGAGATGGGGAATCAGAGGCGGGGAGTGAGATATGGGGAATCAGAGGCGGGGAATCACAGGCGGGGAAACAGAGGCGAGGAATCAGATATGGGGAATCAGAGGTGGCGAATCAAAGGCGGTGAATCAGAGATGGGGAATCAGAGGCGGGGAATGAGAGGCAGGGAATCAAACACGGGGAATCAGAGGTGGGGAATCAGAGCTGGGTTATCAGAGGCGGGGAATCAGAGTTGGGGAATCAGAGGCGGGGAATCAGAGCTGGGGAATCAGAGGTGGGGAATCGGAGTCGGGGAATCAGAGGCAGGGAATCGGATGTGCGGAATCAGAGATGGGGAATCAGAGGTGGGGAATCAGAGGCGGTGAATCTGAGATGGGGAATCAGAGGCGGGGAATCAGAGGCAGGATATCAGACACGGGGATTCAGAGGCTGGGAATCAGACGGGGGGAAGCAAAGGCGGGGAATCAGAGCTGGGGAATCAGAGGCAGGGAATCAGAGTTGGGGATTAAGAGGCGGGGAATCAGATATGGGGAAACAGAGGCGGGGAATCAGAGGCGGGCAAACAGAGGCGGGGAATTAGATATGGGGAATCAGAGGTGGGGAATCAGAGGTGGTGAATCAGAGATGGGGAATCACAGGCGGGGAATCAGAGGCAGGGAATAGAACGCGGGGAATCAGAGGCAGGGAATCAGAGCTGGGGAATCAGAGGCGGGGAATCATAGTTGGGAATCAGAGGCGGGGAATCAGATATGGGGAAACAGAGGCGGGGAATCAGAGGCGGGGAAACAGAGGCGGGGAATCAGATATGGGGAATCGGATGCGGGGAATCAGAGGCGGGGAATCAGAGCTGGGGAATCAGAGGCGGGGAATCAGAGTTGGTGCATCAGAGGTGGGGAATTAGATATGGGGAAACAGAGGCGGGGAATCAGAGGCGGGGAAACAGAGGCGGGGAATCAGATATGGGGAATCAGAGGTGGGGAATCAGAGGCAGGGAATCAGATGTGCGGAATCAGAGATGGGGAATCAGAGGCAGGGAATCAGAATCAGAAGCGGGGAATCAGAGGCCTGGAATCAGATGCTGGGAATAAGAGGCCGGGAATCAGAGGTGGGGAATCAGAGTCCGGGAATCAGAGATTGGGATTAAAAGGCGGGGAATGAGATATGGAGAATCAGAGGCGGTGAATCAGAGGCGGAGAAACAGAGGTGGGGAATCAGATATGGGGAATCAGAGGTGGCGAATCAAAGGCGGTGAATCAGAGATGGGGAATCAGAGGCAGGGAATCAGAGGCAGGGAATCAAACACGGGGAATCAGAGGCGGGGAATCAGAGCTGGGGAATCAGAGGCGGGGAATCAGAGTTGGGGAATCAAAGGCGGGGAATCAGATATGGGGAAACAGGGGCGGGGAATCAGAGGCGGGGAAACAGAGGCGGGGAATCAGATATGGGGAATCAGAGGTGTGGAATCAGAGGTTGGGAATCAGAGGCAGGGAATCAGAGGCGGGGAAACAGAGGCAGGGAATCAGATCTGGGGAATCAGTGGCGGGGAAGTAGAGTTGGGGAATCAGAGGCGGGGAATCGGAGGCGGGGAAACAGAGGCGGGGAATCAAACACGGGGAATCAGAGGTGGGGAATCAGAGGTTGGGAATCAGAGGCAGGGAATCAGAGGCGGGGAATCAGAGGCAGGGAATCAGAGGCAGGGAATCAGATGTGCGGAATCGGAGATTGGGAATCAGATGCAAGAAATCAGAGGCGGGGAATCAGAGGCGGGGAATCAGAGGCCGGGAATCAGATATGGTGAAACAGAGGCGGGGAATCAGAGGCGGGGAAACAGAGGCGGGGAATCAGATATGGGGAATCAGAGGTGGGGAATCAGAGTTTGGGAATCAGAGGCAGGGAATCAGAGGCTTGGAATCAGATGCAGGGAATCAGATGCGGGGAATCAGAGGCGGGGAATCAGAGCTGTGGAATCAGTGGTGGGGAATCAGAGTTGCGGAATCAGAGGCGGGGACTTAGATATTTGGAAACAGAGGCGGGGAATCAGAGGCGGGGAAACAGAGGCGGGGAATCAGAAATGGGGAATCAGAGGTTGGGAATCAGAGGCAGGGGATCAGATGTGCGGAATCAGAGATGGGGAATCAAAGGCAGGGAATCAGAATCAGAAGCAGGGAATCAGAGGCCGGGAATCAGAGGCCGGAATCAGATGCCGGGAATAAGAGGCCGGGAATCAGAGGTGGGGAATCAGAGTCCGGGAATCAGAGATGGGGATTCAGAGGCGGGGAATGAGATATGGGGAATCAGAGGCTGGGAATCAGACGGGGGGAATCAAAGGCGGGGAATCAGAGCTGGGGAATCAGAGGCAGGGAATCAGAGTTGGGGATTCAGAGGCGGGGAATGAGATATGGGGAAACAGAGGCGGGGAATCAGAGGCGGGCAAACAGAGGCGGGGAATTAGATATGGGGAATCAGAGGTGGGGAATCAGAGGTGGTGAATCAGAGATGGGGAATCACAGGCGGGGAATCAGAGGCAGGGAATAGAACGCGGGGAATCAGAGGCAGGGAATCAGAGCTGGGGAATCAGAGGCGGGGAATCATAGTGGGAATCAGAGGCGGGGAATCAGATATGGGGAAACAGAGGCGGGGAATCAGAGGCGGGGAAACAGAGGCGGGGAATCAGATATGGGGAATCGGATGCGGGTAATCAGAGGCGGGGAATCAGAGCTGGGGAATCAGAGGCGGGGAATCAGAGTTGGTGCATCAGAGGTGGGGAATTAGATATGGGGGAACAGAGGCGGGGAATCAGAGGCGGGGAAACAGAGGCGGGGAATCAGATATGGGGAATCAGAGGTGGGGAATCAGAGGCAGGGAATCAGATATGCGGAATCAGAGATGGGGAATCAGAGGCAGGGAATCAGAATCAGAAGCGGGGAATCAGAGGCCTGGAATCAGATGCTGGGAATAAGAGGCCGGGAATCAGAGGTGGGGAATCAGAGTCCGGGAATCAGAGATTGGGATTAAAAGGCGGGGAATGAGATATGGAGAATCAGAGGCGGGGAATCAGAGGCGGGGTAACAGAGGTGGGGAATCAGATATGGGGAAACAGTGGTGGCGAATCAAAGGCGGTGAATCAGAGATGGGGAATCAGAGGCGGGGAATCAGAGGCAGGGAATCAAACACGGGGAATCAGAGGCGGGGAATCAGAGCTGGGGAATCAGAGGCGGGGAATCAGAGTTGGGGAATCAGAGGCGGGGAATCAGAGTTGGGGAAACAGAGGCGGGGAATCAGATATGGGGAATCAGAGGTGTGGAATCAGAGGTTGGGAATCAGAGGCAGGGAATCAGAGGAGGGGAAACAGAGGCAGGGAATCAGATCTGGGGAATCAGTGGCGGGGAAGTAGAGTTGGGGAATCAGAGGCGGGGAATCAGAGGTGGGGAATCAGAGGTTGGGAATCAGAGGCAGGGAATCAGAGGCGGGGAATCAGAGGCGGGGAATCAGAGGCAGGGAATCAGATGTGCGGAATCGGAGATGGGGAATCAGATGCAAGAAATCAGAGGCGGGGAATCAGAGGCGGGGAATCAGAGGCCGGGAATCAGATATGGTGAAACAGAGGCGGGGAATCAGAGGCGGGGAAACAGAGGCGGGGAATCAGATATGGGGAATCAGAGGTGGGGAATCAGAGTGTGGGAATCAGAGGCATGGAATCAGAGGCTTGGAATCAGATGCAGGGAATCAGATGCGGGGAATCAGAGGCGGGGAATCAGAGCTGTGGAATCAGAGGTGGTGAATCAGAGTTGGGGAATCAGAGGCGGGGACTTAGATATTGGGAAACAGAGGCGGGGAATCAGAGGCGGGGAAACAGAGGCAGGGAATCAGAAATGGGGAATCAGAGGTTGGGAATCAGAGGCAGGGGATCAGATGTGCGGAATCAGAGATGGGGAATCAAAGGCAGGGAATCAGAATCAGAAGCAGGGAATCAGAGGCCGGGAATCAGAGGCCGGAATCAGATGCCGGGAATAAGAGGCCGGGAATCAGAGGTGGGGAATCAGAGTCCGGGAATCAGAGATGGGGATTCAGAGGCGGGGAATGAGATATGGGGAATCAGAGGCGGGGAATCAGAGGCGGGGAAACAGAGGCGGGGAATCAGATATGGGGAACCAAAGGTAGGGAATCAGGGGCGGGGTATCAGTGGCAGGGAATCAGAGCGGGAAATCAGAGGCCGGGAATCAGAGGCGGTGAATCAGAGGCGGGAATCAGAGGCAGGGAATCGGATGTGCGGAATCAGAGATGGGGAATCAGAGGTGGGGAATCAGAGGCGGTGAATCAGACATGGGTAATCAGAGGCGGGGAATCAGAGGCAGGAAATCAGACACGGGGAATCAGAGGCGGGGAATTAGAGCTGGGGAATTAGATGCAGGGAATCAGAGTTGGGGATTCAGAGGCGGGGAATCAAATATGGGGAAATAGAGGTGGGGAACCAGAGTTGGGCAAATAGAGGCGGGGAATCCGATATGGGGAAACAGAGGCGGGGAATCAGAGGCGTGGAAACAGAGGCGGGGAATCAGAGGCGTGGAAACAGAGGCGGGGAATCAGATATGGGGAATCAGAGGTGGGGAATCAGAGGTTGGGAATCAGAGGCAGGGAATCAGAGGCTGGGAATCAGATGCAGGGAATCAGATGCGGGGATCAGAGGCGGGGAATCAGAGCTGGGGAATCAGAGGTGGGGAATCAGAGTTGGGGAATCAGAGGCGGGGACTTAGATATGGGGAAACAGAGGCGGGGAATCAGAGGCGGGAAACAGAGGCGGGGAATCAGATATTGTGAATCAGAGGTGGGGAATCAGAGGCAGGGAATCAGATGTGCTGAATCAGAGATGGGGAATCAGAGGCAGGGAATCAGAATCAGAAGCAGGGAATAAGACGCGGGGAATCAGAGTCGGGGAATCAGAGCTGGGGAAGCAGAGGCAGTGAATCAGAGGCTGGGAATCAGAGGCAGGGAATCGGATGTGCGGAATCAGAGATGGGGAATCAGAGGTGGGGAATCAGAGGCGGTGAATCAGACATGGGTAATCAGAGGCGGGGAATCAGAGGCAGGAAATCAGACACGGGGAATCAGAGGCGGGGAATCAGAGCTGGGAAATTAGAGGCAGGGAATCAGAGTTGGGGATTCAGAGGCGGGGAATCAGATATGGGGAAACAGAGGTGGGGAATCAGAGGCGGGCAAATAGTGGCGGGGAATCAGATATGGGGAAACAGAGGCGGGGAATCAGAGGCGGGGAAACAGAGGCGGGGAATCAGATATGGGGAATCAGAGGTGGGGAATCAGAGGTTGGGAATCAGAGGCAGGGAATCAGAGGCTGGGAATCAGATGCAGGGAATCAGATGCGGGGTATCAGAGTAGGGGAATCAGAGCTGGGGAATCAGAGGTGGGGAATCAAAGTTGGGGAATCAGAGGCAGGGACTTAGATATGGGGAATCAGAGGCGGGGAATCAGATATGGGGAAACAGGGGCGGGGAATCAGAGGCGGGGAAACAGAGGCGGGGAATCAGATATGGGGAATCAGAGGTGTGGAATCAGATGTTGTGAATCAGAGGCAGGGAAACAGAGGCGGGGAAACAGAGTCGGGGAATCAGATATGGGGAATCAGAGGCGGGGAATCAGAGCTGGGAAATTAGAGGCAGGGAATCAGAGTTGGGGATTCAGAGGCGGGGAATCAGATATGGGGAAACAGAGGAGGGGAATCAGAGGCGGGCAAATAGAGGCGGGGAATCAGATATGGGGAAACAGAGGCGGGGAATCAGAGGCGGGGAAACAGAGGCGGGGAATCAGATATGGGGAATCAGAGGTGGGGAATCAGAGGTTGGGAATCAGAGGCAGGGAATCAGAGGCTGGGAATCAGATGCAGGGAATCAGATGCGGGGTATCAGAGGCGGGGAATCAGAGCTGGGGAATCAGAGGTGGGGAATCAAAGTTGGGGAATCAGAGGCGGGGACTTAGATATGGGGAATCAGAGGCGGGGAATCAGATATGGGGAAACAGGGGCGGGGAATCAGAGGCTGGGAAACAGAGGCGGGGAATCAGATATGGGGAATCAGAGGTGTGGAATCAGAGGTTGGGAATCAGAGGCAGGGAATTAGAGGCGGGGAAACAGAGGCGGGGAATCAGATATGGGGAATCAGAGGTGGCGAATCAAAGGCGGTGAAACAGAGATGGGGAATCAGGGCAGGGAATCAGAGGCAGGGAATCAAACACGGGGAATCAGAGCTGGGGAATCAGAGGCGGGGAATTAGAGTTGGGGAATCAGAGGAGGGGAATCAGAGGCGGGGAAACGGAGGCGGGGAATCAGATATGGGGAATCAGAGGTGGGGAATCAGAGGTTGGGAATCAGAGGCAGGGAATCAGATGTGCGGAATCGGAGATGGGGAATCAGAGGCAGGGAATCAGAGGCGGGGAATCAGAGGTGGGGAATCAGAGGCCGGGAATCAGATATGGGGAAACAGAGGCGGGGAATCAGAGGCGGGGAAACAGAGGCGGGGAATCAGATATGGGGAATCAGGGGTGGGGAATCAGAGGTTGGGAATCAGAGGCAGGTAATCAGAGGCTTGGAATCAGATGCAGGGAATCAGATGCGGGGAATCAGAGGCGGGGAATCAGAGCTGGGGAATCAGAGGTGGGGAATCAGAGTTGGGGAATCAGAGGCGGGGACTTAGATATTGAGAAACAGAGGCGGGGAATCAGAGGCGGGGAAACAGATGCGGGGAATCAGATATGGGGAATCAGAGGTGGGGAATCAGAGGCAGGGAATCAGATGTACGGAATCAGAGATGGGGAATCAGAGGCAGGGAATCAGAATCAGAAGCAGGGAATCAGAGGCCGGGAATCAGAGGCCGGAATCAGATGCCGGGAATAAGAGGCCGGGAATCAGAGGTGGGGAATCAGAGTCCGGGAATCAGAGATGGGGATTCAGAGGCGGGGAATGAGATATGGGGAATCAGAGGCGGGGAATCAGAGGCGGGGAAACAGAGGCGGGGAATCAGATATGGGGAATCAGAGGTGGGGAATCTGGGGCGGGGTATCAGTGGCAGGGAATCAGAGGCGGGAATTCAGAGGCCGGGAATCAGAGGCGGTGAATCAGAGGCGGGGAATCAGAGGCAGGGAATCGGATGTGCGGAATCAGAGATGGGGAATCAGAGGTGGGGAATCAGAGGCGGTGAATCAGACATGGGTAATCAGAGGCGGGGAATCAGAGGCAGGAAATCAGACACTGGGAATCAGAGGCGGGGAATCAGAGCTTGGGAATTAGATGCAGGGAATCAGAGTTGGGGATTCAGAGGCGGGGAATCAGATATGGGGAAACAGAGGTGGGGAATCAGAGGTGGGCAAATAGAGGCGGGGAATCTGATATGGGGAAACAGAGGCGGGGAATCAGAGGCGTGGAAACAGAGGCGGGGAATCAGATATGGGGAATCAGAGGTGGGGAATCAGAGTTGGGGAATCAGAGGCGGGGACTTAGATATGAGGAAACAGAGGCGTGGAATCAGAGGCGGGGAAACAGAGGCAGGGAATCAGATATGGGGAATCAGAGGTGGGGAATCAGAGGCAGGGAATCAGATGTGCGGAATCAGAGATGGGGAATCAGAGGCAGGGAATCAGAATCAGAAGCAGGGAATAAGACGCGGGGAATCAGAGGCGGGGAATCAGAGCTGGGGAAGCAGAGGCAGTGAATCAGAGGCGGGGAATCAGAGGCAGGGAATCGGATGTGCGGAATCAGAGATGGGGAATCAGAGGTGGGGAATCAGAGGCGGTGAATCAGACATGGGTAATCAGGGGCGGGGAATCAGAGGCAGGAAATCAGACACGGGGAATCAGAGGCGGGGAATCAGAGCTGGGAAATTAGAGGCAGGGAATCAGAGTTGGGGATTCAGAGGCGGGGAATCAGATATGGGGAAACAGAGGCGGGGAATCAGAGGCGGGCAAATAGAGGCGGGGAATCAGATATGGGGAAACAGAGGCGGGGAATCAGAGGCGGGGAAACAGAGGCGGGGAATCAGATATGGGGAATCAGAGGTGGGGAATCAGAGGTTGGGAATCAGAGGCAGGGAATCAGAGGCTGGGAATCAGATGCAGGGAATCAGATGCGGGGAATCAGAGGCGGGGAATCAGAGCTGGAGTATCAGAGGTGGGGAATCAAAGTTGGGGAATCAGAGGCGGGGACTTAGATATGGGGAATCAGAGGCGTGGAATCAGATATGGGGAAACAGGGGCGGGGAATCAGAGGCGGGGAAACAGAGGCGGGGAATCAGATATGGGCAATCAGAGGTGTGGAATCAGAGGTTGGGAATCAGAGGCAGGGAATCAGAGGCGGGGAAACAGAGGCGGGGAATCAGATATGGGAAATCAGAGGTGGCGAATCAAAGGCGGTGAAGCAGAGATGGGGAATCAGGGCAGGGAATCAGAGGCAGGGAATCAAACACGGGGAATCAGAGCTGGGGAATCAGAGGTGGGGAATTAGAGTTGTGGAATCAGAGGAGGGGAATCAGAGGCGGGGAAACAGAGGCGGGGAATCAGATATGGGGAATCAGAGGTGGGGAATCAGAGGTTGGGAATCAGAGGCATGGAATCAGAGGCGGGGAATCAGAGGCGGGGAATCAGAGGCAGGGAATCAGATGTGCGGAATCGGAGATGGGGAATCAGAGGCAGGGAATCAGAGGCTGGGAATCAGAGGCGGGGAATGAGAGGCCGGGAATCAGATATGGGGAAACAGAGGCGGGGAATCAGAGGTGGGGAAACAGAGGCGTGGAATCAGATATGGGGAATCAGAGGTGGGGAATCAGAGGTTGGGAATCAGAGGCAGGGAATCAGAGGCTTGGAATCAGATGCAGGGAATCAGATGCGGGGAATCAGAGGCGGGGAATCAGAGCTGGGGAATCAGAGGTGGGGAATCAGATTTGGGGAATCAGAGGCGGGGACTTAGATATTGGGAAACAGAGGCGGGGAATCAGACGCGGGAAAACAGAGGCGGGGAATCAGATATGGGGATTCAGAGGTGGCGAATCAAAGGCGGTGAATCAGAGATGGGGAATCAGAGGCCGGGAATCAGAGGCAGGGGATCAAACACGTGGAATCAGAGGCGGGGAATCAGAGCAGGGGAATCAGAGGCGGGGAATCAGAGTTGGAGAATCAGAGGCGGGGAATCAGACGCAGGGAATCAATATGGGAAATCAGAGGTGGGGAATCAGAGGTTGGGAATCAGAGGAAGGGAATCAGAGGCGAGGAATCAGAGCTGGGGAATCAGAGGCGGGGAATCAGAATTGGGGAATAGGAGATGGGGAATCAGAGATGGGGAATCAGAGGCGGGGAATCAGACGCGGGGAATCAGAGGTGGTGAATCAGAGATGTGGAATCAGAGGCGGGGAATCGGAGGCAGGGAATCAGACGCGGGGAATCAGAGGCGGGGAATCATAGCTGGCGATTCAGAGGCGGGGAATGAGATATGGGGAATCAGAGGCGGGGAATCAGAGGCGGGGAAACAGAGGCGGGGAATCAGATATGGGGAACCAAAGGTAGGGAATCAGGGGCGGGGTATCAGTGGCAGGGAATCAGAGCGGGAAATCAGAGGCCGGGAATCAGAGGCGGTGAATCAGAGGCGGGAATCAGAGGCAGGGAATCGGATGTGCGGAATCAGAGATGGGGAATCAGAGGTGGGGAATCAGAGGCGGTGAATCAGACATGGGTAATCAGAGGCGGGGAATCAGAGGCAGGAAATCAGACACGGGGAATCAGAGGCGGGGAATTAGAGCTGGGGAATTAGATGCAGGGAATCAGAGTTGGGGATTCAGAGGCGGGGAATCAGATATGGGGAAATAGAGGTGGGGAACCAGAGTTGGGCAAATAGAGGCGGGGAATCCGATATGGGGAAACAGAGGCGGGGAATCAGAGGCGTGGAAACAGAGGCGGGGAATCAGATATGGGGAATCAGAGGTGGGGAATCAGAGGTTGGGAATCAGAGGCAGGGAATCAGAGGCTGGGAATCAGATGCAGGGAATCAGATGCGGGGATCAGAGGCGGGGAATCAGAGCTGGGGAATCAGAGGTGGGGAATCAGAGTTGGGGAATCAGAGGCGGGGACTTAGATATGGGGAAACAGAGGCGGGGAATCAGAGGCGGGAAACAGAGGCGGGGAATCAGATATTGTGAATCAGAGGTGGGGAATCAGAGGCAGGGAATCAGATGTGCTGAATCAGAGATGGGGAATCAGAGGCAGGGAATCAGAATCAGAAGCAGGGAATAAGACGCGGGGAATCAGAGTCGGGGAATCAGAGCTGGGGAAGCAGAGGCAGTGAATCAGAGGCTGGGAATCAGAGGCAGGGAATCGGATGTGCGGAATCAGAGATGGGGAATCAGAGGTGGTGAATCAGAGGCGGTGAATCAGACATGGGTAATCAGAGGCGGGGAATCAGAGGCAGGAAATCAGACACGGGGAATCAGAGGCGGGGAATCAGAGCTGGGAAATTAGAGGCAGGGAATCAGAGTTGGGGATTCAGAGGCGGGGAATCAGATATGGGGAAACAGAGGCGGGGAATCAGAGGCGGGCAAATAGTGGCGGGGAATCAGATATGGGGAAACAGAGGCGGGGAATCAGAGGCGGGGAAACAGAGGCGGGGAATCAGATATGGGGAATCAGAGGTGGGGAATCAGAGGTTGGGAATCAGAGGCAGGGAATCAGAGGCTGGGAATCAGATGCAGGGAATCAGATGCGGGGTATCAGAGTAGGGGAATCAGAGCTGGGGAATCAGAGGTGGGGAATCAAAGTTGGGGAATCAGAGGCAGGGACTTAGATATGGGGAATCAGAGGCGGGGAATCAGATATGGGGAAACAGGGGCGGGGAATCAGAGGCGGGGAAACAGAGGCGGGGAATCAGATATGGGGAATCAGAGGTGTGGAATCAGATGTTGGGAATCAGAGGCAGGGAAACAGAGGCGGGGAAACAGAGTCGGGGAATCAGATATGGGGAATCAGAGGCGGGGAATCAGAGCTGGGAAATTAGAGGCAGGGAATCAGAGTTGGGGATTCAGAGGCGGGGAATCAGATATGGGGAAACAGAGGAGGGGAATCAGAGGCGGGCAAATAGAGGCGGGGAATCAGATATGGGGAAACAGAGGCGGGGAATCAGAGGCGGGGAAACAGAGGCGGGGAATCAGATATGGGGAATCAGAGGTGGGGAATCAGAGGTTGGGAATCAGAGGCAGGGAATCAGAGGCTGGGAATCAGATGCAGGGAATCAGATGCGGGGTATCAGAGGCGGGGAATCAGAGCTGGGGAATCAGAGGTGGGGAATCAAAGTTGGGGAATCAGAGGCGGGGACTTAGATATGGGGAATCAGAGGCGGGGAATCAGATATGGGGAAACAGGGGCGGGGAATCAGAGGCTGGGAAACAGAGGCGGGGAATCAGATATGGGGAATCAGAGGTGTGGAATCAGAGGTTGGGAATCAGAGGCAGGGAATTAGAGGCGGGGAAACAGAGGCGGGGAATCAGATATGGGGAATCAGAGGTGGCGAATCAAAGGCGGTGAAACAGAGATGGGGAATCAGGGCAGGGAATCAGAGGCAGGGAATCAAACACGGGGAATCAGAGCTGGGGAATCAGAGGCGGGGAATTAGAGTTGGGGAATCAGAGGAGGGGAATCAGAGGCGGGGAAACGGAGGCGGGGAATCAGATATGGGGAATCAGAGGTGGGGAATCAGAGGTTGGGAATCAGAGGCAGGGAATCAGATGTGCGGAATCGGAGATGGGGAATCAGAGGCAGGGAATCAGAGGCGGGGAATCAGAGGTGGGGAATCAGAGGCCGGGAATCAGATATGGGGAAACAGAGGCGGGGAATCAGAGGCGGGGAAACAGAGGCGGGGAATCAGATATGGGGAATCAGGGGTGGGGAATCAGAGGTTGGGAATCAGAGGCAGGTAATCAGAGGCTTGGAATCAGATGCAGGGAATCAGATGCGGGGAATCAGAGGCGGGGAATCAGAGCTGGGGAATCAGAGGTGGGGAATCAGAGTTGGGGAATCAGAGGCGGGGACTTAGATATTGAGAAACAGAGGCGGGGAATCAGAGGCGGGGAAACAGATGCGGGGAATCAGATATGGGGAATCAGAGGTGGGGAATCAGAGGCAGGGAATCAGATGTACGGAATCAGAGATGGGGAATCAGAGACAGGGAATCAGAATCAGAAGCAGGGAATCAGAGGCCGGGAATCAGAGGCCGGAATCAGATGCCGGGAATAAGAGGCCGGGAATCAGAGGTGGGGAATCAGAGTCCGGGAATCAGAGATGGGGATTCAGAGGCGGGGAATGAGATATGGGGAATCAGAGGCGGGGAATCAGAGGCGGGGAAACAGAGGCGGGGAATCAGATATGGGGAATCAGAGGTGGGGAATCTGGGGCGGGGTATCAGTGGCAGGGAATCAGAGGCGGGAATTCAGAGGCCGGGAATCAGAGGCGGTGAATCAGAGGCGGGGAATCAGAGGCAGGGAATCGGATGTGCGGAATCAGAGATGGGGAATCAGAGGTGGGGAATCAGAGGCGGTGAATCAGACATGGGTAATCAGAGGCGGGGAATCAGAGGCAGGAAATCAGACACTGGGAATCAGAGGCGGGGAATCAGAGCTTGGGAATTAGATGCAGGGAATCAGAGTTGGGGATTCAGAGGCGGGGAATCAGATATGGGCAATCAGAGGTGTGGAATCAGAGGTTGGGAATCAGAGGCAGGGAATCAGAGGCGGGGAAACAGAGGCGGGGAATCAGATATGGGAAATCAGAGGTGGCGAATCAAAGGCGGTGAAGCAGAGATGGGGAATCAGGGCAGGGAATCAGAGGCAGGGAATCAAACACGGGGAATCAGAGCTGGGGAATCAGAGGTGGGGAATTAGAGTTGTGGAATCAGAGGAGGGGAATCAGAGGCGGGGAAACAGAGGCGGGGAATCAGATATGGGGAATCAGAGGTGGGGAATCAGAGGTTGGGAATCAGAGGCATGGAATCAGAGGCGGGGAATCAGAGGCGGGGAATCAGAGGCAGGGAATCAGATGTGCGGAATCGGAGATGGGGAATCAGAGGCAGGGAATCAGAGGCTGGGAATCAGAGGCGGGGAATGAGAGGCCGGGAATCAGATATGGGGAAACAGAGGCGGGGAATCAGAGGTGGGGAAACAGAGGCGGGGAATCAGATATGGGGAATCAGAGGTGGGGAATCAGAGGTTGGGAATCAGAGGCAGGGAATCAGAGGCTTGGAATCAGATGCAGGGAATCAGATGCGGGGAATCAGAGGCGGGGAATCAGAGCTGGGGAATCAGAGGTGGGGAATCAGATTTGGGGAATCAGAGGCGGGGACTTAGATATTGGGAAACAGAGGCGGGGAATCAGACGCGGGAAAACAGAGGCGGGGAATCAGATATGGGGATTCAGAGGTGGCGAATCAAAGGCGGTGAATCAGAGATGGGGAATCAGAGGCCGGGAATCAGAGGCAGGGGATCAAACACGTGGAATCAGAGGCGGGGAATCAGAGCAGGGGAATCAGAGGCGGGGAATCAGAGTTGGAGAATCAGAGGCGGGGAATCAGACGCAGGGAATCAATATGGGAAATCAGAGGTGGGGAATCAGAGGTTGGGAATCAGAGGAAGGGAATCAGAGGCGAGGAATCAGAGCTGGGGAATCAGAGGCGGGGAATCAGAATTGGGGAATAGGAGATGGGGAATCAGAGATGGGGAATCAGAGGCGGGGAATCAGACGCGGGGAATCAGAGGTGGTGAATCAGAGATGTGGAATCAGAGGCGGGGAATCGGAGGCAGGGAATCAGACGCGGGGAATCAGAGGCGGGGAATCATAGCTGGCGATTCAGAGGCGGGGAATGAGATATGGGGAATCAGAGGCGGGGAATCAGAGGCGGGGAAACAGAGGCGGGGAATCAGATATGGGGAACCAAAGGTAGGGAATCAGGGGCGGGGTATCAGTGGCAGGGAATCAGAGCGGGAAATCAGAGGCCGGGAATCAGAGGCGGTGAATCAGAGGCGGGAATCAGAGGCAGGGAATCGGATGTGCGGAATCAGAGATGGGGAATCAGAGGTGGGGAATCAGAGGCGGTGAATCAGACATGGGTAATCAGAGGCGGGGAATCAGAGGCAGGAAATCAGACACGGGGAATCAGAGGCGGGGAATTAGAGCTGGGGAATTAGATGCAGGGAATCAGAGTTGGGGATTCAGAGGCGGGGAATCAGATATGGGGAAATAGAGGTGGGGAACCAGAGTTGGGCAAATAGAGGCGGGGAATCCGATATGGGGAAACAGAGGCGGGGAATCAGAGGCGTGGAAACAGAGGCGGGGAATCAGATATGGGGAATCAGAGGTGGGGAATCAGAGGTTGGGAATCAGAGGCAGGGAATCAGAGGCTGGGAATCAGATGCAGGGAATCAGATGCGGGGATCAGAGGCGGGGAATCAGAGCTGGGGAATCAGAGGTGGGGAATCAGAGTTGGGGAATCAGAGGCGGGGACTTAGATATGGGGAAACAGAGGCGGGGAATCAGAGGCGGGAAACAGAGGCGGGGAATCAGATATTGTGAATCAGAGGTGGGGAATCAGAGGCAGGGAATCAGATGTGCTGAATCAGAGATGGGGAATCAGAGGCAGGGAATCAGAATCAGAAGCAGGGAATAAGACGCGGGGAATCAGAGTCGGGGAATCAGAGCTGGGGAAGCAGAGGCAGTGAATCAGAGGCTGGGAATCAGAGGCAGGGAATCGGATGTGCGGAATCAGAGATGGGGAATCAGAGGTGGTGAATCAGAGGCGGTGAATCAGACATGGGTAATCAGAGGCGGGGAATCAGAGGCAGGAAATCAGACACGGGGAATCAGAGGCGGGGAATCAGAGCTGGGAAATTAGAGGCAGGGAATCAGAGTTGGGGATTCAGAGGCGGGGAATCAGATATGGGGAAACAGAGGCGGGGAATCAGAGGCGGGCAAATAGTGGCGGGGAATCAGATATGGGGAAACAGAGGCGGGGAATCAGAGGCGGGGAAACAGAGGCGGGGAATCAGATATGGGGAATCAGAGGTGGGGAATCAGAGGTTGGGAATCAGAGGCAGGGAATCAGAGGCTGGGAATCAGATGCAGGGAATCAGATGCGGGGTATCAGAGTAGGGGAATCAGAGCTGGGGAATCAGAGGTGGGGAATCAAAGTTGGGGAATCAGAGGCAGGGACTTAGATATGGGGAATCAGAGGCGGGGAATCAGATATGGGGAAACAGGGGCGGGGAATCAGAGGCGGGGAAACAGAGGCGGGGAATCAGATATGGGGAATCAGAGGTGTGGAATCAGATGTTGGGAATCAGAGGCAGGGAAACAGAGGCGGGGAAACAGAGTCGGGGAATCAGATATGGGGAATCAGAGGCGGGGAATCAGAGCTGGGAAATTAGAGGCAGGGAATCAGAGTTGGGGATTCAGAGGCGGGGAATCAGATATGGGGAAACAGAGGAGGGGAATCAGAGGCGGGCAAATAGAGGCGGGGAATCAGATATGGGGAAACAGAGGCGGGGAATCAGAGGCGGGGAAACAGAGGCGGGGAATCAGATATGGGGAATCAGAGGTGGGGAATCAGAGGTTGGGAATCAGAGGCAGGGAATCAGAGGCTGGGAATCAGATGCAGGGAATCAGATGCGGGGTATCAGAGGCGGGGAGTCAGAGCTGGGGAATCAGAGGTGGGGAATCAAAGTTGGGGAATCAGAGGCGGGGACTTAGATATGGGGAATCAGAGGCGGGGAATCAGATATGGGGAAACAGGGGCGGGGAATCAGAGGCTGGGAAACAGAGGCGGGGAATCAGATATGGGGAATCAGAGGTGTGGAATCAGAGGTTGGGAATCAGAGGCAGGGAATTAGAGGCGGGGAAACAGAGGCGGGGAATCAGATATGGGGAATCAGAGGTGGCGAATCAAAGGCGGTGAAACAGAGATGGGGAATCAGGGCAGGGAATCAGAGGCAGGGAATCAAACACGGGGAATCAGAGCTGGGGAATCAGAGGCGGGGAATTAGAGTTGGGGAATCAGAGGAGGGGAATCAGAGGCGGGGAAACGGAGGCGGGGAATCAGATATGGGGAATCAGAGGTGGGGAATCAGAGGTTGGGAATCAGAGGCAGGGAATCAGATGTGCGGAATCGGAGATGGGGAATCAGAGGCAGGGAATCAGAGGCGGGGAATCAGAGGTGGGGAATCAGAGGCCGGGAATCAGATATGGGGAAACAGAGGCGGGGAATCAGAGGCGGGGAAACAGAGGCGGGGAATCAGATATGGGGAATCAGGGGTGGGGAATCAGAGGTTGGGAATCAGAGGCAGGTAATCAGAGGCTTGGAATCAGATGCAGGGAATCAGATGCGGGGAATCAGAGGCGGGGAATCAGAGCTGGGGAATCAGAGGTGGGGAATCAGAGTTGGGGAATCAGAGGCGGGGACTTAGATATTGAGAAACAGAGGCGGGGAATCAGAGGCGGGGAAACAGATGCGGGGAATCAGATATGGGGAATCAGAGGTATGGAATCAGAGGCAGGGAATCAGATGTACGGAATCAGAGATGGGGAATCAGAGGCAGGGAATCAGAATCAGAAGCAGGGAATCAGAGGCCGGGAATCAGAGGCCGGAATCAGATGCCGGGAATAAGAGGCCGGGAATCAGAGGTGGGGAATCAGAGTCCGGGAATCAGAGATGGGGATTCAGAGGCGGGGAATGAGATATGGGGAATCAGAGGCGGGGAATCAGAGGCGGGGAAACAGAGGCGGGGAATCAGATATGGGGAATCAGAGGTGGGGAATCTGGGGCGGGGTATCAGTGGCAGGGAATCAGAGGCGGGAATTCAGAGGCCGGGAATCAGAGGCGGTGAATCAGAGGCGGGGAATCAGAGGCAGGGAATCGGATGTGCGGAATCAGAGATGGGGAATCAGAGGTGGGGAATCAGAGGCGGTGAATCAGACATGGGTAATCAGAGGCGGGGAATCAGAGGCAGGAAATCAGACACTGGGAATCAGAGGCTGGGAATCAGACGGGGGGAAGCAAAGGCGGGGAATCAGAGCTGGGGAATCAGAGGCAGGGAATCAGAGTTGGGGATTAAGAGGCGGGGAATCAGATATGGGGAAACAGAGGCGGGGAATCAGAGGCGGGCAAACAGAGGCGGGGAATTAGATATGGGGAATCAGAGGTGGGGAATCAGAGGTGGTGAATCAGAGATGGGGAATCACAGGCGGGGAATCAGAGGCAGGGAATAGAACGCGGGGAATCAGAGGCAGGGAATCAGAGCTGGGGATTCAGAGGCGGGGAATCATAGTTGGGAATCAGAGGCGGGGAATCAGATATGGGGAAACAGAGGCGGGGAATCAGAGGCGGGGAAACAGAGGCGGGGAATCAGATATGGGGAATCGGATGCGGGGAATCAGAGGCGGGGAATCAGAGCTGGGGAATCAGAGGCGGGGAATCAGAGTTGGTGCATCAGAGGTGGGGAATTAGATATGGGGAAACAGAGGCGGGGAATCAGAGGCGGGGAAACAGAGGCGGGGAATCAGATATGGGGAATCAGAGGTGGGGAATCAGAGGCAGGGAATCAGATGTGCGGAATCAGAGATGGGGAATCAGAGGCAGGGAATCAGAATCAGAAGCGGGGAATCAGAGGCCTGGAATCAGATGCTGGGAATAAGAGGCCGGGAATCAGAGGTGGGGAATCAGAGTCCGGGAATCAGAGATTGGGATTAAAAGGCGGGGAATGAGATATGGAGAATCAGAGGCGGGGAATCAGAGGCGGAGAAACAGAGGTGGGGAATCAGATATGGGGAATCAGAGGTGGCGAATCAAAGGCGGTGAATCAGAGATGGGGAATCAGAGGCAGGGAATCAGAGGCAGGGAATCAAACACGGGGAATCAGAGGCGGGGAATCAGAGCTGGGGAATCAGAGGCGGGGAATCAGAGTTGGGGAATCAAAGGCGGGGAATCAGATATGGGGAAACAGGGGCGGGGAATCAGAGGCGGGGAAACAGAGGCGGGGAATCAGATATGGGGAATCAGAGGTGTGGAATCAGAGGTTGGGAATCAGAGGCAGGGAATCAGAGGCGGGGAAACAGAGGCAGGGAATCAGATCTGGGGAATCAGTGGCGGGGAAGTAGAGTTGGGGAATCAGAGGCGGGGAATCGGAGGCGGGGAAACAGAGGCGGGGAATCAAACACGGGGAATCAGAGGTGGGGAATCAGAGGTTGGGAATCAGAGGCAGGGAATCAGAGGCGGGGAATCAGAGGCAGGGAATCAGAGGCAGGGAATCAGATGTGCGGAATCGGAGATGGGGAATCAGATGCAAGAAATCAGAGGCGGGGAATCAGAGGCGGGGAATCAGAGGCCGGGAATCAGATATGGTGAAACAGAGGCGGGGAATCAGAGGCGGGGAAACAGAGGCGGGGAATCAGATATGGGGAATCAGAGGTGGGGAATCAGAGTTTGGGAATCAGAGGCAGGGAATCAGAGGCTTGGAATCAGATGCAGGGAATCAGATGCGGGGAATCAGAGGCGGGGAATCAGAGCTGTGGAATCAGTGGTGGGGAATCAGAGTTGCGGAATCAGAGGCGGGGACTTAGATATTTGGAAACAGAGGCGGGGAATCAGAGGCGGGGAAACAGAGGCGGGGAATCAGAAATGGGGAATCAGAGGTTGGGAATCAGAGGCAGGGGATCAGATGTGCGGAATCAGAGATGGGGAATCAAAGGCAGGGAATCAGAATCAGAAGCAGGGAATCAGAGGCCGGGAATCAGAGGCCGGAATCAGATGCCGGGAATAAGAGGCCGGGAATCAGAGGTGGGGAATCAGAGTCCGGGAATCAGAGATGGGGATTCAGAGGCGGGGAATGAGATATGGGGAATCAGAGGCTGGGAATCAGACGGGGGGAATCAAAGGCGGGGAATCAGAGCTGGGGAATCAGAGGCAGGGAATCAGAGTTGGGGATTCAGAGGCGGGGAATGAGATATGGGGAAACAGAGGCGGGGAATCAGAGGCGGGCAAACAGAGGCGGGGAATTAGATATGGGGAATCAGAGGTGGGGAATCAGAGGTGGTGAATCAGAGATGGGGAATCACAGGCGGGGAATCAGAGGCAGGGAATAGAACGCGGGGAATCAGAGGCAGGGAATCAGAGCTGGGGAATCAGAGGCGGGGAATCATAGTGGGAATCAGAGGCGGGGAATCAGATATGGGGAAACAGAGGCGGGGAATCAGAGGCGGGGAAACAGAGGCGGGGAATCAGATATGGGGAATCGGATGCGGGGAATCAGAGGCGGGGAATCAGAGCTGGGGAATCAGAGGCGGGGAATCAGAGTTGGTGCATCAGAGGTGGGGAATTAGATATGGGGGAACAGAGGCGGGGAATCAGAGGCGGGGAAACAGAGGCGGGGAATCAGATATGGGGAATCAGAGTTGGGGAATCAGAGGCAGGGAATCAGATATGCGGAATCAGAGATGGGGAATCAGAGGCAGGGAATCAGAATCAGAAGCGGGGAATCAGAGGCCTGGAATCAGATGCTGGGAATAAGAGGCCGGGAATCAGAGGTGGGGAATCAGAGTCCGGGAATCAGAGATTGGGATTAAAAGGCGGGGAATGAGATATGGAGAATCAGAGGCGGGGAATCAGAGGCGGGGTAACAGAGGTGGGGAATCAGATATGGGGAATCAGTGGTGGCGAATCAAAGGCGGTGAATCAGAGATGGGGAATCAGAGGCGGGGAATCAGAGGCAGGGAATCAAACACGGGGAATCAGAGACGGGGAATCAGAGCTGGGGAATCAGAGGCGGGGAATCAGAGTTGGGGAATCAGAGGCGGGGAATCAGAGTTGGGGAAACAGAGGCGGGGAATCAGATATGGGGAATCAGAGGTGTGGAATCAGAGGTTGGGAATCAGAGGCAGGGAATCAGAGGAGGGGAAACAGAGGCAGGGAATCAGATCTGGGGAATCAGTGGCGGGGAAGTAGAGTTGGGGAATCAGAGGCGGGGAATCAGAGGTGGGGAATCAGAGGTTGGGAATCAGAGGCAGGGAATCAGAGGCGGGGAATCAGAGGCGGGGAATCAGAGGCAGGGAATCAGATGTGCGGAATCGGAGATGGGGAATCAGATGCAAGAAATCAGAGGCGGGGAATCAGAGGCGGGGAATCAGAGGCCGGGAATCAGATATGGTGAAACAGAGGCGGGGAATCAGAGGCGGGGAAACAGAGGCGGGGAATCAGATATGGGGAATCAGAGGTGGGGAATCAGAGTGTGGGAATCAGAGGCATGGAATCAGAGGCTTGGAATCAGATGCAGGGAATCAGATGCGGGGAATCAGAGGCGGGGAATCAGAGCTGTGGAATCAGAGGTGGTGAATCAGAGTTGGGGAATCAGAGGCGGGGACTTAGATATTGGGAAACAGAGGCGGGGAATCAGAGGCGGGGAAACAGAGGCAGGGAATCAGAAATGGGGAATCAGAGGTTGGGAATCAGAGGCAGGGGATCAGATGTGCGGAATCAGAGATGGGGAATCAAAGGCAGGGAATCAGAATCAGAAGCAGGGAATCAGAGGCCGGGAATCAGAGGCCGGAATCAGATGCCGGGAATAAGAGGCCGGGAATCAGAGGTGGGGAATCAGAGGCGGTGAATCAGACATGGGTAATCAGGGGCGGGGAATCATAGGCAGGAAATCAGACACGGGGAATCAGAGGCGGGGAATCAGAGCTGGGAAATTAGAGGCAGGGAATCAGAGTTGGGGATTCAGAGGCGGGGAATCAGATATGGGGAAACAGAGGCGGGGAATCAGAGGCGGGCAAATAGAGGCGGGGAATCAGATATGGGGAAACAGAGGCGGGGAATCAGAGGCGGGGAAACAGAGGCGGGGAATCAGATATGGGGAATCAGAGGTGGGGAATCAGAGGTTGGGAATCAGAGGCAGGGAATCAGAGGCTGGGAATCAGATGCAGGGAATCAGATGCGGGGAATCAGAGGCGGGGAATCAGAGCTGGAGTATCAGAGGTGGGGAATCAAAGTTGGGGAATCAGAGGCGGGGACTTGGATATGGGGAATCAGAGGCGTGGAATCAGATATGGGGAAACAGGGGCGGGGAATCAGAGGCGGGGAAACAGAGGCGGGGAATCAGATATGGGCAATCAGAGGTGTGGAATCAGAGGTTGGGAATCAGAGGCAGGGAATCAGAGGCGGGGAAACAGAGGCGGGGAATCAGATATGGGAAATCAGAGGTGGCGAATCAAAGGCGGTGAAGCAGAGATGGGGAATCAGGGCAGGGAATCAGAGGCAGGGAATCAAACACGGGGAATCAGAGCTGGGGAATCAGAGGTGGGGAATTAGAGGTTGGGAATCAGAGGCATGGAATCAGAGGAGGGGAATCAGAGGCGGGGAAACAGAGGCGGGGAATCAGATATGGGGAATCAGAGGTGGGGAATCAGAGGTTGGGAATCAGAGGCATGGAATCAGAGGCGGGGAATCAGAGGCGGGGAATCAGAGGCAGGGAATCAGATGTGCGGAATCGGAGATGGGGAATCAGAGGCAGGGAATCAGAGGCTGGGAATCAGAGGCGGGGAATGAGAGGCCGGGAATCAGATATGGGGAAACAGAGGCGGGGAATCAGAGGTGGGGAAACAGAGGCGGGGAATCAGATATGGGGAATCAGAGGTGGGGAATCAGAGGTTGGGAATCAGAGGCAGGGAATCAGAGGCTTGGAATCAGATGCAGGGAATCAGATGCGGGGAATCAGAGGCGGGGAATCAGAGCTGGGGAATCAGAGGTGGGGAATCAGATTTGGGGAATCAGAGGCGGGGACTTAGATATTGGGAAACAGAGGCGGGGAATCAGACGCGGGAAAACAGAGGCGGGGAATCAGATATGGGGATTCAGAGGTGGCGAATCAAAGGCGGTGAATCAGAGATGGGGAATCAGAGGCCGGGAATCAGAGGCAGGGGATCAAACACGTGGAATCAGAGGCGGGGAATCAGAGCAGGGGAATCAGAGGCGGGGAATCAGAGTTGGAGAATCAGAGGCGGGGAATCAGACGCAGGGAATCAATATGGGAAATCAGAGGTGGGGAATCAGAGGTTGGGAATCAGAGGAAGGGAATCAGAGGCGAGGAATCAGAGCTGGGGAATCAGAGGCGGGGAATCAGAATTGGGGAATAGGAGATGGGGAATCAGAGATGGGGAATCAGAGGCGGGGAATCAGACGCGGGGAATCAGAGGTGGTGAATCAGAGATGTGGAATCAGAGGCGGGGAATCGGAGGCAGGGAATCAGACGCGGGGAATCAGAGGCGGGGAATCATAGCTGGCGATTCAGAGGCGGGGAATGAGATATGGGGAATCAGAGGCGGGGAATCAGAGGCGGGGAAACAGAGGCGGGGAATCAGATATGGGGAACCAAAGGTAGGGAATCAGGGGCGGGGTATCAGTGGCAGGGAATCAGAGCGGGAAATCAGAGGCCGGGAATCAGAGGCGGTGAATCAGAGGCGGGAATCAGAGGCAGGGAATCGGATGTGCGGAATCAGAGATGGGGAATCAGAGGTGGGGAATCAGAGGCGGTGAATCAGACATGGGTAATCAGAGGCGGGGAATCAGAGGCAGGAAATCAGACACGGGGAATCAGAGGCGGGGAATTAGAGCTGGGGAATTAGATGCAGGGAATCAGAGTTGGGGATTCAGAGGCGGGGAATCAGATATGGGGAAATAGAGGTGGGGAACCAGAGTTGGGAAAATAGAGGCGGGGAATCCGATATGGGGAAACAGAGGCGGGGAATTAGAGGCGTGGAAACAGAGGCGGGGAATCAGAGGCCGGGAATCAGATATGGTGAAACAGAGGCGGGGAATCAGAGGCGGGGAAACAGAGGCGGGGAATCAGATATGGGGAATCAGAGGTGGGGAATCAGAGTGTGGGAATCAGAGGCATGGAATCAGAGGCTTGGAATCAGATGCAGGGAATCAGATGCGGGGAATCAGAGGCGGGGAATCAGAGCTGTGGAATCAGAGGTGGTGAATCAGAGTTGGGGAATCAGAGGCGGGGACTTAGATATTGGGAAACAGAGGCGGGGAATCAGAGGCGGGGAAACAGAGGCAGGGAATCAGAAATGGGGAATCAGAGGTTGGGAATCAGAGGCAGGGGATCAGATGTGCGGAATCAGAGATGGGGAATCAAAGGCAGGGAATCAGAATCAGAAGCAGGGAATCAGAGGCCGGGAATCAGAGGCCGGAATCAGATGCCGGGAATAAGAGGCCGGGAATCAGAGGTGGGGAATCAGAGGCGGTGAATCAGACATGGGTAATCAGGGGCGGGGAATCATAGGCAGGAAATCAGACACGGGGAATCAGAGGCGGGGAATCAGAGCTGGGAAATTAGAGGCAGGGAATCAGAGTTGGGGATTCAGAGGCGGGGAATCAGATATGGGGAAACAGAGGCGGGGAATCAGAGGCGGGCAAATAGAGGCGGGGAATCAGATATGGGGAAACAGAGGCGGGGAATCAGAGGCGGGGAAACAGAGGCGGGGAATCAGATATGGGGAATCAGAGGTGGGGAATCAGAGGTTGGGAATCAGAGGCAGGGAATCAGAGGCTGGGAATCAGATGCAGGGAATCAGATGCGGGGAATCAGAGGCGGGGAATCAGAGCTGGAGTATCAGAGGTGGGGAATCAAAGTTGGGGAATCAGAGGCGGGGACTTGGATATGGGGAATCAGAGGCGTGGAATCAGATATGGGGAAACAGGGGCGGGGAATCAGAGGCGGGGAAACAGAGGCGGGGAATCAGATATGGGCAATCAGAGGTGTGGAATCAGAGGTTGGGAATCAGAGGCAGGGAATCAGAGGCGGGGAAACAGAGGCGGGGAATCAGATATGGGAAATCAGAGGTGGCGAATCAAAGGCGGTGAAGCAGAGATGGGGAATCAGGGCAGGGAATCAGAGGCAGGGAATCAAACACGGGGAATCAGAGCTGGGGAATCAGAGGTGGGGAATTAGAGTTGTGGAATCAGAGGAGGGGAATCAGAGGCGGGGAAACAGAGGCGGGGAATCAGATATGGGGAATCAGAGGTGGGGAATCAGAGGTTGGGAATCAGAGGCATGGAATCAGAGGCGGGGAATCAGAGGCGGGGAATCAGAGGCAGGGAATCAGATGTGCGGAATCGGAGATGGGGAATCAGAGGCAGGGAATCAGAGGCTGGGAATCAGAGGCGGGGAATGAGAGGCCGGGAATCAGATATGGGGAAACAGAGGCGGGGAATCAGAGGTGGGGAAACAGAGGCGGGGAATCAGATATGGGGAATCAGAGGTGGGGAATCAGAGGTTGGGAATCAGAGGCAGGGAATCAGAGGCTTGGAATCAGATGCAGGGAATCAGATGCGGGGAATCAGAGGCGGGGAATCAGAGCTGGGGAATCAGAGGTGGGGAATCAGATTTGGGGAATCAGAGGCGGGGACTTAGATATTGGGAAACAGAGGCGGGGAATCAGACGCGGGAAAACAGAGGCGGGGAATCAGATATGGGGATTCAGAGGTGGCGAATCAAAGGCGGTGAATCAGAGATGGGGAATCAGAGGCCGGGAATCAGAGGCAGGGGATCAAACACGTGGAATCAGAGGCGGGGAATCAGAGCAGGGGAATCAGAGGCGGGGAATCAGAGTTGGAGAATCAGAGGCGGGGAATCAGACGCAGGGAATCAATATGGGAAATCAGAGGTGGGGAATCAGAGGTTGGGAATCAGAGGAAGGGAATCAGAGGCGAGGAATCAGAGCTGGGGAATCAGAGGCGGGGAATCAGAATTGGGGAATAGGAGATGGGGAATCAGAGATGGGGAATCAGAGGCGGGGAATCAGACGCGGGGAATCAGAGGTGGTGAATCAGAGATGTGGAATCAGAGGCGGGGAATCGGAGGCAGGGAATCAGACGCGGGGAATCAGAGGCGGGGAATCATAGCTGGCGATTCAGAGGCGGGGAATGAGATATGGGGAATCAGAGGCGGGGAATCAGAGGCGGGGAAACAGAGGCGGGGAATCAGATATGGGGAACCAAAGGTAGGGAATCAGGGGCGGGGTATCAGTGGCAGGGAATCAGAGCGGGAAATCAGAGGCCGGGAATCAGAGGCGGTGAATCAGAGGCGGGAATCAGAGGCAGGGAATCGGATGTGCGGAATCAGAGATGGGGAATCAGAGGTGGGGAATCAGAGGCGGTGAATCAGACATGGGTAATCAGAGGCGGGGAATCAGAGGCAGGAAATCAGACACGGGGAATCAGAGGCGGGGAATTAGAGCTGGGGAATTAGATGCAGGGAATCAGAGTTGGGGATTCAGAGGCGGGGAATCAGATATGGGGAAATAGAGGTGGGGAACCAGAGTTGGGCAAATAGAGGCGGGGAATCCGATATGGGGAAACAGAGGCGGGGAATTAGAGGCGTGGAAACAGAGGCGGGGAATCAGATATGGGGAGTCAGAGGTGGGGAATCAGAGGTTGGGAATCAGAGGCAGGGAATCAGAGGCTGGGAATCAGATGCAGGGAATCAGATGCGGGGATCAGAGGCGGGGAATCAGAGCTGGGGAATCAGAGGTGGGGAATCAGAGTTGGGGAATCAGAGGCGGGGACTTAGATATGGGGAAACAGAGGCGGGGAATCAGAGGCGGGAAACAGAGGCGGGGAATCAGATATTGTGAATCAGAGGTGGGGAATCAGAGGCAGGGAATCAGATGTGCTGAATCAGAGATGGGGAATCAGAGGCAGGGAATCAGAATCAGAAGCAGGGAATAAGACGCGGGGAATCAGAGTCGGGGAATCAGAGCTGGGGAAGCAGAGGCAGTGAATCAGAGGCTGGGAATCAGAGGCAGGGAATCGGATGTGCGGAATCAGAGATGGGGAATCAGAGGTGGTGAATCAGAGGCGGTGAATCAGACATGGGTAATCAGAGGCGGGGAATCAGAGGCAGGAAATCAGACACGGGGAATCAGAGGCGGGGAATCAGAGCTGGGAAATTAGAGGCAGGGAATCAGAGTTGGGGATTCAGAGGCGGGGAATCAGATATGGGGAAACAGAGGCGGGGAATCAGAGGCGGGCAAATAGTGGCGGGGAATCAGATATGGGGAAACAGAGGCGGGGAATCAGAGGCGGGGAAACAGAGGCGGGGAATCAGATATGGGGAATCAGAGGTGGGGAATCAGAGGTTGGGAATCAGAGGCAGGGAATCAGAGGCTGGGAATCAGATGCAGGGAATCAGATGCGGGGTATCAGAGTAGGGGAATCAGAGCTGGGGAATCAGAGGTGGGGAATCAAAGTTGGGGAATCAGAGGCAGGGACTTAGATATGGGGAATCAGAGGCGGGGAATCAGATATGGGGAAACAGGGGCGGGGAATCAGAGGCGGGGAAACAGAGGCGGGGAATCAGATATGGGGAATCAGAGGTGTGGAATCAGATGTTGGGAATCAGAGGCAGGGAAACAGAGGCGGGGAAACAGAGTCGGGGAATCAGATATGGGGAATCAGAGGCGGGGAATCAGAGCTGGGAAATTAGAGGCAGGGAATCAGAGTTGGGGATTCAGAGGCGGGGAATCAGATATGGGGAAACAGAGGAGGGGAATCAGAGGCGGGCAAATAGAGGCGGGGAATCAGATATGGGGAAACAGAGGCGGGGAATCAGAGGCGGGGAAACAGAGGCGGGGAATCAGATATGGGGAATCAGAGGTGGGGAATCAGAGGTTGGGAATCAGAGGCAGGGAATCAGAGGCTGGGAATCAGATGCAGGGAATCAGATGCGGGGTATCAGAGGCGGGGAATCAGAGCTGGGGAATCAGAGGTGGGGAATCAAAGTTGGGGAATCAGAGGCGGGGACTTAGATATGGGGAATCAGAGGCGGGGAATCAGATATGGGGAAACAGGGGCGGGGAATCAGAGGCTGGGAAACAGAGGCGGGGAATCAGATATGGGGAATCAGAGGTGTGGAATCAGAGGTTGGGAATCAGAGGCAGGGAATTAGAGGCGGGGAAACAGAGGCGGGGAATCAGATATGGGGAATCAGAGGTGGCGAATCAAAGGCGGTGAAACAGAGATGGGGAATCAGGGCAGGGAATCAGAGGCAGGGAATCAAACACGGGGAATCAGAGCTGGGGAATCAGAGGCGGGGAATTAGAGTTGGGGAATCAGAGGAGGGGAATCAGAGGCGGGGAAACGGAGGCGGGGAATCAGATATGGGGAATCAGAGGTGGGGAATCAGAGGTTGGGAATCAGAGGCAGGGAATCAGATGTGCGGAATCGGAGATGGGGAATCAGAGGCAGGGAATCAGAGGCGGGGAATCAGAGGTGGGGAATCAGAGGCCGGGAATCAGATATGGGGAAACAGAGGCGGGGAATCAGAGGCGGGGAAACAGAGGCGGGGAATCAGATATGGGGAATCAGGGGTGGGGAATCAGAGGTTGGGAATCAGAGGCAGGTAATCAGAGGCTTGGAATCAGATGCAGGGAATCAGATGCGGGGAATCAGAGGCGGGGAATCAGAGCTGGGGAATCAGAGGTGGGGAATCAGAGTTGGGGAATCAGAGGCGGGGACTTAGATATTGAGAAACAGAGGCGGGGAATCAGAGGCGGGGAAACAGATGCGGGGAATCAGATATGGGGAATCAGAGGTATGGAATCAGAGGCAGGGAATCAGATGTACGGAATCAGAGATGGGGAATCAGAGGCAGGGAATCAGAATCAGAAGCAGGGAATCAGAGGCCGGGAATCAGAGGCCGGAATCAGATGCCGGGAATAAGAGGCCGGGAATCAGAGGTGGGGAATCAGAGTCCGGGAATCAGAGATGGGGATTCAGAGGCGGGGAATGAGATATGGGGAATCAGAGGCGGGGAATCAGAGGCGGGGAAACAGAGGCGGGGAATCAGATATGGGGAATCAGAGGTGGGGAATCTGGGGCGGGGTATCAGTGGCAGGGAATCAGAGGCGGGAATTCAGAGGCCGGGAATCAGAGGCGGTGAATCAGAGGCGGGGAATCAGAGGCAGGGAATCGGATGTGCGGAATCAGAGATGGGGAATCAGAGGTGGGGAATCAGAGGCGGTGAATCAGACATGGGTAATCAGAGGGGGGAATCAGAGGCAGGAAATCAGACACTGGGAATCAGAGGCTGGGAATCAGACGGGGGGAAGCAAAGGCGGGGAATCAGAGCTGGGGAATCAGAGGCAGGGAATCAGAGTTGGGGATTAAGAGGCGGGGAATCAGATATGGGGAAACAGAGGCGGGGAATCAGAGGCGGGCAAACAGAGGCGGGGAATTAGATATGGGGAATCAGAGGTGGGGAATCAGAGGTGGTGAATCAGAGATGGGGAATCACAGGCGGGGAATCAGAGGCAGGGAATAGAACGCGGGGAATCAGAGGCAGGGAATCAGAGCTGGGGAATCAGAGGCGGGGAATCATAGTTGGGAATCAGAGGCGGGGAATCAGATATGGGGAAACAGAGGCGGGGAATCAGAGGCGGGGAAACAGAGGCGGGGAATCAGATATGGGGAATCGGATGCGGGGAATCAGAGGCGGGGAATCAGAGCTGGGGAATCAGAGGCGGGGAATCAGAGTTGGTGCATCAGAGGTGGGGAATTAGATATGGGGAAACAGAGGCGGGGAATCAGAGGCGGGGAAACAGAGGCGGGGAATCAGATATGGGGAATCAGAGGTGGGGAATCAGAGGCAGGGAATCAGATGTGCGGAATCAGAGATGGGGAATCAGAGGCAGGGAATCAGAATCAGAAGCGGGGAATCAGAGGCCTGGAATCAGATGCTGGGAATAAGAGGCCGGGAATCAGAGGTGGGGAATCAGAGTCCGGGAATCAGAGATTGGGATTAAAAGGCGGGGAATGAGATATGGAGAATCAGAGGCGGGGAATCAGAGGCGGAGAAACAGAGGTGGGGAATCAGATATGGGGAATCAGAGGTGGCGAATCAAAGGCGGTGAATCAGAGATGGGGAATCAGAGGCAGGGAATCAGAGGCAGGGAATCAAACACGGGGAATCAGAGGCGGGGAATCAGAGCTGGGGAATCAGAGGCGGGGAATCAGAGTTGGGGAATCAAAGGCGGGGAATCAGATATGGGGAAACAGGGGCGGGGAATCAGAGGCGGGGAAACAGAGGCGGGGAATCAGATATGGGGAATCAGAGGTGTGGAATCAGAGGTTGGGAATCAGAGGCAGGGAATCAGAGGCGGGGAAACAGAGGCAGGGAATCAGATCTGGGGAATCAGTGGCGGGGAAGTAGAGTTGGGGAATCAGAGGCGGGGAATCGGAGGCGGGGAAACAGAGGCGGGGAATCAAACACGGGGAATCAGAGGTGGGGAATCAGAGGTTGGGAATCAGAGGCAGGGAATCAGAGGCGGGGAATCAGAGGCAGGGAATCAGAGGCAGGGAATCAGATGTGCGGAATCGGAGATGGGGAATCAGATGCAAGAAATCAGAGGCGGGGAATCAGAGGCGGGGAATCAGAGGCCGGGAATCAGATATGGTGAAACAGAGGCGGGGAATCAGAGGCGGGGAAACAGAGGCGGGGAATCAGATATGGGGAATCAGAGGTGGGGAATCAGAGTTTGGGAATCAGAGGCAGGGAATCAGAGGCTTGGAATCAGATGCAGGGAATCAGATGCGGGGAATCAGAGGCGGGGAATCAGAGCTGTGGAATCAGTGGTGGGGAATCAGAGTTGCGGAATCAGAGGCGGGGACTTAGATATTTGGAAACAGAGGCGGGGAATCAGAGGCGGGGAAACAGAGGCGGGGAATCAGAAATGGGGAATCAGAGGTTGGGAATCAGAGGCAGGGGATCAGATGTGCGGAATCAGAGATGGGGAATCAAAGGCAGGGAATCAGAATCAGAAGCAGGGAATCAGAGGCCGGGAATCAGAGGCCGGAATCAGATGCCGGGAATAAGAGGCCGGGAATCAGAGGTGGGGAATCAGAGTCCGGGAATCAGAGATGGGGATTCAGAGGCGGGGAATGAGATATGGGGAATCAGAGGCTGGGAATCAGACGGGGGGAATCAAAGGCGGGGAATCAGAGCTGGGGAATCAGAGGCAGGGAATCAGAGTTGGGGATTCAGAGGCGGGGAATGAGATATGGGGAAACAGAGGCGGGGAATCAGAGGCGGGCAAACAGAGGCGGGGAATTAGATATGGGGAATCAGAGGTGGGGAATCAGAGGTGGTGAATCAGAGATGGGGAATCACAGGCGGGGAATCAGAGGCAGGGAATAGAACGCGGGGAATCAGAGGCAGGGAATCAGAGCTGGGGAATCAGAGGCGGGGAATCATAGTGGGAATCAGAGGCGGGGAATCAGATATGGGGAAACAGAGGCGGGGAATCAGAGGCGGGGAAACAGAGGCGGGGAATCAGATATGGGGAATCGGATGCGGGGAATCAGAGGCGGGGAATCAGAGCTGGGGAATCAGAGGCGGGGAATCAGAGTTGGTGCATCAGAGGTGGGGAATTAGATATGGGGGAACAGAGGCGGGGTATCAGAGGCGGGGAAACAGAGGCGGGGAATCAGATATGGGGAATCAGAGGTGGGGAATCAGAGGCAGGGAATCAGATATGCGGAATCAGAGATGGGGAATCAGAGGCAGGGAATCAGAATCAGAAGCGGGGAATCAGAGGCCTGGAATCAGATGCTGGGAATAAGAGGCCGGGAATCAGAGGTGGGGAATCAGAGTCCGGGAATCAGAGATTGGGATTAAAAGGCGGGGAATGAGATATGGAGAATCAGAGGCGGGGAATCAGAGGCGGGGTAACAGAGGTGGGGAATCAGATATGGGGAATCAGTGGTGGCGAATCAAAGGCGGTGAATCAGAGATGGGGAATCAGAGGCGGGGAATCAGAGGCAGGGAATCAAACACGGGGAATCAGAGGCGGGGAATCAGAGCTGGGGAATCAGAGGCGGGGAATCAGAGTTGGGGAATCAGAGGCGGGGAATCAGAGTTGGGGAAACAGAGGCGGGGAATCAGATATGGGGAATCAGAGGTGTGGAATCAGAGGTTGGGAATCAGAGGCAGGGAATCAGAGGAGGGGAAACAGAGGCAGGGAATCAGATCTGGGGAATCAGTGGCGGGGAAGTAGAGTTGGGGAATCAGAGGCGGGGAATCAGAGGTGGGGAATCAGAGGTTGGGAATCAGAGGCAGGGAATCAGAGGCGGGGAATCAGAGGCGGGGAATCAGAGGCAGGGAATCAGATGTGCGGAATCGGAGATGGGGAATCAGATGCAAGAAATCAGAGGCGGGGAATCAGAGGCGGGGAATCAGAGGCCGGGAATCAGATATGGTGAAACAGAGGCGGGGAATCAGAGGCGGGGAAACAGAGGCGGGGAATCAGATATGGGGAATCAGAGGTGGGGAATCAGAGTGTGGGAATCAGAGGCATGGAATCAGAGGCTTGGAATCAGATGCAGGGAATCAGATGCGGGGAATCAGAGGCGGGGAATCAGAGCTGTGGAATCAGAGGTGGTGAATCAGAGTTGGGGAATCAGAGGCGGGGACTTAGATATTGGGAAACAGAGGCGGGGAATTAGAGGCGGGGAAACAGAGGCAGGGAATCAGAAATGGGGAATCAGAGGTTGGGAATCAGAGGCAGGGGATCAGATGTGCGGAATCAGAGATGGGGAATCAAAGGCAGGGAATCAGAATCAGAAGCAGGGAATCAGAGGCCGGGAATCAGAGGCCGGAATCAGATGCCGGGAATAAGAGGCCGGGAATCAGAGGTGGGGAATCAGAGTCCGGGAATCAGAGATGGGGATTCAGAGGCGGGGAATGAGATATGGGGAATCAGAGGCGGGGAATCAGAGGCGGGGAAACAGAGGCGGGGAATCAGATATGGGGAACCAAAGGTAGGGAATCAGGGGCGGGGTATCAGTGGCAGGGAATCAGAGCGGGAAATCAGAGGCCGGGAATCAGAGGCGGTGAATCAGAGGCGGGAATCAGAGGCAGGGAATCGGATGTGCGGAATCAGAGATGGGGAATCAGAGGTGGGGAATCAGAGGCGGTGAATCAGACATGGGTAATCAGAGGCGGGGAATCAGAGGCAGGAAATCAGACACGGGGAATCAGAGGCGGGGAATTAGAGCTGGGGAATTAGATGCAGGGAATCAGAGTTGGGGATTCAGAGGCGGGGAATCAGATATGGGGAAATAGAGGTGGGGAACCAGAGTTGGGCAAATAGAGGCGGGGAATCCGATATGGGGAAACAGAGGCGGGGAATCAGAGGCGTGGAAACAGAGGCGGGGAATCAGAGGCGTGGAAACAGAGGCGGGGAATCAGATATGGGGAATCAGAGGTGGGGAATCAGAGGTTGGGAATCAGAGGCAGGGAATCAGAGGCTGGGAATCAGATGCAGGGAATCAGATGCGGGGATCAGAGGCGGGGAATCAGAGCTGGGGAATCAGAGGTGGGGAATCAGAGTTGGGGAATCAGAGGCGGGGACTTAGATATTGAGAAACAGAGGCGGGGAATCAGAGGCGGGGAAACAGATGCGGGGAATCAGATATGGGGAATCAGAGGTATGGAATCAGAGGCAGGGAATCAGATGTACGGAATCAGAGATGGGGAATCAGAGGCAGGGAATCAGAATCAGAAGCAGGGAATCAGAGGCCGGGAATCAGAGGCCGGAATCAGATGCCGGGAATAAGAGGCCGGGAATCAGAGGTGGGGAATCAGAGTCCGGGAATCAGAGATGGGGATTCAGAGGCGGGGAATGAGATATGGGGAATCAGAGGCGGGGAATCAGAGGCGGGGAAACAGAGGCGGGGAATCAGATATGGGGAATCAGAGGTGGGGAATCTGGGGCGGGGTATCAGTGGCAGGGAATCAGAGGCGGGAATTCAGAGGCCGGGAATCAGAGGCGGTGAATCAGAGGCGGGGAATCAGAGGCAGGGAATCGGATGTGCGGAATCAGAGATGGGGAATCAGAGGTGGGGAATCAGAGGCGGTGAATCAGACATGGGTAATCAGAGGCGGGGAATCAGAGGCAGGAAATCAGACACTGGGAATCAGAGGCTGGGAATCAGACGGGGGGAAGCAAAGGCGGGGAATCAGAGCTGGGGAATCAGAGGCAGGGAATCAGAGTTGGGGATTAAGAGGCGGGGAATCAGATATGGGGAAACAGAGGCGGGGAATCAGAGGCGGGCAAACAGAGGCGGGGAATTAGATATGGGGAATCAGAGGTGGGGAATCAGAGGTGGTGAATCAGAGATGGGGAATCACAGGCGGGGAATCAGAGGCAGGGAATAGAACGCGGGGAATCAGAGGCAGGGAATCAGAGCTGGGGAATCAGAGGCGGGGAATCATAGTTGGGAATCAGAGGCGGGGAATCAGATATGGGGAAACAGAGGCGGGGAATCAGAGGCGGGGAAACAGAGGCGGGGAATCAGATATGGGGAATCGGATGCGTGGAATCAGAGGCGGGGAATCAGAGCTGGGGAATCAGAGGCGGGGAATCAGAGTTGGTGCATCAGAGGTGGGGAATTAGATATGGGGAAACAGAGGCGGGGAATCAGAGGCGGGGAAACAGAGGCGGGGAATCAGATATGGGGAATCAGAGGTGGGGAATCAGAGGCAGGGAATCAGATGTGCGGAATCAGAGATGGGGAATCAGAGGCAGGGAATCAGAATCAGAAGCGGGGAATCAGAGGCCTGGAATCAGATGCTGGGAATAAGAGGCCGGGAATCAGAGGTGGGGAATCAGAGTCCGGGAATCAGAGATTGGGATTAAAAGGCGGGGAATGAGATATGGAGAATCAGAGGCGGGGAATCAGAGGCGGAGAAACAGAGGTGGGGAATCAGATATGGGGAATCAGAGGTGGCGAATCAAAGGCGGTGAATCAGAGATGGGGAATCAGAGGCAGGGAATCAGAGGCAGGGAATCAAACACGGGGAATCAGAGGCGGGGAATCAGAGCTGGGGAATCAGAGGCGGGGAATCAGAGTTGGGGAATCAAAGGCGGGGAATCAGATATGGGGAAACAGGGGCGGGGAATCAGAGGCGGGGAAACAGAGGCGGGGAATCAGATATGGGGAATCAGAGGTGTGGAATCAGAGGTTGGGAATCAGAGGCAGGGAATCAGAGGCGGGGAAACAGAGGCAGGGAATCAGATCTGGGGAATCAGTGGCGGGGAAGTAGAGTTGGGGAATCAGAGGCGGGGAATCGGAGGCGGGGAAACAGAGGCGGGGAATCAAACACGGGGAATCAGAGGTGGGGAATCAGAGGTTGGGAATCAGAGGCAGGGAATCAGAGGCGGGGAATCAGAGGCAGGGAATCAGAGGCAGGGAATCAGATGTGCGGAATCGGAGATGGGGAATCAGATGCAAGAAATCAGAGGCGGGGAATCAGAGGCGGGGAATCAGAGGCCGGGAATCAGATATGGTGAAACAGAGGCGGGGAATCAGAGGCGGGGAAACAGAGGCGGGGAATCAGATATGGGGAATCAGAGGTGGGGAATCAGAGTTTGGGAATCAGAGGCAGGGAATCAGAGGCTTGGAATCAGATGCAGGGAATCAGATGCGGGGAATCAGAGGCGGGGAATCAGAGCTGTGGAATCAGTGGTGGGGAATCAGAGTTGCGGAATCAGAGGCGGGGACTTAGATATTTGGAAACAGAGGCGGGGAATCAGAGGCGGGGAAACAGAGGCGGGGAATCAGAAATGGGGAATCAGAGGTTGGGAATCAGAGGCAGGGGATCAGATGTGCGGAATCAGAGATGGGGAATCAAAGGCAGGGAATCAGAATCAGAAGCAGGGAATCAGAGGCCGGGAATCAGAGGCCGGAATCAGATGCCGGGAATAAGAGGCCGGGAATCAGAGGTGGGGAATCAGAGTCCGGGAATCAGAGATGGGGATTCAGAGGCGGGGAATGAGATATGGGGAATCAGAGGCTGGGAATCAGACGGGGGGAATCAAAGGCGGGGAATCAGAGCTGGGGAATCAGAGGCAGGGAATCAGAGTTGGGGATTCAGAGGCGGGGAATGAGATATGGGGAAACAGAGGCGGGGAATCAGAGGCGGGCAAACAGAGGCGGGGAATTAGATATGGGGAATCAGATGTGGGGAATCAGAGGTGGTGAATCAGAGATGGGGAATCACAGGCGGGGAATCAGAGGCAGGGAATAGAACGCGGGGAATCAGAGGCAGGGAATCAGAGCTGGGGAATCAGAGGCGGGGAATCATAGTGGGAATCAGAGGCGGGGAATCAGATATGGGGAAACAGAGGCGGGGAATCAGAGGCGGGGAAACAGAGGCGGGGAATCAGATATGGGGAATCGGATGCGGGGAATCAGAGGCGGGGAATCAGAGCTGGGGAATCAGAGGCGGGGAATCAGAGTTGGTGCATCAGAGGTGGGGAATTAGATATGGGGGAACAGAGGCGGGGAATCAGAGGCGGGGAAACAGAGGCGGGGAATCAGATATGGGGAATCAGAGGTGGGGAATCAGAGGCAGGGAATCAGATATGCGGAATCAGAGATGGGGAATCAGAGGCAGGGAATCAGAATCAGAAGCGGGGAATCAGAGGCCTGGAATCAGATGCTGGGAATAAGAGGCCGGGAATCAGAGGTGGGGAATCAGAGTCCGGGAATCAGAGATTGGGATTAAAAGGCGGGGAATGAGATATGGAGAATCAGAGGCGGGGAATCAGAGGCGGGGTAACAGAGGTGGGGAATCAGATATGGGGAATCAGTGGTGGCGAATCAAAGGCGGTGAATCAGAGATGGGGAATCAGAGGCGGGGAATCAGAGGCAGGGAATCAAACACGGGGAATCAGAGGCGGGGAATCAGAGCTGGGGAATCAGAGGCGGGGAATCAGAGTTGGGGAATCAGAGGCGGGGAATCAGAGTTGGGGAAACAGAGGCGGGGAATCAGATATGGGGAATCAGAGGTGTGGAATCAGAGGTTGGGAATCAGAGGCAGGGAATCAGAGGAGGGGAAACAGAGGCAGGGAATCAGATCTGGGGAATCAGTGGCGGGGAAGTAGAGTTGGGGAATCAGAGGCGGGGAATCAGAGGTGGGGAATCAGAGGTTGGGAATCAGAGGCAGGGAATCAGAGGCGGGGAATCAGAGGCGGGGAATCAGAGGCAGGGAATCAGATGTGCGGAATCGGAGATGGGGAATCAGATGCAAGAAATCAGAGGCGGGGAATCAGAGGCGGGGAATCAGAGGCCGGGAATCAGATATGGTGAAACAGAGGCGGGGAATCAGAGGCGGGGAAACAGAGGCGGGGAATCAGATATGGGGAATCAGAGGTGGGGAATCAGAGTGTGGGAATCAGAGGCATGGAATCAGAGGCTTGGAATCAGATGCAGGGAATCAGATGCGGGGAATCAGAGGCGGGGAATCAGAGCTGTGGAATCAGAGGTGGTGAATCAGAGTTGGGGAATCAGAGGCGGGGACTTAGATATTGGGAAACAGAGGCGGGGAATCAGAGGCGGGGAAACAGAGGCAGGGAATCAGAAATGGGGAATCAGAGGTTGGGAATCAGAGGCAGGGGATCAGATGTGCGGAATCAGAGATGGGGAATCAAAGGCAGGGAATCAGAATCAGAAGCAGGGAATCAGAGGCCGGGAATCAGAGGCCGGAATCAGATGCCGGGAATAAGAGGCCGGGAATCAGAGGTGGGGAATCAGAGTCCGGGAATCAGAGATGGGGATTCAGAGGCGGGGAATGAGATATGGGGAATCAGAGGCGGGGAATCAGAGGCGGGGAAACAGAGGCGGGGAATCAGATATGGGGAACCAAAGGTAGGGAATCAGGGGCGGGGTATCAGTGGCAGGGAATCAGAGCGGGAAATCAGAGGCCGGGAATCAGAGGCGGTGAATCAGAGGCGGGAATCAGAGGCAGGGAATCGGATGTGCGGAATCAGAGATGGGGAATCAGAGGTGGGGAATCAGAGGCGGTGAATCAGACATGGGTAATCAGAGGCGGGGAATCAGAGGCAGGAAATCAGACACGGGGAATCAGAGGCGGGGAATTAGAGCTGGGGAATTAGATGCAGGGAATCAGAGTTGGGGATTCAGAGGCGGGGAATCAGATATGGGGAAATAGAGGTGGGGAACCAGAGTTGGGCAAATAGAGGCGGGGAATCCGATATGGGGAAACAGAGGCGGGGAATCAGAGGCGTGGAAACAGAGGCGGGGAATCAGAGGCGTGGAAACAGAGGCGGGGAATCAGATATGGGGAATCAGAGGTGGGGAATCAGAGGTTGGGAATCAGAGGCAGGGAATCAGAGGCTGGGAATCAGATGCAGGGAATCAGATGCGGGGATCAGAGGCGGGGAATCAGAGCTGGGGAATCAGAGGTGGGGAATCAGAGTTGGGGAATCAGAGGCGGGGACTTAGATATGGGGAAACAGAGGCGGGGAATCAGAGGCGGGAAACAGAGGCGGGGAATCAGATATTGTGAATCAGAGGTGGGGAATCAGAGGCAGGGAATCAGATGTGCTGAATCAGAGATGGGGAATCAGAGGCAGGGAATCAGAATCAGAAGCAGGGAATAAGACGCGGGGAATCAGAGTCGGGGAATCAGAGCTGGGGAAGCAGAGGCAGTGAATCAGAGGCTGGGAATCAGAGGCAGGGAATCGGATGTGCGGAATCAGAGATGGGGAATCAGAGGTGGGGAATCAGAGGCGGTGAATCAGACATGGGTAATCAGAGGCGGGGAATCAGAGGCAGGAAATCAGACACGGGGAATCAGAGGCGGGGAATCAGAGCTGGGAAATTAGAGGCAGGGAATCAGAGTTGGGGATTCAGAGGCGGGGAATCAGATATGGGGAAACAGAGGCGGGGAATCAGAGGCGGGCAAATAGTGGCGGGGAATCAGATATGGGGAAACAGAGGCGGGGAATCAGAGGCGGGGAAACAGAGGCGGGTAATCAGATATGGGGAATCAGAGGTGGGGAATCAGAGGTTGGGAATCAGAGGCAGGGAATCAGAGGCTGGGAATCAGATGCAGGGAATCAGATGCGGGGTATCAGAGTAGGGGAATCAGAGCTGGGGAATCAGAGGTGGGGAATCAAAGTTGGGGAATCAGAGGCAGGGACTTAGATATGGGGAATCAGAGGCGGGGAATCAGATATGGGGAAACAGGGGCGGGGAATCAGAGGCGGGGAAACAGAGGCGGGGAATCAGATATGGGGAATCAGAGGTGTGGAATCAGATGTTGTGAATCAGAGGCAGGGAAACAGAGGCGGGGAAACAGAGTCGGGGAATCAGATATGTGGAATCAGAGGCGGGGAATCAGAGCTGGGAAATTAGAGGCAGGGAATCAGAGTTGGGGATTCAGAGGCGGGGAATCAGATATGGGGAAACAGAGGAGGGGAATCAGAGGCGGGCAAATAGAGGCGGGGAATCAGATATGGGGAAACAGAGGCGGGGAATCAGAGGCGGGGAAACAGAGGCGGGGAATCAGATATGGGGAATCAGAGGTGGGGAATCAGAGGTTGGGAATCAGAGACAGGGAATCAGAGGCTGGGAATCAGATGCAGGGAATCAGATGCGGGGTATCAGAGGCGGGGAATCAGAGCTGGGGAATCAGAGGTGGGGAATCAAAGTTGGGGAATCAGAGGCGGGGACTTAGATATGGGGAATCAGAGGCGGGGAATCAGATATGGGGAAACAGGGGCGGGGAATCAGAGGCTGGGAAAAAGAGGCGGGGAATCAGATATGGGGAATCAGAGGTGTGGAATCAGAGGTTGGGAATCAGAGGCAGGGAATTAGAGGCGGGGAAACAGAGGCGGGGAATCAGATATGGGGAATCAGAGGTGGCGAATCAAAGGCGGTGAAACAGAGATGGGGAATCAGGGCAGGGAATCAGAGGCAGGGAATCAAACACGGGGAATCAGAGCTGGGGAATCAGAGGCGGGGAATTAGAGTTGGGGAATCAGAGGAGGGGAATCAGAGGCGGGGAAACGGAGGCGGGGAATCAGATATGGGGAATCAGAGGTGGGGAATCAGAGGTTGGGAATCAGAGGCAGGGAATCAGATGTGCGGAATCGGAGATGGGGAATCAGAGGCAGGGAATCAGAGGCGGGGAATCAGAGGTGGGGAATCAGAGGCCGGGAATCAGATATGGGGAAACAGAGGCGGGGAATCAGAGGCGGGGAAACAGAGGCGGGGAATCAGATATGGGGAATCAGGGGTGGGGAATCAGAGGTTGGGAATCAGAGGCAGGTAATCAGAGGCTTGGAATCAGATGCAGGGAATCAGATGCGGGGAATCAGAGGCGGGGAATCAGAGCTGGGGAATCAGAGGTGGGGAATCAGAGTTGGGGAATCAGAGGCGGGGACTTAGATATTGAGAAACAGAGGCGGGGAATCAGAGGCGGGGAAACAGATGCGGGGAATCAGATATGGGGAATCAGAGGTGGGGAATCAGAGGCAGGGAATCAGATGTACGGAATCAGAGATGGGGAATCAGAGGCAGGGAATCAGAATCAGAAGCAGGGAATCAGAGGCCGGGAATCAGAGGCCGGAATCAGATGCCGGGAATAAGAGGCCGGGAATCAGAGGTGGGGAATCAGAGTCCGGGAATCAGAGATGGGGATTCAGAGGCGGGGAATGAGATATGGGGAATCAGAGGCGGGGAATCAGAGGCGGGGAAACAGAGGCGGGGAATCAGATATGGGGAATCAGAGGTGGGGAATCTGGGGCGGGGTATCAGTGGCAGGGAATCAGAGGCGGGAATTCAGAGGCCGGGAATCAGAGGCGGTGAATCAGAGGCGGGGAATCAGAGGCAGGGAATCGGATGTGCGGAATCAGAGATGGGGAATCAGAGGTAGGGAATCAGAGGCGGTGAATCAGACATGGGTAATCAGAGGCGGGGAATCAGAGGCAGGAATTCAGACACTGGGAATCAGAGGCGGGGAATCAGAGCTTGGGAATTAGATGCAGGGAATCAGAGTTGGGGATTCAGAGGCGGGGAATCAGATATGGGGAAACAGAGGTGGGGAATCAGAGGTGGGCAAATAGAGGCGGGGAATCTGATATGGGGAAACAGAGGCGGGGAATCAGAGGCGTGGAAACAGAGGCGGGGAATCAGATATGGGGAATCAGAGGTGGGGAATCAGAGTTGGGGAATCAGAGGCGGGGACTTAGATATGAGGAAACAGAGGCGTGGAATCAGAGGCGGGGAAACAGAGGCAGGGAATCAGATATGGGGAATCAGAGGTGGGGAATCAGAGGCATGGAATCAGATGTGCGGAATCAGAGATGGGGAATCAGAGGCAGGGAATCAGAATCAGAAGCAGGGAATAAGACGCGGGGAATCAGAGGCGGGGAATCAGAGCTGGGGAAGCAGAGGCAGTGAATCAGAGGCGGGGAATCAGAGGCAGGGAATCGGATGTGCGGAATCAGAGATGGGGAATCAGAGGTGGGGAATCAGAGGCGGTGAATCAGACATGGGTAATCAGGGGCGGGGAATCAGAGGCAGGAAATCAGACACGGGGAATCAGAGGCGGGGAATCAGAGCTGGGAAATTAGAGGCAGGGAATCAGAGTTGGGGATTCAGAGGCGGGGAATCAGATATGGGGAAACAGAGGCGGGGAATCAGAGGCGGGCAAATAGAGGCGGGGAATCAGATATGGGGAAACAGAGGCGGGGAATCAGAGGCGGGGAAACAGAGGCGGGGAATCAGATATGGGGAATCAGAGGTGGGGAATCAAAGGTTGGGAATCAGAGGCAGGGAATCAGAGGCTGGGAATCAGATGCAGGGAATCAGATGCGGGGAATCAGAGGCGGGGAATCAGAGCTGGAGTATCAGAGGTGGGGAATCAAAGTTGGGGAATCAGAGGCGGGGACTTAGATATGGGGAATCAGAGGCGTGGAATCAGATATGGGGAAACAGGGGCGGGGAATCAGAGGCGGGGAAACAGAGGCGGGGAATCAGATATGGGCAATCAGAGGTGTGGAATCAGAGGTTGGGAATCAGAGGCAGGGAATCAGAGGCGGGGAAACAGAGGCGGGGAATCAGATATGGGAAATCAGAGGTGGCGAATCAAAGGCGGTGAAGCAGAGATGGGGAATCAGGGCAGGGAATCAGAGGCAGGGAATCAAACACGGGGAATCAGAGCTGGGGAATCAGAGGTGGGGAATTAGAGTTGTGGAATCAGAGGAGGGGAATCAGAGGCGGGGAAACAGAGGCGGGGAATCAGATATGGGGAATCAGAGGTGGGGAATCAGAGGTTGGGAATCAGAGGCATGGAATCAGAGGCGGGGAATCAGAGGCGGGGAATCAGAGGCAGGGAATCAGATGTGCGGAATCGGAGATGGGGAATCAGAGGCAGGGAATCAGAGGCTGGGAATCAGAGGCGGGGAATGAGAGGCCGGGAATCAGATATGGGGAAACAGAGGCGGGGAATCAGAGGTGGGGAAACAGAGGCGGGGAATCAGATATGGGGAATCAGAGGTGGGGAATCAGAGGTTGGGAATCAGAGGCAGGGAATCAGAGGCTTGGAATCAGATGCAGGGAATCAGATGCGGGGAATCAGAGGCGGGGAATCAGAGCTGGGGAATCAGAGGTGGGGAATCAGATTTGGGGAATCAGAGGCGGGGACTTAGATATTGGGAAACAGAGGCGGGGAATCAGACGCGGGAAAACAGAGGCGGGGAATCAGATATGGGGATTCAGAGGTGGCGAATCAAAGGCGGTGAATCAGAGATGGGGAATCAGAGGCCGGGAATCAGAGGCAGGGGATCAAACACGTGGAATCAGAGGCGGGGAATCAGAGCAGGGGAATCAGAGGCGGGGAATCAGAGTTGGAGAATCAGAGGCGGGGAATCAGACGCAGGGAATCAATATGGGAAATCAGAGGTGGGGAATCAGAGGTTGGGAATCAGAGGAAGGGAATCAGAGGCGAGGAATCAGAGCTGGGGAATCAGAGGCGGGGAATCAGAATTGGGGAATAGGAGATGGGGAATCAGAGATGGGGAATCAGAGGCGGGGAATCAGACGCGGGGAATCAGAGGTGGTGAATCAGAGATGTGGAATCAGAGGCGGGGAATCGGAGGCAGGGAATCAGACGCGGGGAATCAGAGGCGGGGAATCATAGCTGGCGATTCAGAGGCGGGGAATGAGATATGGGGAATCAGAGGCGGGGAATCAGAGGCGGGGAAACAGAGGCGGGGAATCAGATATGGGGAACCAAAGGTAGGGAATCAGGGGCGGGGTATCAGTGGCAGGGAATCAGAGCGGGAAATCAGAGGCCGGGAATCAGAGGCGGTGAATCAGAGGCGGGAATCAGAGGCAGGGAATCGGATGTGCGGAATCAGAGATGGGGAATCAGAGGTGGGGAATCAGAGGCGGTGAATCAGACATGGGTAATCAGAGGCGGGGAATCAGAGGCAGGAAATCAGACACGGGGAATCAGAGGCGGGGAATTAGAGCTGGGGAATTAGATGCAGGGAATCAGAGTTGGGGATTCAGAGGCGGGGAATCAGATATGGGGAAATAGAGGTGGGGAACCAGAGTTGGGCAAATAGAGGCGGGGAATCCGATATGGGGAAACAGAGGCGGGGAATCAGAGGCGTGGAAACAGAGGCGGGGAATCAGATATGGGGAATCAGAGGTGGGGAATCAGAGGTTGGGAATCAGAGGCAGGGAATCAGAGGCTGGGAATCAGATGCAGGGAATCAGATGCGGGGATCAGAGGCGGGGAATCAGAGCTGGGGAATCAGAGGTGGGGAATCAGAGTTGGGGAATCAGAGGCGGGGACTTAGATATGGGGAAACAGAGGCGGGGAATCAGAGGCGGGAAACAGAGGCCGGGAATCAGAGGCGGTGAATCAGAGGCGGGAATCAGAGGCAGGGAATCGGATGTGCGGAATCAGAGATGGGGAATCAGAGGCAGGGAATCAGAATCAGAAGCAGGGAATAAGACGCGGGGAATCAGAGTCGGGGAATCAGAGCTGGGGAAGCAGAGGCAGTGAATCAGAGGCTGGGAATCAGAGGCAGGGAATCGGATGTGCGGAATCAGAGATGGGGAATCAGAGGTGGTGAATCAGAGGCGGTGAATCAGACATGGGTAATCAGAGGCGGGGAATCAGAGGCAGGAAATCAGACACGGGGAATCAGAGGCGGGGAATCAGAGCTGGGAAATTAGAGGCAGGGAATCAGAGTTGGGGATTCAGAGGCGGGGAATCAGATATGGGGAAACAGAGGCGGGGAATCAGAGGCGGGCAAATAGTGGCGGGGAATCAGATATGGGGAAACAGAGGCGGGGAATCAGAGGCGGGGAAACAGAGGCGGGGAATCAGATATGGGGAATCAGAGGTGGGGAATCAGAGGTTGGGAATCAGAGGCAGGGAATCAGAGGCTGGGAATCAGATGCAGGGAATCAGATGCGGGGTATCAGAGTAGGGGAATCAGAGCTGGGGAATCAGAGGTGGGGAATCAAAGTTGGGGAATCAGAGGCAGGGACTTAGATATGGGGAATCAGAGGCGGGGAATCAGATATGGGGAAACAGGGGCGGGGAATCAGAGGCGGGGAAACAGAGGCGGGGAATCAGATATGGGGAATCAGAGGTGTGGAATCAGATGTTGGGAATCAGAGGCAGGGAAACAGAGGCGGGGAAACAGAGTCGGGGAATCAGATATGGGGAATCAGAGGCGGGGAATCAGAGCTGGGAAATTAGAGGCAGGGAATCAGAGTTGGGGATTCAGAGGCGGGGAATCAGATATGGGGAAACAGAGGAGGGGAATCAGAGGCGGGCAAATAGAGGCGGGGAATCAGATATGGGGAAACAGAGGCGGGGAATCAGAGGCGGGGAAACAGAGGCGGGGAATCAGATATGGGGAATCAGAGGTGGGGAATCAGAGGTTGGGAATCAGAGGCAGGGAATCAGAGGCTGGGAATCAGATGCAGGGAATCAGATGCGGGGTATCAGAGGCGGGGAATCAGAGCTGGGGAATCAGAGGTGGGGAATCAAAGTTGGGGAATCAGAGGCGGGGACTTAGATATGGGGAATCAGAGGCGGGGAATCAGATATGGGGAAACAGGGGCGGGGAATCAGAGGCTGGGAAACAGAGGCGGGGAATCAGATATGGGGAATCAGAGGTGTGGAATCAGAGGTTGGGAATCAGAGGCAGGGAATTAGAGGCGGGGAAACAGAGGCGGGGAATCAGATATGGGGAATCAGAGGTGGCGAATCAAAGGCGGTGAAACAGAGATGGGGAATCAGGGCAGGGAATCAGAGGCAGGGAATCAAACACGGGGAATCAGAGCTGGGGAATCAGAGGCGGGGAATTAGAGTTGGGGAATCAGAGGAGGGGAATCAGAGGCGGGGAAACGGAGGCGGGGAATCAGATATGGGGAATCAGAGGTGGGGAATCAGAGGTTGGGAATCAGAGGCAGGGAATCAGATGTGCGGAATCGGAGATGGGGAATCAGAGGCAGGGAATCAGAGGCGGGGAATCAGAGGTGGGGAATCAGAGGCCGGGAATCAGATATGGGGAAACAGAGGCGGGGAATCAGAGGCGGGGAAACAGAGGCGGGGAATCAGATATGGGGAATCAGGGGTGGGGAATCAGAGGTTGGGAATCAGAGGCAGGTAATCAGAGGCTTGGAATCAGATGCAGGGAATCAGATGCGGGGAATCAGAGGCGGGGAATCAGAGCTGGGGAATCAGAGGTGGGGAATCAGAGTTGGGGAATCAGAGGCGGGGACTTAGATATTGAGAAACAGAGGCGGGGAATCAGAGGCGGGGAAACAGATGCGGGGAATCAGATATGGGGAATCAGAGGTGGGGAATCAGAGGCAGGGAATCAGATGTACGGAATCAGAGATGGGGAATCAGAGGCAGGGAATCAGAATCAGAAGCAGGGAATTAGAGGCCGGGAATCAGAGGCCGGAATCAGATGCCCGGAATAAGAGGCCGGGAATCAGAGGTGGGGAATCAGAGTCCGGGAATCAGAGATGGGGATTCAGAGGCGGGGAATGAGATATGGGGAATCAGAGGCGGGGAATCAGAGGCGGGGAAACAGAGGCGGGGAATCAGATATGGGGAATCAGAGGTGGGGAATCTGGGGCGGGGTATCAGTGGCAGGGAATCAGAGGCGGGAATTCAGAGGCCGGGAATCAGAGGCGGTGAATCAGAGGCGGGGAATCAGAGGCAGGGAATCGGATGTGCGGAATCAGAGATGGGGAATCAGAGGTGGGGAATCAGAGGCGGTGAATCAGACATGGGTAATCAGAGGCGGGGAATCAGAGGCAGGAAATCAGACACTGGGAATCAGAGGCGGGGAATCAGAGCTTGGGAATTAGATGCAGGGAATCAGAGTTGGGGATTCAGAGGCGGGGAATCAGATATGGGGAAACAGAGGTGGGGAATCAGAGGTGGGCAAATAGAGGCGGGGAATCTGATATGGGGAAACAGAGGCGGGGAATCAGAGGCGTGGAAACAGAGGCGGGGAATCAGATATGGGGAATCAGAGGTGGGGAATCAGAGGTTGGGAATCAGAGGCAGGGAATCAGAGGCTGGGAATCAGATGCAGGGAATCAGATGCGGGTATCAGAGGCGGGGAATCAGAGCTGGGGAATCAGAGGTGGGGAATCAGAGTTGGGGAATCAGAGGCGGGGACTTAGATATGAGGAAACAGAGGCGTGGAATCAGAGGCGGGGAAACAGAGGCAGGGAATCAGATATGGGGAATCAGAGGTGGGGAATCAGAGGCAGGGAATCAGATGTGCGGAATCAGAGATGGGGAATCAGAGGCAGGGAATCAGAATCAGAAGCAGGGAATAAGACGCGGGGAATCAGAGGCGGGGAATCAGAGCTGGGGAAGCAGAGGCAGTGAATCAGAGGCGGGGAATCAGAGGCAGGGAATCGGATGTGCGGAATCAGAGATGGGGAATCAGAGGTGGGGAATCAGAGGCGGTGAATCAGACATGGGTAATCAGGGGCGGGGAATCATAGGCAGGAAATCAGACACGGGGAATCAGAGGCGGGGAATCAGAGCTGGGAAATTAGAGGCAGGGAATCAGAGTTGGGGATTCAGAGGCGGGGAATCAGATATGGGGAAACAGAGGCGGGGAATCAGAGGCGGGCAAATAGAGGCGGGGAATCAGATATGGGGAAACAGAGGCGGGGAATCAGAGGCGGGGAAACAGAGGCGGGGAATCAGATATGGGGAATCAGAGGTGGGGAATCAGAGGTTGGGAATCAGAGGCAGGGAATCAGAGGCTGGGAATCAGATGCAGGGAATCAGATGCGGGGAATCAGAGGCGGGGAATCAGAGCTGGAGTATCAGAGGTGGGGAATCAAAGTTGGGGAATCAGAGGCGGGGACTTAGATATGGGGAATCAGAGGCGTGGAATCAGATATGGGGAAACAGGGGCGGGGAATCAGAGGCGGGGAAACAGAGGCGGGGAATCAGATATGGGCAATCAGAGGTGTGGAATCAGAGGTTGGGAATCAGAGGCAGGGAATCAGAGGCGGGGAAACAGAGGCGGGGAATCAGATATGGGAAATCAGAGGTGGCGAATCAAAGGCGGTGAAGCAGAGATGGGGAATCAGGGCAGGGAATCAGAGGCAGGGAATCAAACACGGGGAATCAGAGCTGGGGAATCAGAGGTGGGGAATTAGAGTTGTGGAATCAGAGGAGGGGAATCAGAGGCGGGGAAACAGAGGCGGGGAATCAGATATGGGGAATCAGAGGTGGGGAATCAGAGGTTGGGAATCAGAGGCATGGAATCAGAGGCGGGGAATCAGAGGCGGGGAATCAGAGGCAGGGAATCAGATGTGCGGAATCGGAGATGGGGAATCAGAGGCAGGGAATCAGAGGCTGGGAATCAGAGGCGGGGAATGAGAGGCCGGGAATCAGATATGGGGAAACAGAGGCGGGGAATCAGAGGTGGGGAAACAGAGGCGGGGAATCAGATATGGGGAATCAGAGGTGGGGAATCAGAGGTTGGGAATCAGAGGCAGGGAATCAGAGGCTTGGAATCAGATGCAGGGAATCAGATGCGGGGAATCAGAGGCGGGGAATCAGAGCTGGGGAATCAGAGGTGGGGAATCAGATTTGGGGAATCAGAGGCGGGGACTTAGATATTGGGAAACAGAGGCGGGGAATCAGACGCGGGAAAACAGAGGCGGGGAATCAGATATGGGGATTCAGAGGTGGCGAATCAAAGGCGGTGAATCAGAGATGGGGAATCAGAGGCCGGGAATCAGAGGCAGGGGATCAAACACGTGGAATCAGAGGCGGGGAATCAGAGCAGGGGAATCAGAGGCGGGGAATCAGAGTTGGAGAATCAGAGGCGGGGAATCAGACGCAGGGAATCAATATGGGAAATCAGAGGTGGGGAATCAGAGGTTGGGAATCAGAGGAAGGGAATCAGAGGCGAGGAATCAGAGCTGGGGAATCAGAGGCGGGGAATCAGAATTGGGGAATAGGAGATGGGGAATCAGAGATGGGGAATCAGAGGCGGGGAATCAGACGCGGGGAATCAGAGGTGGTGAATCAGAGATGTGGAATCAGAGGCGGGGAATCGGAGGCAGGGAATCAGACGCGGGGAATCAGAGGCGGGGAATCATAGCTGGCGATTCAGAGGCGGGGAATGAGATATGGGGAATCAGAGGCGGGGAATCAGAGGCGGGGAAACAGAGGCGGGGAATCAGATATGGGGAACCAAAGGTAGGGAATCAGGGGCGGGGTATCAGTGGCAGGGAATCAGAGCGGGAAATCAGAGGCCGGGAATCAGAGGCGGTGAATCAGAGGCGGGAATCAGAGGCAGGGAATCGGATGTGCGGAATCAGAGATGGGGAATCAGAGGTGGGGAATCAGAGGCGGTGAATCAGACATGGGTAATCAGAGGCGGGGAATCAGAGGCAGGAAATCAGACACGGGGAATCAGAGGCGGGGAATTAGAGCTGGGGAATTAGATGCAGGGAATCAGAGTTGGGGATTCAGAGGCGGGGAATCAGATATGGGGAAATAGAGGTGGGGAACCAGAGTTGGGCAAATAGAGGCGGGGAATCCGATATGGGGAAACAGAGGCGGGGAATCAGAGGCGTGGAAACAGAGGCGGGGAATCAGATATGGGGAATCAGAGGTGGGGAATCAGAGGTTGGGAATCAGAGGCAGGGAATCAGAGGCTGGGAATCAGATGCAGGGAATCAGATGCGGGGATCAGAGGCGGGGAATCAGAGCTGGGGAATCAGAGGTGGGGAATCAGAGTTGGGGAATCAGAGGCGGGGACTTAGATATGGGGAAACAGAGGCGGGGAATCAGAGGCGGGAAACAGAGGCGGGGAATCAGATATTGTGAATCAGAGGTGGGGAATCAGAGGCAGGGAATCAGATGTGCTGAATCAGAGATGGGGAATCAGAGGCAGGGAATCAGAATCAGAAGCAGGGAATAAGACGCGGGGAATCAGAGTCGGGGAATCAGAGCTGGGGAAGCAGAGGCAGTGAATCAGAGGCTGGGAATCAGAGGCAGGGAATCGGATGTGCGGAATCAGAGATGGGGAATCAGAGGTGGTGAATCAGAGGCGGTGAATCAGACATGGGTAATCAGAGGCTGGGAATCAGAGGCAGGAAATCAGACACGGGGAATCAGAGGCGGGGAATCAGAGCTGGGAAATTAGAGGCAGGGAATCAGAGTTGGGGATTCAGAGGCGGGGAATCAGATATGGGGAAACAGAGGCGGGGAATCAGAGGCGGGCAAATAGTGGCGGGGAATCAGATATGGGGAAACAGAGGCGGGGAATCAGAGGCGGGGAAACAGAGGCGGAGAATCAGATATGGGGAATCAGAGGTGGGGAATCAGAGGTTGGGAATCAGAGGCAGGGAATCAGAGGCTGGGAATCAGATGCAGGGAATCAGATGCGGGGTATCAGAGTAGGGGAATCAGAGCTGGGGAATCAGAGGTGGGGAATCAAAGTTGGGGAATCAGAGGCAGGGACTTAGATATGGGGAATCAGAGGCGGGGAATCAGATATGGGGAAACAGGGGCGGGGAATCAGAGGCGGGGAAACAGAGGCGGGGAATCAGATATGGGGAATCAGAGGTGTGGAATCAGATGTTGGGAATCAGAGGCAGGGAAACAGAGGCGGGGAAACAGAGTCGGGGAATCAGATATGGGGAATCAGAGGCGGGGAATCAGAGCTGGGAAATTAGAGGCAGGGAATCAGAGTTGGGGATTCAGAGGCGGGGAATCAGATATGGGGAAACAGAGGAGGGGAATCAGAGGCGGGCAAATAGAGGCGGGGAATCAGATATGGGGAAACAGAGGCGGGGAATCAGAGGTGGGGAAACAGAGGCGGGGAATCAGATATGGGGAATCAGAGGTGGGGAATCAGAGGTTGGGAATCAGAGGCAGGGAATCAGAGGCTGGGAATCAGATGCAGGGAATCAGATGCGGGGTATCAGAGGCGGGGAATCAGAGCTGGGGAATCAGAGGTGGGGAATCAAAGTTGGGGAATCAGAGGCGGGGACTTAGATATGGGGAATCAGAGGCGGGGAATCAGATATGGGGAAACAGGGGCGGGGAATCAGAGGCTGGGAAACAGAGGCGGGGAATCAGATATGGGGAATCAGAGGTGTGGAATCAGAGGTTGGGAATCAGAGGCAGGGAATTAGAGGCGGGGAAACAGAGGCGGGGAATCAGATATGGGGAATCAGAGGTGGCGAATCAAAGGCGGTGAAACAGAGATGGGGAATCAGGGCAGGGAATCAGAGGCAGGGAATCAAACACGGGGAATCAGAGCTGGGGAATCAGAGGCGGGGAATTAGAGTTGGGGAATCAGAGGAGGGGAATCAGAGGCGGGGAAACGGAGGCGGGGAATCAGATATGGGGAATCAGAGGTGGGGAATCAGAGGTTGGGAATCAGAGGCAGGGAATCAGATGTGCGGAATCGGAGATGGGGAATCAGAGGCAGGGAATCAGAGGCGGGGAATCAGAGGTGGGGAATCAGAGGCCGGGAATCAGATATGGGGAAACAGAGGCGGGGAATCAGAGGCGGGGAAACAGAGGCGGGGAATCAGATATGGGGAATCAGGGGTGGGGAATCAGAGGTTGGGAATCAGAGGCAGGTAATCAGAGGCTTGGAATCAGATGCAGGGAATCAGATGCGGGGAATCAGAGGCGGGGAATCAGAGCTGGGGAATCAGAGGTGGGGAATCAGAGTTGGGGAATCAGAGGCGGGGACTTAGATATTGAGAAACAGAGGCGGGGAATCAGAGGCGGGGAAACAGATGCGGGGAATCAGATATGGGGAATCAGAGGTATGGAATCAGAGGCAGGGAATCAGATGTACGGAATCAGAGATGGGGAATCAGAGGCAGGGAATCAGAATCAGAAGCAGGGAATCAGAGGCCGGGAATCAGAGGCCGGAATCAGATGCCGGGAATAAGAGGCCGGGAATCAGAGGTGGGGAATCAGAGTCCGGGAATCAGAGATGGGGATTCAGAGGCGGGGAATGAGATATGGGGAATCAGAGGCGGGGAATCAGAGGCGGGGAAACAGAGGCGGGGAATCAGATATGGGGAATCAGAGGTGGGGAATCTGGGGCGGGGTATCAGTGGCAGGGAATCAGAGGCGGGAATTCAGAGGCCGGGAATCAGAGGCGGTGAATCAGAGGCGGGGAATCAGAGGCAGGGAATCGGATGTGCGGAATCAGAGATGGGGAATCAGAGGTGGGGAATCAGAGGCGGTGAATCAGACATGGGTAATCAGAGGCGGGGAATCAGAGGCAGGAAATCAGACACTGGGAATCAGAGGCGGGGAATCAGAGCTTGGGAATTAGATGCAGGGAATCAGAGTTGGGGATTCAGAGGCGGGGAATCAGATATGGGGAAACAGAGGTGGGGAATCAGAGGTGGGCAAATAGAGGCGGGGAATCTGATATGGGGAAACAGAGGCGGGGAATCAGAGGCGTGGAAACAGAGGCGGGGAATCAGATATGGGGAATCAGAGGTGGGGAATCAGAGGTTGGGAATCAGAGGCAGGGAATCAGAGGCTGGGAATCAGATGCAGGGAATCAGATGCGGGTATCAGAGGCGGGGAATCAGAGCTGGGGAATCAGAGGTGGGGAATCAGAGTTGGGGAATCAGAGGCGGGGACTTAGATATGAGGAAACAGAGGCGTGGAATCAGAGGCGGGGAAACAGAGGCAGGGAATCAGATATGGGGAATCAGAGGTGGGGAATCAGAGGCAGGGAATCAGATGTGCGGAATCAGAGATGGGGAATCAGAGGCAGGGAATCAGAATCAGAAGCAGGGAATAAGACGCGGGGAATCAGAGGCGGGGAATCAGAGCTGGGGAAGCAGAGGCAGTGAATCAGAGGCGGGGAATCAGAGGCAGGGAATCGGATGTGCGGAATCAGAGATGGGGAATCAGAGGTGGGGAATCAGAGGCGGTGAATCAGACATGGGTAATCAGGGGCGGGGAATCAGAGGCAGGAAATCAGACACGGGGAATCAGAGGCGGGGAATCAGAGCTGGGAAATTAGAGGCAGGGAATCAGAGTTGGGGATTCAGAGACGGGGAATCAGATATGGGGAAACAGAGGCGGGGAATCAGAGGCGGGCAAATAGAGGCGGGGAATCAGATATGGGGAAACAGAGGCGGGGAATCAGAGGCGGGGAAACAGAGGCGGGGAATCAGATATGGGGAATCAGAGGTGGGGAATCAGAGGTTGGGAATCAGAGGCAGGGAATCAGAGGCTGGGAATCAGATGCAGGGAATCAGATGCGGGGAATCAGAGGCGGGGAATCAGAGCTGGAGTATCAGAGGTGGGGAATCAAAGTTGGGGAATCAGAGGCGGGGACTTAGATATGGGGAATCAGAGGCGTGGAATCAGATATGGGGAAACAGGGGCGGGGAATCAGAGGCGGGGAAACAGAGGCGGGGAATCAGATATGGGCAATCAGAGGTGTGGAATCAGAGGTTGGGAATCAGAGGCAGGGAATCAGAGGCGGGGAAACAGAGGCGGGGAATCAGATATGGGAAATCAGAGGTGGCGAATCAAAGGCGGTGAAGCAGAGATGGGGAATCAGGGCAGGGAATCAGAGGCAGGGAATCAAACACGGGGAATCAGAGCTGGGGAATCAGAGGTGGGGAATTAGAGTTGTGGAATCAGAGGAGGGGAATCAGAGGCGGGGAAACAGAGGCGGGGAATCAGATATGGGGAATCAGAGGTGGGGAATCAGAGGTTGGGAATCAGAGGCATGGAATCAGAGGCGGGGAATCAGAGGCGGGGAATCAGAGGCAGGGAATCAGATGTGCGGAATCGGAGATGGGGAATCAGAGGCAGGGAATCAGAGGCTGGGAATCAGAGGCGGGGAATGAGAGGCCGGGAATCAGATATGGGGAAACAGAGGCGGGGAATCAGAGGTGGGGAAACAGAGGCGGGGAATCAGATATGGGGAATCAGAGGTGGGGAATCAGAGGTTGGGAATCAGAGGCAGGGAATCAGAGGCTTGGAATCAGATGCAGGGAATCAGATGCGGGGAATCAGAGGCGGGGAATCAGAGCTGGGGAATCAGAGGTGGGGAATCAGATTTGGGGAATCAGAGGCGGGGACTTAGATATTGGGAAACAGAGGCGGGGAATCAGACGCGGGAAAACAGAGGCGGGGAATCAGATATGGGGATTCAGAGGTGGCGAATCAAAGGCGGTGAATCAGAGATGGGGAATCAGAGGCCGGGAATCAGAAGCAGGGAATCAAACACGTGGAATCAGAGGCGGGGAATCAGAGCAGGGGAATCAGAGGCGGGGAATCAGAGTTGGAGAATCAGAGGCGGGGAATCAGACGCAGGGAATCAATATGGGAAATCAGAGGTGGGGAATCAGAGGTTGGGAATCAGAGGAAGGGAATCAGAGGCGAGGAATCAGAGCTGGGGAATCAGAGGCGGGGAATCAGATTTGGGAATAGGAGATGGGGAATCAGAGATGGGGAATCAGAGGAGGGGAATCAGACGCGGGGAATCAGAGGTGGTGAATCAGAGATGTGGAATCAGAGGCGGGGAATCGGAGGCAGGGAATCAGACGCGGGGAATCAGAGGCGGGGAATCATAGCTGGCGAATCAGAGGCGGGGAATCAGATATTGGGAATCAGAGGTGGGGAATCAGAGGCGGGGAAACAGAGGCGGGGAACCAGATATGTGGAATCAGAGGTGGGGAATCAGAGGTTGTAAATCAGAGATGGGGAATCAGAGGCGGGGAATCAGAGGCCGGTAATCAGACGCGGGGAATCAGAGGCGGGGATTCAGAGCTGGGGAATCTGAGGTGGGGAATCAGAGTTGGGGAATCAGAGGCGGGGAATCAGATATGGGGAATCAGAGGCGGGGAGTCAGAGGCGGGGAAACAGAGGCGAGAAATCAGATATGGGGAATCAGAGGTGGCGAATCAAAGGCGGTGAATCAGAGATGGGGAATCAGAGGCGGGGAATGAGAGGCAGGGAATCAAACACGGGGAATCAGAGGTGGGGAATCAGAGCTGGGTTATCAGAGGCGGGGAATCAGAGTTGGGGAATCAGAGGCGGGGAATCAGAGCTGGGGAATCAGAGGTGGGGAATCAGAGTCGGGGAATCAGAGGCAGGGAATCGGATGTGCGGAATCAGAGATGGGGAATCAGAGGTGGGGAATCAGAGGCGGTGAATCTGAGATGGGGAATCAGAGGCGGGGAATCAGAGGCAGGATATCAGACACGGGGATTCAGAGGCTGGGAATCAGACGGGGGGAATCAAAGGCGGGGAATCAGAGCTGGGGAATCAGAGGCAGGGAATCAGAGTTGGGGATTAAGAGGCGGGGAATCAGATATGGGGAAACAGAGGCGGGGAATCAGAGGCAGGCAAACAGAGGCGGGGAATTAGATATGGGGAATCAGAGGTGGGGAATCAGAGGTGGTGAATCAGAGATGGGGAATCACAGGCGGGGAATCAGAGGCAGGGAATAGAACGCGGGGAATCAGAGGCAGGGAATCAGAGCTGGGGAATCAGAGGCGGGGAATCATAGTTGGGAATCAGAGGCGGGGAATCAGATATGGGGAAACAGAGGCGGGGAATCAGAGGCGGGGAAACAGAGGCGGGGAATCAGATATGGGGAATCGGATGCGGGGAATCAGAGGCGGGGAATCAGAGCTGGGAAATCAGAGGCGGGGAATCAGAGTTGGTGCATCAGAGGTGGGGAATTAGATATGGGGAAACAGAGGCGGGGAATCAGAGGCGGGGAAACAGAGGCGGGGAATCAGATATGGGGAATCAGAGGTGGGGAATCAGAGGCAGGGAATCAGATGTGCGGAATCAGAGATGGGGAATCAGAGGCAGGGAATCAGAATCAGAAGCGGGGAATCAGAGGCCTGGAATCAGATGCTGGGAATAAGAGGCCGGGAATCAGAGGTGGGGAATCAGAGTCCGGGAATCAGAGATTGGGATTAAAAGGCGGGGAATGAGATATGGAGAATCAGAGGCGGGGAATCAGAGGCGGAGAAACAGAGGTGGGGAATCAGATATGGGGAATCAGAGGTGGCGAATCAAAGGCGGTGAATCAGAGATGGGGAATCAGAGGCAGGGAATCAGAGGCAGGGAATCAAACACGGGGAATCAGAGGCGGGGAATCAGAGCTGGGGAATCAGAGGCGGGGAATCAGAGTTGGGGAATCAAAGGCGGGGAATCAGATATGGGGAAACAGGGGCGGGGAATCAGAGGCGGGGAAACAGAGGCGGGGAATCAGATATGGGGAATCAGAGGTGTGGAATCAGAGGTTGGGAATCAGAGGCAGGGAATCAGAGGCGGGGAAACAGAGGCAGGGAATCAGAGCTGGGGAATCAGTGGCGGGGAAGTAGAGTTGGGGAATCAGAGGCGGGGAATCGGAGGCGGGGAAACAGAGGCGGGGAATCAAACACGGGGAATCAGAGGTGGGGAATCAGAGGTTGGGAATCAGAGGCAGGGAATCAGAGGCGGGGAATCAGAGGCGGGGAATCAGAGGCAGGGAATCAGATGTGCGGAATCGGAGATGGGGAATCAGATGCAAGAAATCAGAGGCGGGGAATCAGAGGCGGGGAATCAGAGGCCGGGAATCAGATATGGTGAAACAGAGGCGGGGAATCAGAGGCGGGGAAACAGAGGCGGGGAATCAGATATGGGGAATCAGAGGTGGGGAATCAGAGTTTGGGAATCAGAGGCAGGGAATCAGAGGCTTGGAATCAGATGCAGGGAATCAGATGCGGGGAATCAGAGGCGGGGAATCAGAGCTGTGGAATCAGTGGTGGGGAATCAGAGTTGGGGAATCAGAGGCGGGGACTTAGATATTTGGAAACAGAGGCGGGGAATCAGAGGCGGGGAAACAGAGGCGGGGAATCAGAAATGGGGAATCAGAGGTTGGGAATCAGAGGCAGGGGATCAGATGTGCGGAATCAGAGATGGGGAATCAAAGGCAGGGAATCAGAATCAGAAGCAGGGAATCAGAGGCCGGGAATCAGAGGCCGGAATCAGATGCCGGGAATAAGAGGCCGGGAATCAGAGGTGGGGAATCAGAGTCCGGGAATCAGAGATGGGGATTCAGAGGCGGGGAATGAGATATGGGGAATCAGAGGCTGGGAATCAGACGGGGGGAATCAAAGGCGGGGAATCAGAGCTGGGGAATCAGAGGCAGGGAATCAGAGTTGGGGATTCAGAGGCGGGGAATGAGATATGGGGAAACAGAGGCGGGGAATCAGAGGCGGGCAAACAGAGGCGGGGAATTAGATATGGGGAATCAGAGGTGGGGAATCAGAGGTGGTGAATCAGAGATGGGGAATCACAGGCGGGGAATCAGAGGCAGGGAATAGAACGCGGGGAATCAGAGGCAGGGAATCAGAGCTGGGGAATCAGAGGCGGGGAATCATAGTGGGAATCAGAGGCGGGGAATCAGATATGGGGAAACAGAGGCGGGGAATCAGAGGCGGGGAAACAGAGGCGGGGAATCAGATATGGGGAATCGGATGCGGGGAATCAGAGGCGGGGAATCAGAGCTGGGGAATCAGAGGCGGGGAATCAGAGTTGGTGCATCAGAGGTGGGGAATTAGATATGGGGGAACAGAGGCGGGGAATCAGAGGCGGGGAAACAGAGGCGGGGAATCAGATATGGGGAATCAGAGGTGGGGAATCAGAGGCAGGGAATCAGATATGCGGAATCAGAGATGGGGAATCAGAGGCAGGGAATCAGAATCAGAAGCGGGGAATCAGAGGCCTGGAATCAGATGCTGGGAATAAGAGGCCGGGAATCAGAGGTGGGGAATCAGAGTCCGGGAATCAGAGATTGGGATTAAAAGGCGGGGAATGAGATATGGAGAATCAGAGGCGGGGAATCAGAGGCGGGGTAACAGAGGTGGGGAATCAGATATGGGGAATCAGTGGTGGCGAATCAAAGGCGGTGAATCAGAGATGGGGAATCAGAGGCGGGGAATCAGAGGCAGGGAATCAAACACGGGGAATCAGAGGCGGGGAATCAGAGCTGGGGAATCAGAGGCGGGGAATCAGAGTTGGGGAATCAGAGGCGGGGAATCAGAGTTGGGGAAACAGAGGCGGGGAATCAGATATGGGGAATCAGAGGTGTGGAATCAGAGGTTGGGAATCAGAGGCAGGGAATCAGAGGCGGGGAATCAGAGGCGGGGAATCAGAGGCAGGGAATCAGATGTGCGGAATCGGAGATGGGGAATCAGATGCAAGAAATCAGAGGCGGGGAATCAGAGGCGGGGAATCAGAGGCCGGGAATCAGATATGGTGAAACAGAGGCAGGGAATCAGAGGCGGGGAAACAGAGGCGGGGAATCAGATATGGGGAATCAGAGGTGGGGAATCAGAGTTTGGGAATCAGAGGCATGGAATCAGAGGCTTGGAATCAGATGCAGGGAATCAGATGCGGGGAATCAGAGGCGGGGAATCAGAGCTGTGGAATCAGAGGTGGTGAATCAGAGTTGGGGAATCAGAGGCGGGGACTTAGATATTGGGAAACAGAGGCGGGGAATCAGAGGCGGGGAAACAGAGGCGGGGAATCAGAAATGGGGAATCAGAGGTTGGGAATCAGAGGCAGGGGATCAGATGTGCGGAATCAGAGATGGGGAATCAAAGGCAGGGAATCAGAATCAGAAGCAGGGAATCAGAGGCCGGGAATCAGAGGCCGGAATCAGATGCCGGGAATAAGAGGCCGGGAATCAGAGGTGGGGAATCAGAGTCCGGGAATCAGAGATGGGGATTCAGAGGCGGGGAATGAGATATGGGGAATCAGAGGCGGGGAATCAGAGGCGGGGAAACAGAGGCGGGGAATCAGATATGGGGAATCAAAGGTAGGGAATCAGGGGCGGGGTATCAGTGGCAGGGAATCAGAGCGGGAAATCAGAGGCCGGGAATCAGAGGCGGTGAATCAGAGGCGGTGAATCAGAGGCATGGAATCGGATGTGCGGAATCAGAGATGGGGAATCAGAGGTGGGGAATCAGAGGCGGTGAATCAGACATGGGTAATCAGAGGCGGGGAATCAGAGGCAGGAAATCAGACACGGGGAATCAGAGGCGGGGAATTAGAGCTGGGGAATTAGATGCAGGGAATCAGAGTTGGGGATTCAGAGGCGGGGAATCAGATATGGGGAAATAGAGGTGGGGAACCAGAGTTGGGCAAATAGAGGCGGGGAATCCGATATGGGGAAACAGAGGCGGGGAATCAGAGGCGTGGAAACAGAGGCGGGGAATCAGATATGGGGAATCAGAGGTGGGGAATCAGAGGTTGGGAATCAGAGGCAGGGAATCAGAGGCTGGGAATCAGATGCAGGGAATCAGATGCGGGGATCAGAGGCGGGGAATCAGAGCTGGGGAATCAGAGGTGGGGAATCAGAGTTGGGGAATCAGAGGCGGGGACTTAGATATGGGGAAACAGAGGCGGGGAATCAGAGGCGGGAAACAGAGGCGGGGAATCAGATATTGTGAATCAGAGGTGTGGAATCAGAGGCAGGGAATCAGATGTGCTGAATCAGAGATGGGGAATCAGAGGCAGGGAATCAGAATCAGAAGCAGGGAATAAGACGCGGGGAATCAGAGTCGGGGAATCAGAGCTGGGGAAGCAGAGGCAGTGAATCAGAGGCTGGGAATCAGAGGCAGGGAATCGGATGTGCGGAATCAGAGATGGGGAATCAGAGGTGGGGAATCAGAGGCGGTGAATCAGACATGGGTAATCAGAGGCGGGGAATCAGAGGCAGGAAATCAGACACGGGGAATCAGAGGCGGGGAATCAGAGCTGGGAAATTAGAGGCAGGGAATCAGAGTTGGGGATTCAGAGGCGGGGAATCAGAGGCGGGCAAATAGCGGCGGGGAATCAGATATGGGGAAACAGAGGCGGGGAATCAGAGGCGGGGAAACAGAGGCGGGGAATCAGATATGGGGAATCAGAGGTTGGGAATCAGAGGTTGGGAATCAGAGGCAGGGAATCAGAGGCTGGGAATCAGATGCAGGGAATCAGATGCGGGGTATCAGAGTAGGGGAATCAGAGCTGGGGAATCAGAGGTGGGGAATCAAAGTTGGGGAATCAGAGGCAGGGACTTAGATATGGGGAATCAGAGGCGGGGAATCAGATATGGGGAAACAGGGGCGGGGAATCAGAGGCGGGGAAACAGAGGCGGGGAATCAGATATGGGGAATCAGAGGTGTGGAATCAGAAGTTGGGAATCAGAGACAGGGAAACAGAGGCGGGGAAACAGAGGCGGGGAATCAGATATGGGGAATCAGAGGCGGGGAATCAGAGCTGGGAAATTAGAGGCAGGGAATCAGAGTTGGGGATTCAGAGGCGGGGAATCAGATATGGGGAAACAGAGGAGGGGAATCAGAGGCGGGCAAATAGAGGCGGGGAATCAGATATGGGGAAACAGAGGCGGGGAATCAGAGGCGGGGAAACAGAGGCTGGGAATCAGATATGGGGAATCAGAGGTGGGGAATCAGAGGTTGGGAATCAGAGGCAGGGAATCAGAGGCTGGGAATCAGATGCAGGGAATCAGATGCGGGGTATCAGAGGTGGGGAATCAGAGCTGGGGAATCAGAGGTGGGGAATCAAAGTTGGGGAATCAGAGGCGGGGACTTAGATATGGGGAATCAGAGGCGGGGAATCAGATATGGGGAAACAGGGGCGGGGAATCAGAGGCTGGGAAACAGAGGCGGGGAATCAGATATGGGGAATCAGAGGTGTGGAATCAGAGGTTGGGAATCAGAGGCAGGGAATTAGAGGCGGGGAAACAGAGGCGGGGAATCAGATATGGGGAATCAGAGGTGGCGAATCAAAGGCGGTGAAACAGAGATGGGGAATCACGGCAGGGAATCAGAGGCAGGGAATCAAACACGGGGAATCAGAGCTGGGGAATCAGAGGCGGGGAATTAGAGTTGGGGAATCAGAGGAGGGGAATCAGAGGCGGGGAAACGGAGGCGGGGAATCAGATATGGGGAATCAGAGGTGGGGAATCAGAGGTTGGGAATCAGAGGCAGGGAATCAGATGTGCGGAATCGGAGATGGGGAATCAGAGGCAGGGAATCAGAGGCGGGGAATCAGAGGTGGGGAATCAGAGGCCGGGAATCAGATATGGGGAAACAGAGGCGGGGAATCAGAGGCGGGGAAACAGAGGCGGGGAATCAGATATGGGGAATCAGGGGTGGGGAATCAGAGGTTGGGAATCAGAGGCAGGTAATCAGAGGCTTGGAATCAGATGCAGGGAATCAGATGCGGGGAATCAGAGGCGGGGAATCAGAGCTGGGGAATCAGAGGTGGGGAATCAGAGTTGAGGAATCAGAGGCGGGGACTTAGATATTGAGAAACAGAGGCGGGGAATCAGAGGCGGGGAAACAGATGCGGGGAATCAGATATGGGGAATCAGAGGTGGGGAATCAGAGGCAGGGAATCAGATGTACGGAATCAGAGATGGGGAATCAGAGGCAGGGAATCAGAATCAGAAGCAGGGAATCAGAGGCCGGGAATCAGAGGCCGGAATCAGATGCCGGGAATAAGAGGCCGGGAATCAGAGGTGGGGAATTAGAGTCCGGGAATCAGAGATGGGGATTCAGAGGCGGGGAATGAGATATGGGGAATCAATCAGAGGCGGGGAAACAGAGGCGGGGAATCAGATATGGGGAATCAGAGGTGGGGAATCTGGGGCGGGGTATCAGTGGCAGGGAATCAGAGGCGGGAATTCAGAGGCCGGGAATCAGAGGCGGTGAATCAGAGGTGGGGAATCAGAGGCAGGGAATCGGATGTGCGGAATCAGAGATGGGGAATCAGAGGTGGGGAATCAGAGGCGGTGAATCAGACATGGGTAATCAGAGGCGGGGAATCAGAGGCAGGAAATCAGACACTGGGAATCAGAGGCGGGGAATCAGAGCTTGGGAATTAGATGCAGGGAATCAGAGTTGGGGATTCAGAGGCGGGGAATCAGATATGGGGAAACAGAGGTGGGGAATCAGAGGTGGGCAAATAGAGGCGGGGAATCTGATATGGGGAAACAGAGGCGGGGAATCAGAGGCGTGGAAACAGAGGCGGGGAATCAGATATGGGGAATCAGAGGTGGGGAATCAGAGGTTGGGAATCAGAGGCAGGGAATCAGAGGCTGGGAATCAGATGCAGGGAATCAGATGCGGGTATCAGAGGCGGGGAATCAGAGCTGGGGAATCAGAGGTGGGGAATCAGAGTTGGGGAATCAGAGGCGGGGACTTAGATATGAGGAAACAGAGGCGTGGAATCAGAGGCGGGGAAACAGAGGCAGGGAATCAGATATGGGGAATCAGAGGTGGGGAATCAGAGGCAGGGAATCAGATGTGCGGAATCAGAGATGGGGAATCAGAGGCAGGGAATCAGAATCAGAAGCAGGGAATAAGACGCGGGGAATCAGAGGCGGGGAATCAGAGCTGGGGAAGCAGAGGCAGTGAATCAGAGGCGGGGAATCAGAGGCAGGGAATCGGATGTGCGGAATCAGAGATGGGGAATCAGAGGTGGGGAATCAGAGGCGGTGAATCAGACATGGGTAATCAGGGGCGGGGAATCAGAGGCAGGAAATCAGACACGGGGAATCAGAGGCGGGGAATCAGAGCTGGGAAATTAGAGGCAGGGAATCAGAGTTGGGGATTCAGAGGCGGGGAATCAGATATGGGGAAACAGAGGCGGGGAATCAGAGGCGGGCAAATAGAGGCGGGGAATCAGATATGGGGAAACAGAGGCGGGGAATCAGAGGCGGGGAAACAGAGGCGGGGAATCAGATATGGGGAATCAGAGGTGGGGAATCAGAGGTTGGGAATCAGAGGCAGGGAATCAGAGGCTGGGAATCAGATGCAGGGAATCAGATGCGGGGAATCAGAGGCGGGGAATCAGAGCTGGAGTATCAGAGGTGGGGAATCAAAGTTGGGGAATCAGAGGCGGGGACTTAGATATGGGGAATCAGAGGCGTGGAATCAGATATGGGGAAACAGGGGCGGGGAATCAGAGGCGGGGAAACAGAGGCGGGGAATCAGATATGGGCAATCAGAGGTGTGGAATCAGAGGTTGGGAATCAGAGGCAGGGAATCAGAGGCGGGGAAACAGAGGCGGGGAATCAGATATGGGAAATCAGAGGTGGCGAATCAAAGGCGGTGAAGCAGAGATGGGGTATCAGGGCAGGGAATCAGAGGCAGGGAATCAAACACGGGGAATCAGAGCTGGGGAATCAGAGGTGGGGAATTAGAGTTGTGGAATCAGAGGAGGGGAATCAGAGGCGGGGAAACAGAGACGGGGAATCAGATATGGGGAATCAGAGGTGGGGAATCAGAGGTTGGGAATCAGAGGCATGGAATCAGAGGCGGGGAATCAGAGGCGGGGAATCAGAGGCAGGGAATCAGATGTGCGGAATCGGAGATGGGGAATCAGAGGCAGGGAATCAGAGGCTGGGAATCAGAGGCGGGGAATCAGAGGCCGGGAATCAGATATGGGGAAACAGAGGCGGGGAATCAGAGGTGGGGAAACAGAGGCGGGGAATCAGATATGGGGAATCAGAGGTGGGGAATCAGAGGTTGGGAATCAGAGGCAGGGAATCAGAGGCTTGGAATCAGATGCAGGGAATCAGATGCGGGGAATCAGAGGCGGGGAATCAGAGCTGGGGAATCAGAGGTGGGGAATCAGATTTGGGGAATCAGAGGCGGGGACTTAGATATTGGGAAACAGAGGCGGGGAATCAGACGCGGGGAAACAGAGGCGGGGAATCAGATATGGGGATTCAGAGGTGGCGAATCAAAGGCGGTGAATCAGAGATGGGGAATCAGAGGCCGGGAATCAGAGGCAGGGAATCAAACACGTGGAATCAGAGGCGGGGAATCAGAGCAGGGGAATCAGAGGCGGGGAATCAGAGTTGGAGAATCAGAGGCGGGGAATCAGACGCAGGGAATCAATATGGGAAATCAGAGGTGGGGAATCAGAGGTTGGGAATCAGAGGAAGGGAATCAGAGGCGAGGAATCAGAGCTGGGGAATCAGAGGCGGGGAATCAGAATTGGGGAATAGGAGATGGGGAATCAGAGATGGGGAATCAGAGGCGGGGAATCAGACGCGGGGAATCAGAGGTGGTGAATCAGAGATGTGGAATCAGAGGCGGGGAATCGGAGGCAGGGAATCAGACGCGGGGAATCAGAGGCGGGGAATCATAGCTGGCGAATCAGAGGCGGGGAATCAGATATTGGGAATCAGAGGTGGGCAATCAGAGGCGGGGAAACAGAGGCGGGGAATCAGATATGTGGAATCAGAGGTGGGGAATCAGAGGTTGTAAATCAGAGATGGGGAATCAGAGGCGGGGAATCAGAGGCCGGTAATCAGACGCGGGGAATCAGAGGCGGGGATTCAGAGCTGGGGAATCAGAGGTGGGGAATCAGAGTTGGGGAATCAGAGGCGGGGAATCAGATATGGGGAATCAGAGGCGGGGAGTCAGAGGCGGGGAAACAGAGGCGAGAAATCAGATATGGGGAATCAGAGGTGGGGTATCAGGGGCGGAGTATCAGTGGCAGGGAATCAGAGGCGGGAAATCAGAGGCCGGGAATCAGAGGTGGTGAATCAGAGGCGGGGAATCAGAGGCAGGGAATCGGATGTGCGGAATCAGAGATGGGGAATCAGAGGTGGGGAATCAGAGGCGGTGAATCAGACATGGGTAATCAGAGGCGGGGAATCAGAGGCAGGAAATCAGACACGGGAAATCAGAGGCGGGGAATCAGAGCTGGGGAATTAGATGCAGGGAATTAGAGGTGGGGATTCAGAGGCGGTGAATCAGATCTGGGGAAACAGAGGTGGGGAATCAGAGGCGGGCAAATAGAGGTTGGGAATCAGATATGGGGAAACAGTGGCGGGGAATCAGAGGCGGGGAAACAGAGGCGGGGAATCAGAGGCGTGGAAACAGAGGCGGGGAATCAGATATGGGGAATCAGAGGTGGGGAATCAGAGGTTGGGAATCAGAGGCAGGGAATCAGAGGCTGGGAATCAGATGCAGGGAATCAGATGCGGGTATCAGAGGCGGGGAATCAGAGCTGGGGAATCAGAGGTGGGGAATCAGAGTTGGGGAATCAGAGGCGGGGACTTAGATATGAGGAAACAGAGGCGGGGAATCAGAGGCGGGGAAACAGAGGCAGGGAATCAGATATGGGGAATCAGAGGTGGGGAATCAGAGGCAGGGAATCAGATGTGCGGAATCAGAGATGGGGAATCAGAGGCAGGGAATCAGAATCAGAAGCAGGGAATAAGACGCGGGGAATCAGAGGCGGGGAATCAGTGCTGGGGAAGCAGAGGCAGTGAATCAGAGGCGGGGAATCAGAGGCAGGGAATCGGATGTGCGGAATCAGAGATGGGGAATCAGAGGTGGGGAATCAGAGGCGGTGAATCAGACATGGGTAATCAGGGGCGGGGAATCAGAGGCAGGAAATCAGACACAAGGAATCAGAGGCGGGGAATCAGAGCTGGGAAATTAGAGGAAGGGAATCAGAGTTGGGGAATCAGAGGCGGGGAATCAGATATGGGGAAACAGAGGCGGGGAATCAGAGGCGGGCAAATAGAGGCGGGGAATCAGATATGGGGAAACAGAGGCGGGGAATCAGAGGCGGGGAAACAGAGGCAGGGAATCAGAGGCTGGTAATCAGATGCAGGGAATCAGATGCGGGGAATCAGAGGCGGGGAATCAGAGCTGGAGTATCAGAGGTGGGGAATCAAAGTTGGGGAATCAGAGGCGGGGACTTAGATATGGGGAATCAGAGGCGTGGAATCAGATATGGGGAAACAGGGGCGGGGAATCAGAGGCGGGGAAACAGAGGCGGGGAATCAGATATGGGCAATCAGAGGTGTGGAATCAGAGGTTGGGAATCAGAGGCAGGGAATCAGAGGCGGGGAAACAGAGGCGGGGAATCAGATATGGGGAATCAGAGGTGGCGAATCAAAGGCGGTGAAGCAGAGATGGGGAATCAGGGCAGGGAATCAGAGGCAGGGAATCAAACACGGGGAATCAGAGCTGGGGAATCAGAGGCGGGGAATTAGAGTTGTGGAATCAGAGGAGGGGAATCAGAGGCGGGGAAACAGAGGCGGGGAATCAGATATGGGGAATCAGAGGTGGGGAATCAGAGGTTGGGAATCAGAGGCATGGAATCAGAGGCGGGGAATCAGAGGCGGGGAATCAGAGGCAGGGAATTAGATGTGCGGAATCGGAGATGGGGAATCAGAGGCAGGGAATCAGAGGCTGGGAATCAGAGGCGGGGAATCAGAGGCCGGGAATCAGATATGGGGAAACAGAGGCGGGGAATCAGAGGTGGGGAAACAGAGGCGGGGAATCAGATATGGGGAATCAGAGGTGGGGAATCAGAGGTTGGGAATCAGAGGCAGGGAATCAGAGGCTTGGAATCAGATGCAGGGAATCAGATGCGGGGAATCAGAGGCGGGGAATCAGAGCTGGGGAATCAGAGGTGGGGAATCAGATTTGGGGAATCAGAGGCGGGGACTTAGATATTGGGAAACAGAGGCGGGGAATCAGAGGCGGGGAAACAGAGGCGGGGAATCAGATATGGGGATTCAAAGGTGGCGAATCAAAGGCGGTGAATCAGAGATGGGGAATCAGAGGCCGGGAATCAGAGGCAGGGAATCAAACACGTGGAATCAGAGGCGGGGAATCAGAGCTGGGGAATCAGAGGCGGGGAATCAGAGTTGGAGAATCAGAGGCGGGGAATCAGACGCAGGGAATCAATATGGGAAATCAGAGGTGGGGAATCAGAGGTTGGGAATCAGAGGAAGGGAATCAGAGGCGAGGAATCAGAGCTGGGGAATCAGAGGCGGGGAATCAGAATTGGGGAATCAGAGATGGGGAATCAGAGATGGGGAATCAGAGGCGGGGAATCAGACGCGGGGAATCAGAGGTGGTGAATCAGAGATGTGGAATCAGAGGCGGGGAATCGGAGGCAGGGAATCAGACGCGGGGAATCAGAGGCGGGGAATCAGAGGCGGGGAATCAGATATTGGGAATCAGAGGTGGGGAATCAGAGGCGGGGAAACAGACGCGGGGAATCAGATATGTGGAATCAGAGGTGGGGAATCAGAGGTTGTAAATCAGAGATGGGGAATCAGAGGCGGGGAATCAGAGGCCGGTAATCAGACGCGGGGAATCAGAGGCGGGGATTCAGAGCTGGGGAATCAGAGGCGGGGAATCAGAGTTGGGGAATCAGAGGCGGGGAATCAGATATGGGGAATCAGAGGCGGGGAGTCAGAGGCGGGGAAACAGAGGCGAGAAATCAGATATGGGGAATCAGAGGTGGGGAATCAGGTGCGGAGTATCAGTGGCAGGGAATCAGAGGCGGGAAATCAGAGGCCGGGAATCAGAGGCGGTGAATCAGAGGCGGGGAATCAGAGGCAGGGAATCGGATGTGCGGAATAAGAGATGGGGAATCAGAGGTGGGGAATCAGAGGCGGTGAATCAGACATGGGTAATCAGAGGCGGGGAATCAGAGGCAGGAAATCAGACACGGGAAATCAGAGGCGGGGAATCAGAGCTGGGGAATTAGATGCAGGGAATTAGAGTTGGGGATTCAGAGGCGGTGAATCAGATCTGGGGAAACAGAGGTGGGGAATCAGAGGCAGGCAAATAGAGGTGGGGAATCAGATATGGGGAAACAGTGGCGGGGAATCAGAGGCGGGGAAACAGAGGCGGGGAATCAGATATGGGGAATCAGAGGTGGGGAATCAGAGCTGGGGAATCAGAGGAGGGGAATCAGAGTTGGGGAATCAGAGGCGGGGTGTTAGATATGTGGAAACAGAGGCGGGGAATCAGAGTCGGGGAAACAGAGGCGGGGAATCAGATATGGGGAATCAGAGGTGGGGAATCAGAGGCAGGGAATCAGATGTGCGGAATCAGAGATGGGGAATCAGAGGCAGGGAATCAGAATCAGAAGCAGGGAATAAGACGCGGGGAATCAGAGGTGGGGAATCAGAGCTGGGGAAGCAGAGGCAGTGAATATGAGGCGGGGAATCAGAGGCAGGGAATCGGATGTGCGGAATCAGAGATGGGGAATCAGAGGTGGGGAATCAGAGGCGGTGAATCAGACATGGGTAATCAGAGGCGGGGAATCAGAGGCAGAAATTCAGACACGGGGAATCAGAGGCGGGGAATCAGAGCTGGGAAATTAGAGGCAGGGAATCAGAGTTGGGGATTCAGAGGCGGGGAATCAGATATGGGGAAACAGAGGCGGGGAATCAGAGGCGGGCAAATAGAGGCGGGGAATCAGATATGGGGAAACAGAGGCGGGGAATCAGAGGCGGGGAAACAGAGGCGGGGAATTAGATATGGGGAATCAGAGGTGGGGAATCAGAGGTTGGGAATCAGAGGCAGGGAATCAGAGGCTGGGAATCAGATGCAGGGAATCAGATGCGGTGAATCAGAGCTGGGGAATCAGAGGTGGGGAATCAAAGTTGGGGAATCAGAGGCGGGGACTTAGATATGGGGAATCAGAGGCTGGGAGTCAGATATGGGGAAACAGGGGCGGGGAATCAGAGGCGGGGAAACAGAGGCGGGGAATCAGATATGGGGAATCAGAGGTGTGGAATCAGAGGTTGGGAATCAGAGGCAGGGAATCAGAGGCGGGGAAACAGAGGCGGGGAATCAGATATGGGGAATCAGAGGTGGCGAATCAAAGGCGGTAAAACAGAGATGGGGAATCAGGGCAGGGAATCAGAGGCAGGGAATCAAACACGGGGAATCAGAGCTGGGGAATCAGAGGCGGGGAATTAGAGTTGGGGAATCAGAGGAGGGGAATCAGAGGCGGGGAAACAGAGGCGGGGAATCAGATATGGGGAATCAGAGGCGGGGAATCAGAGGTTGGGAATCAGAGGCAGGGAATCAGAGGCGGGGAATCAGAGGCGGGGAATCAGAGGCAGGGAATCAGATGTGCGGAATCGGAGATGGGGAATCAGAGGCAGGGAATCAGAGGCGGGGAATCAGAGGTGGGGAATCAGAGGCCGGGAATCAGATATGGGGAAACAGAGGCGGGGAATCAGAGGCAGGGAAACAGAGGCGGGGAATCAGATATGGGGAATCAGAGGTGGGGAATCAGAGTTTGGGAATCAGAGGCAGGGAATCAGAGGCTTGGAATCAGATGCAGGGAATCAGATGCGGGGAATCAGAGGCGGGGAATCAAAGCTGGGGAATCAGAGGTGGGGAATCAGAGTTGGGGAATCAGAGGCGGGGACTTAGATATTGGGAAACAGAGGCGGGGAATCAGAGGCGGGGAAAAAGAGGCGGGGAATCAGATATGGGGAATCAGAGGTGGGGAATCAGAGGCAGGGAATCAGATGTACGGAATCAGAGATGGGGAATCAGAGGCAGGGAATCAGAATCAGAAGCAGGGAATCAGAGGCCGGGAATCAGAGTCCGGAATCACATGCCGGGAATAAGAGGCCGGGAATCAGAGGTGGGGAATCAGAGGCCGGGAATCAGAGATGGGGATTCAGAGGCGGGGAATGAGATATGGGGAATCAGAGGCGGGGAATCAGAGGCGGGAAAACAGAGGCGGGGAATCAGATATGGGGAATCTGAGGTGGGGAATCAGGTGCGGGGTATCAGTGGCAGGGAATCAGAGGCGGGAAATCAGAGGCCGGGAATCAGAGGCGGTGAATCAGAGGCGGGGAATCAGAGGCATGGAATCGGATGTGCGGAATCAGAGATGGGGAATCAGAGGTGGGGAATCAGAGGCGGTGAATCAGACATGGGTAATCAGAGGCGGGGTATCAGAGGCAGGAAATCAGACACGGGGAATCAGAGGCGGGGAATCAGAACTGGGGAATTAGATGCAGGGAATCAGAGTTGGGGATTCAGAGGCGGGGAATCAGATATAGGGAAACAGAGGTGGGGAATCAGAGGTGGGCAAATAGAGGCGGGGAATCAGATATGGGGAAACAGAGGCGGGGAATCAGAGGCGTGGAAACAGAGGCGGGGAATCAGATATGGGGAATCAGAGGTGGGGAATCAGAGGTTGGGAATCAGAGGCAGGGAATCAGAGGCTGGGAATCAGATGCAGGGAATCAGATGCGGGGAATCAGAGGCGGGGAATCAGAGCTGGGGAATCAGAGGTGGGGAATCAGAGTTGGGGAATCAGAGGCGGGGACTTAGATATGGGGAAACAGAGGCGGGGAGTCAGAGGCGGGGAAACAGAGGCGGGGAATCAGACATGGGTAATCAGAGGCGGGGAATCAGAGGCAGGAAATCAGACACGGGGAATCAGAGGCGGGGAATCAGAGCTGGGGAATTAGATGCAGGGAATCAGAGTTGGGGATTCAGAGGCGGGGAATCAGATATGGGGAAACAGAGGTGGGGAATCAGAGGTGGGCAAATAGAGGCGGGGAATCAGATATGGGGAAACAGAGGCGGGGAATCAGAGCTGGGGAATCAGATGCAGGGAATCAGATGCGGGGATCAGAGGCGGGGAATCAGAGCTGGGGAATCAGAGGTGGGGAATCAGAGTTGGGGAATCAGAGGCGGGGACTTAGATATGGGGAAACAGAGGCGGGGAATCAGAGGCGGGGAAACAGAGGCGGGGAATCAGATATGGGGAATCAGAGGTGGGGAATCAGAGGCAGGGAATCAGATGTGCGGAATCAGAGATGGGCAATCAGAGGCAGGGAATCAGAATCAGAAGCAGGGAATCAGAGGCGGGGACTTAGATATTGGGAAACAGAGGCGGGGAATCAGAGTGGGGAAACAGAGGCGGGGAATCAGACATGGGTAATCAGAGGCGGGGAATCAGAGGCAGGAAATCAGACACGGGGAATCAGAGGCGGGGAATCAGAGCTGGGAAATTAAAGGCAGGGAATCAGAGTTGGGGATTCAGAGGCGGGGAATCAGATATGGGGAAACAGAGGCGGGGAATCAGAGGCGGGCAAATAGAGGCGGGGAATCAGATATGGGGAAACATAGGCGGGGAATCAGAGGCGGGGAAACAGAGGCGGGGAATCAAACACGGGGAATCAGAGGTGGGGAATCAGAGGTTGGGAATCAGAGGCAGGGAATCAGAGGCTGGGAATCAGATGCTGGGAATCAGATGCGGGGAATCAGAGGCGGGGAATCAGAGCTGGGGAATCAGAGGTGGGGAATCAAAGTTGGGGAATCAGAGGCGGGGACTTAGATATGGGGAAACAGAGGTGGGGAATCAGAGGCGGGGAAACAGAGGCAGGGAATCAGATATGGGGAATCAGAGGTGGGGAATCAGAGGCAGGGAATTAGATGTGCGGAATCAGAAATGGGGAATCAGAGGCAGGGAATCAGAATCAGAAGCAGGGAATCAGAGGCCGGGAATCAGAGGCCGGAATCAACTGCCAGGAATAAGAGGCCGGGAATCAGAGTCCGCGAATCAGAGTCCGGGAATCAGAGATGGGGAATCAGAGGCGGGGAGTGAGATATGGGGAATCAGAGGCGGGGAATCACAGGCGGGGAAACAGAGGCGGGGAATCAGATATGGGGAATCAGAGGTGGCGAATCAAAGGCGGTGAATCAGAGATGGGGAATCAGAGTTGGGGAATCAGAGGCGGGGAATCAGAGCTGGGGAATCAGAGGTTGGGAATCAGAGGCAGGGAATCGGATGTGCGGAATCAGAGATGGGGAATCAGAGGTGGGAAATTCAGAGGCGGGGAATCAGAGATGGGGATTCAGAGGCGGGGAATCAGAGGCAGGGAATCAGACGCGGGGAATCAGAGGCGGGGAATCAGAGTCCAGGAATCAGAGGCGGGGAATCAGAGTTAGGGAATCAGAGGCAGGGAATCAAACACGGTGAATCAGAGGCAGGGAATCAGAGCTGGAGAATCAGAGGCGGGGAATCAGAGGTGGGGAATCAGGGGCGGGGAATCAGTGGCAGGGAATCAGAGGCGGGGAAACAGAGGCAGGGAATCAGAGGCAGGGAATCAGACACGGGGAATCAGAGGCGGGGAATCAGAGATGGGGAATCAGAGGCAGTGAATCAGAGGCAGGGAATCGGATGCCGGGAATCAGAGGCGGGGAAACAGAGGCGGGGAATCAGATATGGGGAATCAGAGGTGGGGAATCAGAGGCAGGGAATCAGATGTGCGGAATCAGAGATGGGGAATCAGAGGCAGGGAATCAGAATCAGAAGCGGGGAATCAGAGGCCTGGAATCAGATGCTGGGAATAAGAGGCCGGGAATCAGAGGTGGGGAATCAGAGTCCGGGAATCAGAGATTGGGATTCAAAGGCGGGGAATGAGATATGGAGAATCAGAGGCGGGGAATCAGAGGCGGGGAAACAGAGATGGGGAATCAGATATGGGGAATCAGAGGTGGCGAATCAAAGGCGATGAATCAGAGATGGGGAATCAGAGGCGGGGAATCAGAGCTGGGGAATCAGAGGCGGGCAATCAGAGTTGGGGAATCAGAGGCGGGGAATCAGATATGGGGAAACAGGGGCGGGGAATCGGAGGCGTGGAAACAGAGGCGGGGAATCAGATATGGGGAATCAGAGGTGTGGAATCAGAGGTTGGGAATCAGAGGCAGGGAATCAGAGGCGGGGAAACAGAGGCAGGGAATCAGATCTGGGGAATCAGTGGCGGGGAAGTAGAGTTGGGGAATCAGAGGCGGGGAATCAAACACGGGGAATCAGAGGTGGGGAATCAGAGGTTGGGAATCAGAGGCAGGGAATCAGAGGCGGGGAATCAGAGGCGGGGAATCAGAGGCAGGGAATCAGATGTGCGGAATCGGAGATGGGGAATCAGAGGCAAGAAATCAGAGGCGGGGAATCAGAGGCGGGGAATCAGAGGCCGGGAATCAGATATGGTGAAACAGAGGCGGGGAATCAGAGGCGGGGAATCAGAGGTGGGGAATCAGAGTTTGGGAATCAGAGGCAGGGAATCAGAGGCTTGGAATCAGATGCAGGGAATCAGATGCGGGGAATCAGAGGCGGGGAATCTGAGCTGTGGAATCAGAGGTGGGGAATCAGAGTTGGGGAATCAGAGGCGGGGACTTAGATATTGGGAAACAGAGGCGGGGAATCAGAGGCGGGGAAACAGAGGCGGGGAATCAGAAATGGGGAATCAGAGGTTGGGAATCAGAGGCAGGGAATCAGATGTGCGGAATCAGAGATGGGGAATCAAAGGCAGGGAATCAGAATCAGAAGCAGGGAATCAGAGGCCGGGAATCAGAGGCCGGAATCAGATGCCGGGAATAAGAGGCCGGGAATCAGAGGTGGGGAATCAGAGTCCGGGAATCAGAGATGGGGATTCAGAGGCGGGGAATGAGGTATGGGGAATCAGAGGCGGGGAATCAGAGGCGGGGAAACAGAGGCGGGGTATCAGATATGGGGAATCAGAGGTGGGGAATCAGGGGCGGGGTATCAGTGGCAGGGAATCAGAGGCGGGAAATCAGAGGCCGGGAATCAGAGGCGGTGAATCAGAGGCGGGGAATCAGAGGCAGGGAATCGGATGTGCGGAATCAGAGATGGGGAATCAGAGGTGGGGAATCAGAGGCGGTGAATCAGACATGGGTAATCAGAGGCGGGGAATCAGAGGCAGGAAATCAGACACGGGGAATCATTGGCGGGGAATTAGAGCTGGGGAATTAGATGCAGGGAATCAGAGTTGGGGATTCAGAGGCGGGGAATCAGATATGGGGAAATAGAGGTGGGGAACCAGAGGTGGGCAAATAGAGGCGGGGAATCCGATATGGGGAAACAGAGGCGGGGAATCAGAGGCGTGGAAACAGAGGCGGGGAATCAGATATGGGGAATCAGAGGTGGGGAATCAGAGGCAGGGAATCAGAGGCTGGGAATCAGATGCAGGGAATCAGAGGCTGGGAATCAGATGCAGGGAATCAGATGCGGGGAATCAGAGGCGGGGAATCAGAGCTGGGGTATCAGAGGTGGGGAATCAAAGTTGGGGAATCAGAGGCGGGGACTTAGATATGGGGAATCAGAGGCGTGGAATCAGATATGGGGAAACAGGGGCGGGGAATCAGAGGCGGGGAAACAGAGGCAGGGAATCATACACGGGGAATTAGAGGCGGGGAATCAGAGGCAGGGAATCATACACGGGGAATCAGAGGCGGGGAATCAGAGTTGGTGCATCAGAGGTGGGGAATTAGATATGGGGAATCAGAGGCGGGGAAACAGAGGCGGGAAATCAGTTATGGGGAATCAGAGGTGGGGAATCAGAGGCAGGGAATCAGATGTGCGGAATCAGAGATGGGGAATCAGAGGCAGGGAATCAGAATCAGAAGCAGGGAATAAGACGCGGGGAATCAGAGGCGGGGAATCAAAGCTGGGGAATCAGAGGCAGTGAATCAAAGGCTGGGAATCAGAGGCAGGGAATCGGATGTGCGGAATCAGAGATGGGGAATCAGAGGTGGGGAATCAGAGGCGGTGAATCAGACATGGGTAATCAGAGGTGGGGAATCAGAGGCAGGAAATCAGACACGGGGAATCAGAGGCGGGGAATCAGAGCTGGGAAATTAGAGGCAGGGAATCAGAGTTGGGGATTCAGAGGCGGGGAATCAGATATGGGGAAACAGAGGCGGGGAATCAGAGGCGGGCAAATAGAGGCGGGGAATCAGATATGGGGAAACAGAGGCGGGGAATCAGAGGCGGGGAAACAGAGGCGGGGAATCAGATATGGGGAGTCAGAGGTGGGGAATCAGAGGTTGTGAATCAGAGGCAGGGAATCAGAGGCTGGGAATCAGATGCAGGGAATCAGATGCGGGGAATCAGAAGCGGGGAATCAGAGCTGGGGAATCAGAGGTGGGGAATCAAAGTTGGGGAATCAGAGGCGGGGACTTAGATATGGGGAAACAGAGGTGGGGAATCAGAGGCGGGGAAACAGAGGCGGGGAATCAGATATGGGGAATCAGAGGTGGGGAATCTGAGGCAGGGAATTAGATGTGCGGAATCAGAAATGGGGAATCAGAGGCAGGGAATCAGAATCAGAAGCAGGGAATCAGAGGCCGGAATCGGATGCCGGGAATAAGAGGCCGGGAATCAGAGGTGGGGAATCAGAGTCCGGGAATCAGAGATGGGGAATCAGAGGCGGGGAGTGAGATATGGGGAATCAGAGGCGGGGAATCACAGGCGGGGAAATAGAGGCGAGGAATCAGATATGGGGAATCAGAGGTGGCGAATCAAAGGCGGTGAATCAGAGATGGGGAATCAGAGGCGGGGAATCAGAGGCAGGGAATCAAACACGGGGAATCAGAGGCGGGGAATCAGAGCTGGGTTATCAGAGGCGGGGAATCAGAGTTGGGGAATCAGAGGCGGGGCATCAGAGCTGGGGAATCAGAGGTGGGGAATCAGAGTCGGGGAATCAGAGGCAGGGAATCGGATGTGCGGAATCAGAGATGGGGAATCAGAGGTGGGGAATCAGAGGCTGTGAATCTGAGATGGGGAATCAGAGGCGGGGAATCAGAGGCAGGATATCAGACACGGGGATTCAGAGGCGGGGAATCAGACGGGGGGAGTCAAAGGCGGGGAATCAGAGCTGGGGAATCAGAGGCAGGGAATCAGAGTTGGGGATTCAGAGGCGGGGAATCAGATATGGGGAAACAGAGGCGGGGAATCAGAGGCGGGCAAACAGAGGCGGGGAATTAGATATGGGGAATCAGAGGTGGGGAATCAGAGGTGGTGAATCAGAGATGGGGAATCACAGGCGGGGAATCAGAGGTAGGGAATAGAACGCGGGGAATCAGAGGCAGGGAATCAGAGCTGGGGAATCAGAGGCGGGGAATCATAGTTGGGAATCAGAGGCGGGGAATCAGATATGGGGAAACAGAGGCGGGGAATCAGAGGCGGGGAAACAGAGGCGGGGAATCAGATATGGGGAATCGGATGCGGGGAATCAGAGGCGGTGAATCAGAGCTGGGGAATCAGAGTCGGGGAATCAGAGTTGGTGCATCAGAGGTGGGGAATTAGATATGGGGAAACAGAGGCGGGGAATCAGAGGCGGGGAAACAGAGGCGGGGAATCAGATATGGGGAATCAGAGGTGGGGAATCAGAGGCAGGGAATCAAATGTGCGGAATCAGAGATGGGGAATCAGAGGCAGGGAATCAGAATCAGAAGCGGGTATCAGAGGTGGGGAATCAGAGTCCGGGAATCAGAGATGGGGATTCAGAGGCGGGGAATGAGATATGGAGAATCAGAGGCGGGGATTCAGAGGCGGGGAAACAGAGGTGGGGAATCAGATATGGGGAATCAGAGGTGGCGAATCAAAGGTGGTGAATCAGAGATGGGGAATCAGAGGCGGGGAATCAGAGGCAGGGAATCATACACGGGGAATCAGAGGCGGGGAATCAGAGCTGGGGAATCAGAGGCGGGGAATCAGAGTTGGGGAATCAGAGGCGGGGAATCAGATATGGGGAAACAGGGGCGGGGAATCAGAGGCGGGGAAACAGAGGCGGGGAATCAGATATGGGGAATCAGAGGTGTGGAATCAGAGGTTGGGAATCAGAGGCAGGGAATAAGAGGCGGGGAAACAAATGCAGGGAATCAGATCTGGGGAATCAGAGGCGGGGAATTAGAGTTGGGGAATCAGAGGCGGGGAATCAGAGGCGGGGAAACAGAGGCGGGGAATCAAACACGGGGAATCAGAGGTGGGGAATCAGAGGTTGGGAATCAGAGGCAGGGAATCAGAGGCGGGGAATCAGAGGCGGGGAATCAGAGGCAGGGAATCAGATGTGCGGAATCGGAGATGGGGAATCAGAGGCAAGAAATCAGAGGCGGGGAATCAGAAGCGGGGAATCAGAGGCCGGGAATCAGATATGGTGAAACAGAGGCGGGGAATCAGAGGCGGGGAAACAGAGGCGGGGAATCAGATATGGGGAATCAGAGGTGGGGAATCAGAGTTTGGGAATCAGAGGCAGGGAATCAGAGGCTTGGAATCAGATGCAGGGAATCAGATGCGGGGAATCAGATGCGGGGAATCAGAGGTGGGGAATCAGAGTTGGGGAATCAGAGGCGGGGACTTAGATATGGGGAAACAGAGGCGGGGAATCAGAGGCGGGGAAACAAAGGCGGGAAATCAGATATGGGGAATCAGATGTGGGGAATCAGAGGCAGGGAATCAGATGTGCGGAATCAGAGATGGGGTATCAGAGGCAGGGAATCAGAATCAGAAGCAGGGAATAAGACGCGGGGAATCATAGGCGGGGAATCAGAGCTGGGGAATCAGAGGCAGTGAATCAGAGGCGGGGAATCAGAGGCAGGGAATCGGATGTGCGGAATCAGAGATGGGGAATCAGAGGTGGGGAATCAGAGTTGGTGAATCAGACATGGGTAATCAGAGGTGGGGAATCCGAGGCAGGAAATCAGACACAGGGAATCAGAGGCGGGGAATCAGAGCTGGGCAATTAGAGGCAGGGAATCAGAGTTGGGGATTCAGAGGCGGGGAATCAAATATGGGGAAACAGAGGCGGGGAATCAGAGGCGGGCAAATAGAGGCGGGGAATCAGATATGGGGAAACAGAGGCGGGGAATCAGAGGCGGGGAAACAGAGGCGGGGAATCAGATATGGGGAATCAGAGGTGGGGAATCAGAGCTTGTGAATCAGAGGCAGGGAATCAGAGGCTGGGAATCAGATGCAGGGAATCAGATGCGGGGAATCAGAGGCGGGGAATCAGAGCTGGGGAATCAGAGGTGGGGAATCAAAGTTGGGGAATCAGAGGCGGGGACTTAGATATGGGGAAACAGAGGCGGGGAATCAGAGGCGGGGAAACAGAGGCGGGGAATCAGATATAGTGAATCAGAGGTGGGGAATCAGAGGCAGGGAATTAGATGTGCGGAATCAGAAATGGGGAATCAGAGGCAGGGAATCAGAATCAGAAGCAGGGAATCAGAGGCCGGGAATCAGAGGCCGGAATCAGATGCCGGGAATAAGAGGCCGGGTATCAGAGGTGGGGAATCAGAGTCCGGGAATCAGAGATGGGGATTCAGAGGCGGGGAATGCGATATGGAGAATCAGAGGCGGGGAATCAGAGGCGGGGAAACAGAGGTGGGGAATCAGAGGCGGGGAATCAGAGGCGGGGAAACAGAGGCGGGGAATCAGAGGCGGGGAAACAGAGGCGGGGAAACAGAGGCGGGGAATCAGATATGGGGAATCAGAGGTGGCGAATCAAAGGCGGTGAATCAGAGATGGGGAATCAGAGGCGGGGAATGAGAGGCAGGGAATCAAACACGGGGAATCAGAGGCGGGGAATCAGAGCTGGGTTATCAGAGGCGGGGAATCAGAGTTGGGGAATCAGAGGCAGGGAATCAGAGCTGGGGAATCAGAGGTGGGGAATCAGAGTCGGGGAATCAGAGGCAGGGAATCGGATGTGCGGAATCAGAGATGGGGAATCAGAGGTGGGGAATCAGAGGCGGTGAATCAGACATGGGTAATCAGAGGCGGGGAATCATAGGCAGGAAATCAGACACGGGGAATCAGAGGCGGGGAATCAGAGCTGGGGAATTAGATGCAGGGAATCAGAGTTGGGGATTCAGAGGCGGGGAATCAGATATGGGGAAACAGAGGTGGGGAATCAGAGGTGGGCAAATAGAGGCGGGGAATCAGATATGGGGAAACAGAGGCGGGGAAACAGAGGCGTGGAAACAGAGGCGGCGAATCAGATATGGGGAATCAGAGGTGGGGAATCAGAGGTTGGGAATCAGAGGCAGGGAATCAGAGGCTGGGAATCAGATGCAGGGAATCAGATGCGGGGATCAGAGGCGGGGAATCAGAGCTGGGGAATCAGAGGTGGGGAATCAGAGTTGGGGAATCAGAGGCGGGGACTGAGATATGGGGAAACAGAGGCGGGGAATCAGAGGCGGGGAAACAGAGGCGGGGAATCAGATATGGGGAATCAGAGGTGGGGAATCAGAGGCAGGGAATCAGATGTGCGCAATCAGAGATGGGCAATCAGAGGCAGGGAATCAGAATCAGAAGCAGGGAATAAGACGCGGGGAATCAGAGGCGGGGAATCAGAGCTGGGGAAGCAGAGGCAGTGAATCTGAGGCGGTGAATCAGAGGCAGGGAATCGGATGTGCGGAATCAGAGATGGGGAATCAGAGGTGGGGAATCAGAGGCGGTGAATCAGACATGGGTAATCAGAGGCGGGGAATCAGAGGCAGGAATTCAGACACGGGGAATCAGAGGCGGGGAATCAGAGCTGGGAAATTAGAGGCAGGGAATCAGAGTTGGGGATTCAGAGGCGGGGAATCAGATATGGGGAAACAGGGGCGGGGAATCAGAGGCGGGGAAACAGAGGCGGGGAATCAGATATTGGGGAATCAGAGGTGTGGAATCAGAGGCGGGGAAACAGAGGCGGGGAATCAGACATGGGTAATCAGAGGGGGGGAATCAGAGGCAGGGAATTAGATGTGCGGAATCAGAAATGGGGAATCAGAGGCAGGGAATCAGAATCAGAAGCAGGGAATCAGAGGCCGGGAATCAGTGGCCGGAATCAGATGCCGGGAATAAGAGGCCGGGAATCAGAGTCCGGGAATCAGAGTCCAGGAATCAGAGATGGGGAATCAGAGGCGGGGAGTGAGATATGGGGAATCAGAGGCGGGGAATCACAGGCGGGGAAACAGAGGCGAGGAATCAGATATGGGGAATCAGAGGTGGCGAATCAAAGGCGGTGAATCAGAGATGGGGAATCAGAGGCGGGGAATGAGAGGCAGGGAATCAAACACGGGGAATCAGAGGCGGGGAATCAGAGCTGGGTTATCAGAGGCGGGGAATCAGAGTTGGGGAATCAGAGGCGGGGAATCAGAGCTGGGGAATCAGAGGTGGGGAATCAGAGTCAGGGAATCAGAGGCATGGAATCGGATGTGCGGAATCAGAGATGGGGAATCAGAGGTGGGGAATCAGAGGCGGTGAATCTGAGATGGGGAATCAGAGGCGGGGAATCAGAGGCAGGATATCAGACACGGGGATTCAGAGGCTGGGAATCAGACGGGGGGAATCAAAGGCGGGGAATCAGAGCTGGGGAATCAGAGGCAGGGAATCAGAGTTGGGGATTCAGAGGCGGGGAATCAGATATGGGGAAACAGAGGCGGGGAATCAGAGGCGGGCAAACAGAGGCGGGGAATTAGATATGGGGAATCAGAGGTGGGGAATCAGAGGTGGTGAATCAGAGGTGGGGAATCAGAGGTGGGGAATCAGAGGTGGGGAATCAGAGCTGGGGAATCAGAGGCGGGGAATCATAGTTGGGAATCAGAGGCGGGGAATCAGATATGGGGAAACAGAGGCGGGGAATCAGAGGCGGGGAAACAGAGGCGGGGAATCAGATATGGGGAATCGGATGCGGGGAATCAGAGGCGGGGAATCAGAGCTGGGGAATCAGAGGCGGGGAATCAGAGTTGGTGCATCAGAGGTGGGGAATTAGATATGGGGAAACAGAGGAGGGGAATCAGAGGCAGGGAAACAGAGGCGGGGAATCAGATATGGGGAATCAGAGGTGGGGAATCAGAGGCAGGGAATCAGATGTGCGGAATCAGAGATGGGGAATCAGAGGCAGGGAATCAGAATCAGAAGCGGGGAATCAGAGGCCTGGAATCAGATGCTGGGAATAAGAGGCCGGGAATCAGAGGTGGGGAATCAGAGTCCGGGAATCAGAGATTGGGATTCAAAGGCGGGGAATGAGATATGGAGAATCAGAGGCGGGGAATCAGAGGCGGGGAAACAGAGGTGGGGAATCAGATCTGGGGAATCAGTGGCGGGGAAGTAGAGTTGGGGAATCAGAGGCGGGGAATCAGAGGCGGGGAAACAGAGGCGGGGAATCAAACACGGGGAATCAGAGGTGGGGAATCAGAGGTTGGGAATCAGAGGCAGGGAATCAGAGGCGGGGAATCAGAGGCGGGGAATCAGAGGCAGGGAATCAGATGTGCGGAATCGGAGATGGGGAATCAGAGGCAAGAAATCAGAGGCGGGGAATCAGAGGCGGGGAATCAGAGGCCGGGAATCAGATATGGTGAAACAGAGGCGGGGAATCAGAGGCGGGGAAACAGAGGCGGGGAATCAGATATGAGGAATCAGAGGTGGGGAATCAGAGTTTGGGAATAAGAGGCAGGGAATCAGAGGCTTGGAATCAGATGCAGGGAATCAGATGCGGGGAATCAGAGGCGGGGAATCTGAGCTGTGGAATCAGAGGTGGGGAATCAGAGTTGGGGAATCAGAGGCGGGGACTTAGATATTGGGAAACAGAGGCGGGGAATCAGAGGCGGGGAAACAGAGGCGGGGAATCAGAAATGGGGAATCAGAGGTTGGGAATCAGAGGCAGGGAATCAGATGTGCGGAATCAGAGATGGGGAATCAAAGGCAGGGAATCAGAATCAGAAGCAGGGAATCAGAGGCCGGGAATCAGAGGCCGGAATCAGATGCCGGGAATAAGAGGCCGGGAATCAGAGGTGGGGAATCAGAGTCCGGGAATCAGAGATGGGGATTCAGAGGCGGGGAATGAGATATGGGGAATCAGAGGCGGGGAATCAGAGGCGGGGAAACAGAGACGGGGAATCAGTGGCAGGGAATCAGAGGCGGGAAATCAGAGTCCGGGAATCAGAGGCGGTGAATCAGAGGCGGGGAATCAGAGGCAGGGAATCGGATGTGCGGAATCAGAGATGGGGAATCAGAGGTGGGGAATCAGAGGCAGGGAATCAGAATCGGAAGCAGGGAATAAGACGCGGGGAATCAGAGGCGGGGAATCAGAGCTGGGGAAGCAGAGGCAGTGAATCAGAGGCGGGGAATCAGAGGCAGGGAATCGGATGTGCGGAATCAGAGATGGGGAATCAGAGGTGGGGAATCAGAGGCGGTGAATCAGACATGGGTAATCAGAGGCGGGGAATCAGAGGCAGGAAATCAGACACGGGGAATCAGAGGCGGGGAATCAGAGCTGGGAAATTAGAGGCAGGGAATCAGAGTTGGGGATTCAGAGGCGGGGAATCAGATATGGGGAAACAGAGGAGGGGAATCAGAGGCGGGCAAATAGAGGCGGGGAATCAGATATGGGGAAACAGAGGCGGGGAATCAGAGGCGGGGAAACAGAGGCGGGGAATCAGATATGGGGAATCAGAGGTGGGGAATCAGAGGTTGGGAATCAGAGGCAGGGAATCAGAGGCTGGGAATCAGATGCAGGGAATCAGATGCGGGGTATCAGAGGCGGGGAATCAGAGCTGGGGAATCAGAGGTGGGGAATCAAAGTTGGGGAATCAGAGGCGGGGACTTAGATATGGGGAATCAGAGGCGGGGAATCAGATATGGGGAAACAGGGGCGGGGAATCAGAGGCAGGAAATCAGACACGGGGAATCAGAGGCGGGGAATCAGAGCTGGGAAATTAGAGGCAGGGAATCAGAGTTGGGGATTCAGAGGCGGGGAATCAAATATGGGGAAACAGAGGCGGGGAATCAGAGGCGGGCAAATAGAGGCGGGGAATCAGATATGGGGAAACAGAGGCGGGGAATCAGATGCGGGGAAACAGAGGCGGGGAATCAGATATGGGGAATCAGAGGTGGGGAATCAGAGGTTGTGAATCAGAGGCAGGGAATCAGAGGCTGGGAATCAGATGCAGGGAATCAGATGCGGGGAATCAGAGGCGGGGAATTAGAGGCGGGGAAACAGAGGCGGGGAATCAGATATGGGGAATCAGAGGTGGGGAATCAGAGGCAGGGAATTAGATGTGCGGAATCAGAAATGGGGAATCAGAGTCAGGGAATCAGAATCAGAAGCAGGGAATCAGAGGCCGGGAATCAGAGGCCGGAATCAGATGCCGGGAATAAGAGGCCGGGTATCAGAGGTGGGGAATCAGAGTCCGGGAATCAGAGATGGGGATTCAGAGGCGGGGAATGAGATATGGAGAATCAGAGGCGGGGAATCAGAGGCGGGGAAACAGAGGTGGGGAATCAGAGGCGGGGAATCAGAGGCGGGGAAACAGAGGCGGGGAATCAGAGGCGGGGAAACTGAGGCGGGGAAACAGAGGCGGGGAATCAGATATGGGGAATCAGAGGTGGCGAATCCAAGGCGGTGAATCAGAGATGGGGAATCAGAGGCGGGGAATGAGAGGCAGGGAATCAAACACGGGGAATCAGAGGCGGGGAATCAGAGCTGGGTTATCAGAGGCGGGGAATCAGAGTTGGGGAATCAGAGGCGGGGAATCAGAGCTGGGGAATCAGAGGTGGGGAATCAGAGTCGGGGAATCAGAGGCAGGGAATCGGATGTGCGGAATCAGAGATGGGGAATCAGAGGTGGGGAATCAGAGGCGGTGAATCAGACATGGGTAATCAGAGGCGGGGAATCATAGGCAGGAAATCAGACACGGGGAATCAGAGGCGGGGAATCAGAGCTGGGGAATTAGATGCAGGGAATCAGAGTTGGGGATTCAGAGGCGGGGAATCAGATATGGGGAAACAGAGGTGGGGAATCAGAGGTGGGCAAATAGAGGCGTGGAATCAGATATGGGGAAACAGAGGCGGGGAATCAGATATGGGGAAACAGAGGCGGGGAATCAGAGGCGGGGAAACAGAGGCGGGGAATCAGATATGGGGAATCGGATGCGGGGAATCAGAGGCGGGGAATCAGAGCTGGGGAATCAGAGGCAGGGAATCAGAGTTGGTGCATCAGAGGTGGGGAATTAGATATGGGGAAACAGAGGCGGGGAATCAGAGGCGGGGAAACAGAGGCGGGGAATCAGATATGGGGAATCAGAGGTGGGGAATCAGAGGCAGGGAATCAGATGTGCGGAATCAGAGATGGGGAATCAGAGGCAGGGAATCAGAATCAGAAGCGGGGAATCAGAGGCCTGGAATCAGATGCTTGGAATAAGAGGCCGGGAATCAGAGGTGGGGAATCAGAGTCCGGGAATCAGAGATTGGGATTCAAAGGCGGGGAATGAGATATGGAGAATCAGAGGCGGGGAATCAGAGGCGGGGAAACAGAGGTGGGGAATCAGATATGGGGAATCAGAGGTGGCGAATCAAAGGCGATGAATCAGAGATGGGGAATCAGAGGCGGGGAATCAGAGCTGGGGAATCAGAGGCGGGGAATCAGAGTTGGGGAATCAGAGGCGGGGAATCAGATATGGGGAAACAGGGGCGGGGTATCAGAGGCGGGGAAACAGAGGCGGGGAATCAGATATGGGGAATCAGAGGTGTGGAATCAGAGGTTGGGAATCAGAGGCAGGGAATCAGAGGCGGGGAAACAGAGGCAGGGAATCAGATCTGGGGAATCAGTGGCGGGGAAGTAGAGTTGGGGAATCAGAGGCGGGGAATCAAACACGGGGAATCAGAGGTGGGGATTCAGAGGTTGGGAATCAGAGGCAGGGAATCAGAGGCGGGGAATCAGAGGCAGGGAATCAGATGTGCGGAATCGGAGATGGGGAATCAGAGGCAAGAAATCAGAGGCGGGGAATCAGAGGCGGGGAATCAGAGGCCGGGAATCAGATATGGTGAAACAGAGGCGGGGAATCAGAGGCGGGGAAACAGAGGCGGGGAATCAGATATGAGGAATCAGAGGTGGGGAATCAGAGTTTGGGAATCAGAGGCAGGGAATCAGAGGCTTTGAATCAGATGCAGGGAATCAGATGCGGGGAATCAGAGGCGGGGAATCTGAGCTGTGGATTCAGAGGTGGGGAATCAGAGTTGGGGAATCAGAGGCGGGGACTTAGATATTGGGAAACAGAGGCGGGGAATCAGAGGCGGGGAAACAGAGGCGGGGAATCAGAAATGGGGAATCAGAGGTTGGGAATCAGAGGCAGGGAATCAGATGTGCGGAATCAGAGATGGGGAATCAAAGGCAGGGAATCAGAATCAGAAGCAGGGAATCAGAGGCCGGGAATCAGAGGCCGGAATCAGATGCCGGGAATAAGAGGCCGGGAATCAGAGGTGGGGAATCAGAGTCCGGGAATCAGAGATGGGGATTCAGAGGCGGGGAATGAGGTATGGGGAATCAGAGGCGGGGAATCAGAGGCGGGGAAACAGAGGCGGGGAATCAGATATGGGGAATCAGAGGTGGGGAATCAGGGGCGGGGTATCAGTGGCAGGGAATCAGAGGCGGGAAATCAGAGGCCGGGAATCAGAGGCGGTGAATCAGAGGCGGGGAATCAGAGGCAGGGAATCGGATGTGCGGAATCAGAGATGGGGAATCAGAGGTGGGGAATCAGAGGCGGTGAATCAGACATGGGTAATCAGAGGCGGGGAATCAGAGGCAGGAAATCAGACACGGGGAATCATTGGCGGGGAATTAGAGCTGGGGAATTAGATGCAGGGAATCAGAGTTGGGGATTCAGAGGCGGGGAATCAGATATGGGGAAATAGAGGTGGGGAACCAGAGGTGGGCAAATAGAGGCGGAGAATCCGATATGGGGAAACAGAGGCGGGGAATCAGAGGCGTGGAAACAGAGGCGGGGAATCAGATATGGGGAATCAGAGGTGGGGAATCAGAGGCAGGGAATCAGAGGCTGGGAATCAGATGCAGGGAATCAGAGGCTGGGAATCAGATGCAGGGAATCAGATGCGGGGAATCACAGGCGGGGAATCAGAGCTGGGGTATCAGAGGTGGGGAATCAAAGTTGGGGAATCAGAGGCGGGGACTTAGATATGGGGAATCAGAGGCGTGGAATCAGATATGGGGAAACAGGGGCGGGGAATCAGAGGCGGGGAAACAGAGGCAGGGAATCATACACGGGGAATCAGAGGCGGGGAATCAGAGGCAGGGAATCATACACGGGGAATCAGAGGCGGGGAATCAGAGTTGGTGCATCAGAGGTGGGGAATTAGATATGGGGAATCAGAGGCGGGGAAACAGAGGCGGGAAATCAGTTATGGGGAATCAGAGGTGGGGAATCAGAGGCAGGGAATCAGATGTGTGGAATCAGAGATGGGGAATCAGAGGCAGGGAATCAGAATCAGAAGCAGGGAATAAGACGCGGGGAATCAGAGGCGGGGAATCAGAGCTGGGGAATCAGAGGCAGTGAATCAAAGGCTGGGAATCAGAGGCAGGGAATCGGATGTGCGGAATCAGAGATGGGGAATCAGAGGTGGGGAATCAAAGGCGGTGAATCAGACATGGGTAATCAGAGGTGGGGAATCAGAGGCAGGAAATCAGACACGGGGAATCAGAGGCGGGGAATCAGAGCTGGGAAATTAGAGGCAGGGAATCAGAGTTGGGGATTCAGAGGCGGGGAATCAGATATGGGGAAACAGAGGCGGGGAATCAGAGGCGGGCAAATAGAGGCGGGGAATCAGATATGGGGAAACAGAGGCGGGGAATCAGAGGCGGGGAAACAGAGGCGGGGAATCAGATATGGGGAGTCAGAGGTGGGGAATCAGAGGTTGTGAATCAGAGGCAGGGAATCAGAGGCTGGGAATCAGATGCAGGGAATCAGATGCGGGGAATCAGAAGCGGGGAATCAGAGCTGGGGAATCAGAGGTGGGGAATCAAAGTTGGGGAATCAGAGGCGGGGACTTAGATATGGGGAAACAGAGGCGGGGAATCAGAGGCGGGGAAACAGAGGCGGGGAATCAGATATGGGGAATCAGAGGTGGGGAATCTGAGGCAGGGAATTAGATGTGCGGAATCAGAAATGGGGAATCAGAGGCAGGGAATCAGAATCAGAAGCAGGGAATCAGAGGCCGGGAATCAGAGGCCGGAATCAGATGCCGGGAATAAGAGGCCGGGAATCAGAGGTGGGGAATCAGAGTCCGGGAATCAGAGATGGGGAATCAGAGGCGGGGAGTGAGATATGGGGAATCAGAGGCGGGGAATCACAGGCGGGGAAACAGAGGCGAGGAATCAGATATGGGGAATCAGTGGTGGCGAATCAAAGGCGGTGAATCAGAGATGGGGAATCAGAGGCGGGGAATCAGAGGCAGGGAATCAAACACGGGGAATCAGAGGCGGGGAATCAGAGCTGGGTTATCAGAGGCGGGGAATCAGAGTTGGGGAATCAGAGGCGGGGAATCAGAGCTGGGGAATCAGAGGTGGGGAATAAGAGTCGGGGAATCAGAGGCAGGGAATCGGATGTGCGGAATCAGAGATGGGGAATCAGAGGTGGGGAATCAGAGGCTGTGAATCTGAGATGGGGAATCAGAGGCGGGGAATCAGAGGCAGGATATCAGACACGGGGATTCAGAGGCGGGGAATCAGACGGGGGGAGTAAAAGGCGGGGAATCAGAGCTGGGGAATCAGAGGCAGGGAATCAGAGTTGGGGATTCAGAGGCGGGGAATCAGATATGGGGAAACAGAGGCGGGGAATCAGAGGCGGGCAAACAGAGGCGGGGACTTAGATATGGGGAATCAGAGGTGGGGAATCAGAGGTGGTGAATCAGAGATGGGGAATCACAGGCGGGGAATCAGAGGTAGGGAATAGAACGCGGGGAATCAGAGGCAGGGAATCAGAGCTGGGGAATCAGAGGCGGGGAATCATAGTTGGGAATCAGAGGCGGGGAATCAGATATGGGGAAACAGAGGCGGGGAATCAGAGGCGGGGCAACAGAGGTGGGGAATCAGATATGGGGAATCGGATGCGGGGAATCAGAGGCGGTGAATCAGAGCTGGGGAATCAGAGTCGGGGAATCAGAGTTGGTGCATCAGAGGTGGGGAATTAGATATGGGGAAACAGAGGCGGGGAATCAGAGGCGGGGAAACAGAGGCGGGGAATCAGATATGGGGAATCAGAGGTGGGGAATCAGAGGCAGGGAATCAAATGTGCGGAATCAGAGATGGGGAATCAGAGGCAGGGAATCAGAATCAGAAGCGGGGAATCAGAGGCCGGGAATCAGAGGCCTGGAATCAGATGCTGGGAATAAGAGGCACGTAATCGGATGTGCGGAATCAGAGATGGGGAATCAGAGTTGGGGAATCAGAGGCGGTGAATCAGACATGGGTAATCAGAGGCGGGGAATCAGAGGCAGGAAATCAGACACGGGGAATCATTGGCGGGGAATTAGAGCTGGGGAATTAGATGCAGGGAATCAGAGTTGGGGATTCAGAGGCGGGGAATCAGATATGGGGAAATAGAGGTGGGGAATCAGAGGTGGGCAAATAGAGGCGGGGAATCCGATATGGGGAAACAGAGGCGGGGAATCAGAGGCGTGGAAACAGAGGCGGGGAATCAGATATGGGGAATCAGAGGTGGGGAATCAGAGGCAGGGAATCAGAGGCTGGGAATCAGATGCAGGGAATCAGAGGCTGGGAATCAGATGCAGGGAATCAGATGCGGGGAATCAGAGGCGGGGAATCAGAGCTGGGGTATCAGAGGTGGGGAATCAAAGTTGGGGAATCAGAGGCGGGGACTTAGATATGGGGAATCAGAGGCGTGGAATCAGATATGGGGAAACAGGGGCGGGGAATCAGAGGCGGGGAAACAGAGGCAGGGAATCATACACGGGGAATCAGAGTTGGTGCATCAGAAGTGGGGAATTAGATATGGGGAATCAGAGGCGGGGAAACAGAGGCGGGAAATCAGTTATGGGGAATCAGAGGTGGGGAATCAGAGGCAGGGAATCAGATGTGCGGAATCAGAGATGGGGAATCAGAGGCAGGGAATCAGAATCAGAAGCAGGGAATAAGACGCGGGGAATCAGAGGCGGGTAATCAGAGCTGGGGAATCAGAGGCAGTGAATCAAAGGCTGGGAATCAGAGGCAGGGAATCGGATGTGCGGAATCAGAGATGGGGAATCAGAGGTGGGGAATCAGAGGCGGTGAATCAGACATGGGTAATCAGAGGTGGGGAATCAGAGGCAGGAAATCAGACACGGGGAATCAGAGGCGGGGAATCAGAGCTGGGAAATTAGAGGCAGGGAATCAGAGTTGGGGATTCAGAGGCGGGGAATCAGATATGGGGAAACAGAGGCGGGGAATCAGAGGCGGGCAAATAGAGGCGGGGAATCAGATATGGGGAAACAGAGGCGGGGAATCAGAGGCGGGGAAACAGAGGCGGGGAATCAGATATGGGGAGTCAGAGGTGGGGAATCAGAGGTTGTGAATCAGAGGCAGGGAATCAGAGGCTGGGAATCAGATGCAGGGAATCAGATGCGGGGAATCAGAAGCGGGGAATCAGAGCTGGGGAATCAGAGGTGGGGAATCAAAGTTGGGGAATCAGAGGCGGGGACTTAGATATGGGGAAACAGAGGCGGGGAATCAGAGGCGGGGAAACAGAGGCGGGGAATCAGATATGGGGAATCAGAGGTGGGGAATCTGAGGCAGGGAATTAGATGTACGGAATCAGAAATGGGGAATCAGAGGCAGGGAATCAGAATCAGAAGCAGGGAATCAGAGGCCGGGAATCAGAGGCCGGAATCAGATGCCGGGAATAAGAGGCCGGGAATCAGAGGTGGGGAATCAGAGTCCGGGAATCAGAGATGGGGAATCAGAGGCGGGGAGTGAGATATGGGGAATCAGAGGCGGGGAATCACAGGCGGGGAAACAGAGGCGAGGAATCAGATATGGGGAATCAGAGGTGGCGAATCAAAGGCGGTGAATCAGAGATGGGGAATCAGAGGCGGGGAATCAGAGGCAGGGAATCAAACACGGGGAATCAGAGGCGGGGAATCAGAGCTGGGTTATCAGAGGCGGGGAATCAGAGTTGGGGAATCAGAGGCGGGGAATCAGAGCTGGGGAATCAGAGGTGGGGAATCAGAGTCGGGGAATCAGAGGCAGGGAATCGGATGTGCGGAATCAGAGATGGGGAATCAGAGGTGGGGAATCAGAGGCTGTGAATCTGAGATGGGGAATCAGAGGCGGGGAATCAGAGGCAGGATATCAGAAACGGGGATTCAGAGGCGGGGAATCAGACGGGGGGAGTCAAAGGCGGGGAATCAGAGCTGGGGAATCAGAGGCAGGGAATCAGAGTTGGGGATTCAGAGGCGGGGAATCAGATATGGGGAAACAGAGGCGGGGAATCAGAGGCGGGCAAACAGAGGCGGGGAATTAGATATGGGGAATCAGAGGTGGGGAATCAGAGGTGGTGAATCAGAGATGGGGAATCACAGGCGGGGAATCAGAGGTAGGGAATAGAACGCGGGGAATCAGAGACAGGGAATCAGAGCTGGGGAATCAGAGGCGGGGAATCATAGTTGGGAATCAGAGGCGGGGAATCAGATATGGGGAAACAGAGGCGGGGAATCAGAGGCGGGGAAACAGAGGCGGGGAATCAGATATGGGGAATCGGATGCGGGGAATCAGAGGCGGTGAATCAGAGCTGGGGAATCAGAGTCGGGGAATCAGAGTTGGTGCATCAGAGGTGGGGAATTAGATATGGGGAAACAGAGGCGGGGAATCAGAGGCGGGGAAACAGAGGCGGGGAATCAGATATTGGGAATCAGAGGTGGGGAATCAGAGGCAGGGAATCAAATGTGCGGAATCAGAGATGGGGAATCAGAGGCAGGGAATAAGAATCAGAAGCGGGGAATCAGAGGCCGGGAATCAGAGGCCTGGAATCAGATGCTGGGAATAAGAGGCCGGGTATCAGAGGTGGGGAATCAGAGTCCGGGAATCAGAGATGGGGATTCAGAGGCGGGGAATGAGATATGGAGAATCAGAGGCGGGGAATCAGAGGAGGGGAAACAGAGGTGGGGAATCAGATATGGGGAATCAGAGGTGGCGAATCAAAGGTGGTGAATCAGAGATGGGGAATCAGAGGCGGGGAATCAGAGGCAGGGAATCATACACGGGGAATCAGAGGCGGGGAATCAGAGCTGGGGAATCAGAGGCGGGGAATCAGAGTTGGGGAATCAGAGGCGGGGAATCAGATATGGGGAAACAGGGGCGGGGAATCAGAGGCGGGGAAACAGAGGCGGGGAATCAGATATGGGGAATCAGAGGTGTGGAATCAGAGGTTGGGAATCAGAGGCAGGGAATCAGAGGCGGGGAAACAAATGCAGGGAATCAGATCTGGGGAATCAGAGGCGGGGAATTAGAGTTGGGGAATCAGAGGCGGGGAATCAGAGGCGGGGAAACAGAGGCGGGGAATCAAACACGGGGAATCAGAGGTGGGGAATCAGAGGTTGGGAATCAGAGGCAGGGAATCAGAGGCGGGGAATCAGAGGCGGGGAATCAGAGGCAGGGAATCAGATGTGCGGAATCGGAGATGGGGAATCAGAGGCAAGAAATCAGAGGCCGGGAATCAGATATGGTGAAACAGAGGCGGGGAATCAGAGGCGGGGAAACAGAGGCGGGGAATCAGATATGGGGAATCAGAGGTGGGGAATCAGAGTTTGGGAATCAGAGGCAGGGAATCAGAGGCTTGGAATCAGATGCAGGGAATCAGATGCGGGGAATCAGATGCGGGGAATCAGAGGTGGGGAATCAGAGTTGGGGAATCAGAGGCGGGGACTTAGATATGGGGAAACAGAGGCGGGGAATCAGAGGCGGGGAAACAAAGGCGGGAAATCAGATATGGGGAATCAGAGGTGGGGAATCAGAGGCAGGGAATCAGATGTGCGGAATCAGAGATGGGGAATCAGAGGCAGGGAATCAGAATCAGAAGCAGGGAATAAGATGCGGGGAATCATAGGCGGGGAATCAGAGCTGGGGAATCAGAGGCAGTGAATCAGAGGCGGGGAATCAGAGGCAGGGAATCGGATGTGCGGAATCAGAGATGGGGAATCAGAGGTGGGGAATCAGAGGCGGTGAATCAGACATGGGTAATCAGAGGTGGGGAATCCGAGGCAGGAAATCAGACACGGGGAATCAGAGGCGGGGAATCAGAGCTGGGCAATTAGAGGCAGGGAATCAGAGTTGGGGATTCAGAGGCGGGGAATCAAATATGGGGAAACAGAGGCGGGGAATCAGAGGCGGGCAAATAGAGGCGGGGAATCAGATATGGGGAAACAGAGGCGGGGAATCAGAGGCGGGGAAACAGAGGCGGTGAATCAGATATGGGGAATCAGAGGTGGGGAATCTGAGGCAGGGAATTAGATGTACGGAATCAGAAATGGGGAATCAGAGGCAGGGAATCAGAATCAGAAGCAGGGAATCAGAGGCCGGGAATCAGAGGCCGGAATCAGATGCCGGGAATAAGAGGCCGGGAATCAGAGGTGGGGAATCAGAGTCCGGGAATCAGAGATGGGGAATCAGAGGCGGGGAGTGAGATATGGGGAATCAGAGGCGGGGAATCACAGGCGGGGAAACAGAGGCGAGGAATCAGATATGGGGAATCAGAGGTGGCGAATCAAAGGCGGTGAATCAGAGATGGGGAATCAGAGGCGGGGAATCAGAGGCAGGGAATCAAACACGGGGAATCAGAGGCGGGGAATCAGAGCTGGGTTATCAGAGGCGGGGAATCAGAGTTGGGGAATCAGAGGCGGGGAATCAGAGCTGGGGAATCAGAGGTGGGGAATCAGAGTCGGGGAATCAGAGGCAGGGAATCGGATGTGCGGAATCAGAGATGGGGAATCAGAGGTGGGGAATCAGAGGCTGTGAATCTGAGATGGGGAATCAGAGGCGGGGAATCAGAGGCAGGATATCAGAAACGGGGATTCAGAGGCGGGGAATCAGACGGGGGGAGTCAAAGGCGGGGAATCAGAGCTGGGGAATCAGAGGCAGGGAATAAGAGTTGGGGATTCAGAGGCGGGGAATCAGATATGGGGAAACAGAGGCGGGGAATCAGAGGCGGGCAAACAGAGGCGGGGAATTAGATATGGGGAATCAGAGGTGGGGAATCAGAGGTGGTGAATCAGAGATGGGGAATCACAGGCGGGGAATCAGAGGTAGGGAATAGAACGCGGGGAATCAGAGACAGGGAATCAGAGCTGGGGATTTCAGAGGCGGGGAATCATAGTTGGGAATCAGAGGCGGGGAATCAGATATGGGGAAACAGAGGCGGGGAATCAGAGGCGGGGAAACAGAGGCGGGGAATCAGATATGGGGAATCGGATGCGTGGAATCAGAGGCGGTGAATCAGAGCTGGGGAATCAGAGTCGGGGAATCAGAGTTGGTGCATCAGAGGTGGGGAATTAGATATGGGGAAACAGAGGCGGGGAATCAGAGGCGGGGAAACAGAGGCGGGGAATCAGATATTGGGAATCAGAGGTGGGGAATCAGAGGCAGGGAATCAAATGTGCGGAATCAGAGATGGGGAATCAGAGGCAGGGAATCAGAATCAGAAGCGGGGAATCAGAGGCCGGGAATCAGAGGCCTGGAATCAGATGCTGGGAATAAGAGGCCGGGTATCAGAGGTGGGGAATCAGAGTCCGGGAATCAGAGATGGGGATTCAGAGGCGGGGAATGAGATATGGAGAATCAGAGGCGGGGAATCAGAGGCGGGGAAACAGAGGTGGGGAATCAGATATGGGGAATCAGAGGTGGCGAATCAAAGGTGGTGAATCAGAGATGGGGAATCAGAGGCGGGGAATCAGAGGCAGGGAATCATACACGGGGAATCAGAGGCGGGGAATCAGAGCTGGGGAATCAGAGGCGGGGAATCAGAGTTGGGGAATCAGAGGCGGGGAATCAGATATGGGGAAACAGGGGCGGGGAATCAGAGGCGGGGAAACAGAGGCGGGGAATCAGATATGGGGAATCAGAGGTGTGGAATCAGAGGTTGGGAATCAGAGGCAGGGAATCAGAGGCGGGGAAACAAATGCAGGGAATCAGATCTGGGGAATCAGAGGCGGGGAATTAGAGTTGGGGAATCAGAGGCGGGGAATCAGAGGCGGGGAAACAGAGGCGGGGAATCAAACACGGGGAATCAGAGGTGGGGAATCAGAGGTTGGGAATCAGAGGCAGGGAATCAGAGGCGGGGAATCAGAGGCGGGGAATCAGAGGCAGGGAATCAGATGTGCGGAATCGGAGATGGGGAATCAGAGGCAAGAAATCAGAGGCCGGGAATCAGATATGGTGAAACAGAGGCGGGGAATCAGAGGCGGGGAAACAGAGGCGGGGAATCAGATATGGGGAATCAGAGGTGGGGAATCAGAGTTTGGGAATCAGAGGCAGGGAATCAGAGGCTTGGAATCAGATGCAGGGAATCAGATGCGGGGAATCAGATGCGGGGAATCAGAGGTGGGGAATCAGAGTTGGGGAATCAGAGGCGGGGACTTAGATATGGGGAAACAGATGCGGGGAATCAGAGGCGGGGAAACAAAGGCGGGAAATCAGATATGGGGAATCAGAGGTGGGGAATCAGAGGCAGGGAATCAGATGTGCGGAATCAGAGATGGGGAATCAGAGGCAGGGAATCAGAATCAGAAGCAGGGAATAAGACGCGGGGAATCATAGGCGGGGAATCAGAGCTGGGGAATCAGAGGCAGTGAATCAGAGGCGGGGAATCAGAGGCAGGGAATCGGATGTGCGGAATCAGAGATGGGGAATCAGAGGTGGGGAATCAGAGGCGGTGAATCAGACATGGGTAATCAGAGGTGGGGAATCCGAGGCAGGAAATCAGACACGGGGAATCAGAGGCGGGGAATCAGAGCTGGGCAATTAGAGGCAGGGAATCAGAGTTGGGGATTCAGAGGCGGGGAATCAAATATGGGGAAACAGAGGCGGGGAATCAGAGGCGGGCAAATAGAGGCGGGGAATCAGATATGGGGAAACAGAGGCGGGGAATCAGAGGCGGGGAAACAGAGGCGGGGAATCAGATATGGGGAATCAGAGGTGGGGAATCAGAGGTTGTGAATCAGAGGCAGGGAATCAGAGGCTGGGAATCAGATGCAGGGAATCAGATGCGGGGAATCAGAGGCGGGGAATCAGAGCTGGGGAATCAGAGGTGGGGAATCAAATTTGGGGAATCAGAGGCGGGGACTTAGATATGGGGAAACAGAGGCGGGGAATCAGAGGCGGGGAAACAGAGGCGGGGAATCAGATATGGGGAATCAGAGGTGGGGAATCAGAATCAGAAGCAGGGAATCAGAGGCCGGGAATCAGAGGCCGGAATCAGATGCCGGGAATAAGAGGCCGGGTATCAGAGGTGGGGAATCAGTGTCCGGGAATCAGAGATGGGGATTCAGAGGCGGGGAATGAGATATGGAGAATCAGAGGCGGGGAATCAGAGGCGGGGAAACAGAGGCGGGGAATCAGATATGGGGAATCAGAGGTGGCGAATCAAAGGCGGTGAATCAGAGATGGGGAATCAGAGGCGGGGAATGAGAGGCAGGGAATCAAACACGGGGAATCAGATGCGGGGAATCAGAGCTGGGTTATCAGAGGCGGGGAATCAGAGTTGGGGAATCAGAGGCAGGGAATCAGAGCTGGGGAATCAGAGGTGGGGAATCAGAGTCGGGGAATCAGAGGCAGGGAATCGGATGTGCGGAATCAGAGATGGGGAATCAGAGGTGGGGAATCAGAGGCGGTGAATCAGACATGGGTAATCAGAGGCGGGGAATCATAGGCAGGAAATCAGACACGGGGAATCAGAGGCGGGGAATCAGAGCTGGGGAATTAGATGCAGGGAATCAGAGTTGGGGATTCAGAGGCGGGGAATCAGATATGGGGAAACAGAGGTGGGGAATCAGAGGTGGGCAAATAGAGGCGGGGAATCAGATATGGGGAAACAGAGGCGGGGAAACAGAGGCGTGGAAACAGAGGCGGGGAATCAGATATGGGGAATCAGAGGTGGGGAATCAGAGGTTGGGAATCAGAGGCAGGGAATCAGAGGCTGGGAATCAGATGCAGGGAATCAGATGCGGGGATCAGAGGCGGGGAATCAGAGCTGGGGAATCAGAGGTGGGGAATCAGAGTTGGGGAATCAGAGGCGGGGACTTAGATATGGGGAAACAGAGGCGGGGAATCAGAGGCGGGGAAACAGAGGCGGGGAATCAGATATGGGGAATCAGAGGTGGGGAATCAGAGGCAGGGAATCAGATGTGCGGAATCAGAGATGGGCAATCAGAGGCAGGGAATCAGAATCAGAAGCAGGGAATAAGACGCGGGGAATCAGAGGCGGGGAATCAGAGCTGGGGAAGCAGAGGCAGTGAATCTGAGGCGGTGAATCAGAGGCAGGGAATCGGATGTGCGGAATCAGAGATGGGGAATCAGAGGTGGGGAATCAGAGGCGGTGAATCAGACATGGGTAATCAGAGGCGGGGAATCAGAGGCAGGAATTCAGACACGGGGAATCAGAGGCGGGGAATCAGAGCTGGGAAATTAGAGGCAGGGAATCAGAGTTGGGGATTCAGAGGCGGGGAATCAGATATGGGGAATCAGAGGCGGGGAATGAGAGGCAGGGAATCAAACACGGGGAATCAGAGGCGGGGAATCAGAGCTGGGTTATCAGAGGCGGGGAATCAGAGTTGGGGAATCAGAGGCGGGGAATCAGAGCTGGGGAATCAGAGGAGGGGAATCAGAGTCGGGGAATCAGAGGCAGGGAATCGGATGTGCGGAATCAGAGATGGGGAATCAGAGGTGGGGAATCAGAGGCGGTGAATCTGAGATGGGGAATCAGAGGCGGGGAATCAGAGGCAGGATATCAGACACGGGGATTCAGAGGCTGGGAATCAGACGGGGGGAATCAAAGGCGGGGAATCAGAGCTGGGGAATTAGAGGCAGGGAATCAGAGTTGGGGATTCAGAGGCGGGGAATCAGATATGGGGAAACAGAGGCGGGGAATCAGAGGCGGGCAAACAGAGGCGGGGAATTAGATATGGGGAATCAGAGGTGGGGAATCAGAGGTGGTGAATCAGAGATGGGGAATCACAGGCGGGGAATCAGAGGCAGGGAATAGAACGCGGGGAATCAGAGGCAGGGAATCAGAGCTGGGGAATCAGAGGCGGGGAATCATAGTTGGGAATCAGAGGCGGGGAATCAGATATGGGGAAACAGAGGCGGGGAATCAGAGGCGGGGAAACAGAGGCGGGGTGTCAGATATGGGGAATCGGATGCGGGGAATCAGAGGCGGGGAATCAGAGCTGGGGAATCAGAGGCGGGGAATCAGAGTTGGTGCATCAGAGGTGGGGAATTAGATATGGGGAAACAGAGGCGGGGAATCAGAGGCCTGGAAACAGAGGCGGGGAATCAGATATGGGGAATCAGAGGTGGGGAATCAGAGGCAGGGAATCAGATGTGCGGAATCAGAGATGGGGAATCAGAGGCAGGGAATCAGAATCAGAAGCGGGGAATCAGAGGCCTGGAATCAGATGCTGGGAATAAGAGGCCGGGAATCAGAGGTGGGGAATCAGAGTCCGGGAATCAGAGATTGGGATTCAAAGGCGGGGAATGAGATATGGAGAATCAGAGGTGGGGAATCAGAGGCGGGGAAACAGAGGTGGGGAATCAGATATGGGGAATCAGAGGTGGCGAATCAAAGGCGATGAATCAGAGATGGGGAATCAGAGGTGGGGAATCAGAGGCAGGGAATCAAACACGGGGAATCAGAGGCGGGGAATCAGAGCTGGGGAATCAGAGGCGGGGAATTAGAGTTGGGGAATCAGAGGCGGGGAATCAGATATGGGGAAACAGGGGCGGGGAATCAGAGGCGGGGAATTAGAGTTGGGGAATCAGAGGCGGGGAATCAGATATGGGGAAACAGGGGCGGGGAATCAGAGGCGGGGAAACAGAGGCGGGGAATCAGATATGGGGAATCAGAGGTGTGGAATCAGAGGTTGGGAATCAGAGGCAGGGAATCAGAGGCGGGGAAACAGAGGCAGGGAATCAGATCTGCGGAATCAGTGGCGGGGAAGTAGAGTTGGGGAATCAGAGGCGGGGAATCAGAGGCGGGGAAACAGAGGCGGGGAATCAAACACGGGGAATCAGAGGTGGGGAATCAGACGTTGGGAATCAGAGGCAGGGAATCAGAGGCGGGGAATCAGAGGCGGGGAATCAGAGGCAGGGAATCAGATGTGCGGAATCGGAGATGGGGAATCAGAGGCAAGAAATCAGAGGCGGGGAATCAGAGGCGGGGAATCAGAGGCCGGGAATCAGATATGGTGAAACAGAGGCGGGGAATCAGAGGCGGGGAAACAGAGGCGGGGAATCAGATATGAGGAATCAGAGGTGGGGAATCAGAGTTTGGGAATCAGAGGCAGGGAATCAGAGGCTTGGAATCAGATGCAGGGAATCAGATGCGGGGAATCAGAGGCGGGGAATCTGAGCTGTGGAATCAGAGGTGGGGAATCAGAGTTGGGGAATCAGAGGCGGGGACTTAGATATTGGGAAACAGAGGCGGGGAATCAGAGGCGGGGAAACAGAGGCGGGGAATCAGAAATGGGGAATCAGAGGTTGGGAATCAGAGGCAGGGAATCAGATGTGCGGAATCAGAGATGGGGAATCAAAGGCAGGGAATCAGAATCAGAAGCAGGGAATCAGAGGCCGGGAATCAGAGGCCGGAATCAGATGCCGGGAATAAGAGGCCGGGAATCAGAGGTGGGGAATCAGAGTCCGGGAATCAGAGATGGGGATTCAGAGGCGGGGAATGAGATATGGGGAATCAGAGGCGGGGAATCAGAGGCGGGGAAACAGAGGCGGGGAATCAGATATGGGGAATCAGAGGTGGGGAATCAGGGGCGGGGTATCAGTGGCAGGGAATCAGAGGCGGGAAATCAGAGTCCGGGAATCAGAGGCGGTGAATCAGAGGCGGGGAATCAGAGGCAGGGAATTGGATGTGCGGAATCAGAGATGGGGAATCAGAGGTGGGGAATCAGAGGCGGTGAATCAGACATGGGTAATCAGAGGCGGGGAATCAGAGGCAGGAAATCAGACACGGGGAATCATTGGCGGGGAATTAGAGCTGGGGAATTAGATGCAGGGAATCAGAGTTGGGGATTCAGAGGCGGGGAATCAGATATGCGGAAATAGAGGTGGGGAACCAGAGGTGGGCAAATAGAGGCGGGGAATCCGATATGGGGAAACAGAGGCGGGGAATCAGAGGCGTGGAAACAGAGGCGGGGAATCAGATATGGTGAATCAGAGGTGGGGAATCAGAGGTTGGGAATCAGAGGCAGGGAATCAGAGGCTGGGAATCAGATGCAGGGAATCAGATGCGGGGATCAGAGGCGGGGAATCAGAGCTGGGGAATCAGAGGTGGGGAATCAGAGTTGGGGAATCAGAGGCGGGGACTTAGATATGGGGAAACAGAGGCGGGGAATCAGAGGCGGGAAACAGAGGCGGGGAATCAGATATTGTGAATCAGAGGTGGGGAATCAGAGGCAGGGAATCAGATGTGCGGAATCAGAGATGGGGAATCAGAGCCAGGGAATCAGAATCGGAAGCAGGGAATAAGACGCGGGGAATCAGAGGCGGGGAATCAGAGCTGGGGAAGCAGAGGCAGTGAATCAGAGGCGGGGAATCAGAGGCAGGGAATCGGATGTGCGGAATCAGAGATGGGGAATCAGAGGTGGGGAATCAGAGGCGGTGAATCAGACATGGGTAATCAGAGGCGGGGAATCAGAGGCAGGAAATCAGACATGGGGAATCAGAGGCGGGGAATCAGAGCTGGGAAATTAGAGGCAGGGAATCAGAGTTGGGGATTCAGAGGCGGGGAATCAGATATGGGGAAACAGAGGAGGGGAATCAGAGGCGGGCAAATAGAGGCGGGGAATCAGATATGGGGAAACAGAGGCGGGGAATCAGAGGCGGGGAAACAGAGGCGGGGAATCAGATATGGGGAATCAGAGGTTGGGAATCAGAGGTTGGGAATCAGAGGCAGGGAATCAGAGGCTGGGAATCAGATGCAGGGAATCAGATGCGGGGTATCAGAGGCGGGTAATCAGAGCTGGGGAATCAGAGGTGGGGAATCAAAGTTGGGGAATCAGAGGCGGGGACTTAGATATGGGGAATCAGAGGCGGGGAATCAGATATGGGGAAACAGGGGCGGGGAATCAGAGGCAGGAAATCAGACACGGGGAATCAGAGGCGGGGAATCAGAGCTGGGAAATTAGAGGCAGGAAATCAGAGTTGGGGATTCAGAGGCGGGGAATCAAATATGGGGAAACAGAGGCGGGGAATCAGAGGCAGGAAATCAGACACGGGGAATCAGAGGCGGGGAATCAGAGCTGGGAAATTAGAGGCAGGGAATCAGAGGCTTGGAATCAGATGCAGGGAATCAGATGCGGGGAATCAGAGGCGGGGAATCTGAGCTGTGGAATCAGAGGTGGGGAATCAGAGTTGGGGAATCAGAGGCGGGGACTTAGATATTGGGAAACAGAGACGGGGAATCAGAGGCGGGGAAACAGAGGCGGGGAATCAGAAATGGGGAATCAGAGGTTGGGAATCAGAGGCAGGGAATCAGATGTGCGGAATCAGAGATGGGGAATCAAAGGCAGGGAATCAGAATCAGAAGCAGGGAATCAGAGGCCGGGAATCAGAGGCCGGAATCAGATGCCGGGAATAAGAGGCCGGGAATCAGAGGTGGGGAATCAGAGTCCGGGAATCAGAGATGGGGATTCAGAGGCGGGGAATGAGATATGGGGAATCAGAGGCGGGGAATCAGAGGCGGGGAAACAGAGGCGGGGAATCAGATATGGGGAATCAGAGGTGGGGAATCAGGGGCGGGGTATCAGTGGCAGGGAATCAGAGGCGGGAAATCAGAGTCCGGGAATCAGAGGCGGTGAATCAGAGGCGGGGAATCAGAGGCAGGGAATTGGATGTGCGGAATCAGAGATGGGGAATCAGAGGTGGGGAATCAGAGGCGGTGAATCAGACATGGGTAATCAGAGGCGGGGAATCAGAGGCAGGAAATCAGACACGGGGAATCATTGGCGGGGAATTAGAGCTGGGGAATTAGATGCAGGGAATCAGAGTTGGGGATTCAGAGGCGGGGAATCAGATATGCGGAAATAGAGGTGGGGAACCAGAGGTGGGCAAATAGAGGCGGGGAATCCGATATGGGGAAACAGAGGTGGGGAATCAGAGGCGTGGAAACAGAGGCGGGGAATCAGATATGGTGAATCAGAGGTGGGGAATCAGAGGTTGGGAATCAGAGGCAGGGAATCAGAGGCTGGGAATCAGATGCAGGGAATCAGATGCGGGGATCAGAGGCGGGGAATCAGAGCTGGGGAATCAGAGGTGGGGAATCAGAGTTGGGGAATCAGAGGCGGGGACTTAGATATGGGGAAACAGAGGCGGGGAATCAGAGGCGGGAAACAGAGGCGGGGAATCAGATATTGTGAATCAGAGGTGGGGAATCAGAGGCAGGGAATCAGATGTGCGGAATCAGAGATGGGGAATCAGAGCCAGGGAATCAGAATCGGAAGCAGGGAATAAGACGCGGGGAATCAGAGGCGGGGAATCAGAGCTGGGGAAGCAGAGGCAGTGAATCAGAGGCGGGGAATCAGAGGCAGGGAATCGGATGTGCGGAATCAGAGATGGGGAATCAGAGGTGGGGAATCAGAGGCGGTGAATCAGACATGGGTAATCAGAGGCGGGGAATCAGAGGCAGGAAATCAGACACGGGGAATCAGAGGCGGGGAATCAGAGCTGGGAAATTAGAGGCAGGGAATCAGAGTTGGGGATTCAGAGGCGGGGAATCAGATATGGGGAAACAGAGGAGGGGAATCAGAGGCGGGCAAATAGAGGCGGGGAATCAGATATGGGGAAACAGAGGCGGGGAATCAGAGGCGGGGAAACAGAGGCGGGGAATCAGATATGGGGAATCAGAGGTTGGGAATCAGAGGTTGGGAATCAGAGGCAGGGAATCAGAGGCTGGGAATCAGATGCAGGGAATCAGATGCGGGGTATCAGAGGCGGGTAATCAGAGCTGGGGAATCAGAGGTGGGGAATCAAAGTTGGGGAATCAGAGGCGGGGACTTAGATATGGGGAATCAGAGGCGGGGAATCAGATATGGGGAAACAGGGGCGGGGAATCAGAGGCAGGAAATCAGACACGGGGAATCAGAGGCGGGGAATCAGAGCTGGGAAATTAGAGGCAGGAAATCAGAGTTGGGGATTCAGAGGCGGGGAATCAAATATGGGGAAACAGAGGCGGGGAATCAGAGGCAGGAAATCAGACACGGGGAATCAGAGGCGGGGAATCAGAGCTGGGAAATTAGAGGCAGGGAATCAGAGTTGGGGATTCAGAGGCGGGGAATCAAATATGGTGAAACAGAGGCGGGGAATCAGAGGCGGGCAAATAGAGGCGGGGAATCAGATATGGGGAAACAGAGGCGGGGAATCAGAGGCGGGGAAACAGAGGCGAGGAATCAGATATGGGGAATCAGAGGCAGGGAATCAGAGGCTGGGAATCAGATGCAGGGAATCAGATGCGGGGAATCAGAGGCGGGGAATCAGAGGCGGGGAAACAGAGGCGGGGAATCAGATATGGGGAATCAGAGGTGGGGAATCAGAGGCAGGGAATTAGATGTGCGGAATCAGAAATGGGGAATCAGAGGCGGGGAATCAGAGGCGGGGAAACAGAGGCGGGGAATCAGAGGCGGGGAAACAGAGGCGGGGAAACAGAGGCGGGGAATCAGATATGGGGAATCAGAGGTGGCGAATCCAAGGCGGTGAATCAGAGATGGGGAATCAGAGGCAGGGAATCAGAATCAGAAGCAGGGAATCAGAGGCCGGGAATCAGAGGCCGGAATCAGATGCCGGGAATAAGAGGCCGGGAATCAGAGTCCGGGAATCAGAGTCCAGGAATCAGAGATGGGGAATCAGAGGCGGGGAGTGAGATATGGGGAATCAGAGGCGGGGAATCACAGGCGGGGAAACAGAGGCGAGGAATCAGATATGGGGAATCAGAGGTGGCGAATCAAAGGCGGTGAATCAGAGATGGGGAATCAGAGGCGGGGAATGAGAGGCAGGGAATCAAACACGGGGAATCAGAGGCGGGGAATCAGAGCTGGGTTATCAGAGGCGGGGAATCAGAGTTGGGGAATCAGAGGCGGGGAATCAGAGCTGGGGAATCAGAGGTGGGGAATCAGAGTCGGGGAATCAGAGGCAGGGAATCGGATGTGCGGAATCAGAGATGGGGAATCAGAGGTGGGGAATCAGAGGCGGTGAATCTGAGATGGGGAATCAGAGGCGGGGAATCAGAGGCAGGATATCAGACACGGGGATTCAGAGGCTGGGAATCAGAGCTGGGGAATCAGAGGCAGGGAATCAGAGTTGGGGATTCAGAGGCGGGGAATCAGATATGGGGAAACAGAGGCGGGGAATCAGAGGCGGGCAAACAGAGGCGGGGAATTAGATATGGGGAATCAGAGGTGGGGAATCAGAGGTGGTGAATCAGAGATGGGGAATCACAGGCGGGGAATCAGAGGCAGGGAATAGAACGCGGGGAATCAGAGGCAGGGAATCAGAGCTGGGGAATCAGAGGCGGGGAATCATAGTTGGGAATCAGAGGCGGGGAATCAGATATGGGGAAACAGAGGCGGGCAATCAGAGGCGGGGAAACAGAGGCGGGGTGTCAGATATGGGGAATCGGATGCGGGGAATCAGAGGCGGGGAATCAGAGCTGGGGAATCAGAGGCGGGGAATCAGAGTTGGTGCATCAGAGGTGGGGAATTAGATATGGGGAAACAGAGGCGGGGAATCAGAGGCGGGGAAACAGAGGCGGGGAATCAGATATGGGGAATCAGAGGTGGGGAATCAGAGGCAGGGAATCAGATGTGCGGAATCAGAGATGGGGAATCAGAGGCAGGGAATCAGAATCAGAAGCGGGGAATCAGAGGCCTGGAATCAGATGCTGGGAATAAGAGGCCGGGAATCAGAGGTGGGTAATCAGAGTCCGGGAATCAGAGATTGGGATTCAAAGGCGGGGAATGAGATATGGAGAATCAGAGGTGGGGAATCAGAGGCGGGGAAACAGAGGTGGGGAATCAGATATGGGGAATCAGAGGTGGCGAATCAAAGGCGATGAATCAGAGATGGGGAATCAGAGGCGGGGAATCAGAGGCAGGGAATCAAACACGGGGAATCAGAGGCGGGGAATCAGAGCTGGGGAATCAGAGGCGGGGAATTAGAGTTGGGGAATCAGAGGCGGGGAATCAGATATGGGGAAACAGGGGCGGGGAATCAGAGGCGGGGAATTAGAGTTGGGGAATCAGAGGCGGGGAATCAGATATGGGGAAACAGGGGCGGGGAATCAGAGGCGGGGAAACAGAATCGGGGAATCAGATATGGGGAATCAGAGGTGTGGAATCAGAGGTTGGGAATCAGAGGCAGGGAATCAGAGGCGGGGAAACAGAGGCAGGGAATCAGATCTGCGGAATCAGTGGCGGGGAAGTAGAGTTGGGGAATCAGAGGCGGGGAATCAGAGGCGGGGAAACAGAGGCGGGGAATCAAACACGGGGAATCAGAGTTGGGGAATCAGAGGTTGGGAATCAGAGGCAGGGAATCAGAGGCGGGGAATCAGAGGCGGGGAATCAGAGGCAGGGAATCAGATGTGCGGAATCGGAGATGGGGAATCAGAGGCAAGAAATCAGAGGCGGGGAATCAGAGGCGGGGAATCAGAGGCCGGGAATCAGATATGGTGAAACAGAGGCGGGGAATCAGAGGCGGGGAAACAGAGGCGGGGAATCAGATATGAGGAATCAGAGGTGGGGAATCAGAGTTTGGGAATCAGAGGCAGGGAATCAGAGGCTTGGAATCAGATGCAGGGAATCAGATGCGGGGAATCAGAGGCGGGGAATCTGAGCTGTGGAATCAGAGGTGGGGAATCAGAGTTGGGGAATCAGAGGCGGGGACTTAGATATTGGGAAACAGAGGCGGGGAATCAGAGGCGGGGAAACAGAGGCGGGGAATCAGAAATGGGGAATCAGAGGTTGGGAATCAGAGGCAGGGAATCAGATGTGCGGAATCAGAGATGGGGAATCAAAGGCAGGGAATCAGAATCAGAAGCAGGGAATCAGAGGCCGGGAATCAGAGGCCGGAATCAGATGCCGGGAATAAGAGGCCGGGAATCAGAGGTGGGGAATCAGAGTCCGGGAATCAGAGATGGGGATTCAGAGGCGTGGAATGAGATATGGGGAATCAGAGGCGGGGAATCAGAGGCGGGGAAACAGAGGCGGGGAATCAGATATGGGGAATCAGAGGTGGGGAATCAGGGGCGGGGTATCAGTGGCAGGGAATCAGAGGCGGGAAATCAGAGTCCGGGAATCAGAGGCGGTGAATCAGAGGCGGGGAATCAGAGGCAGGGAATCGGATGTGCGGAATCAGAGATGGGGAATCAGAGGTGGGGAATCAGAGGCGGTGAATCAGACATGGGTAATCAGAGGTGGGGAATCAGAGGCAGGAAATCAGACACGGGGAATCATTGGCGGGGAATTAGAGCTGGGGAATTAGATGCAGGGAATCAGAGTTGGGGATTCAGAGGCGGGGAATCAGATATGCGGAAATAGAGGTGGGGAACCAGAGGTGGGCAAATAGAGGCGGGGAATCCGATATGGGGAAACAGAGGCGGGGAATCAGAGGCGTGGAAACAGAGGCGGGGAATCAGATATGGGGAATCAGAGGTGGGGAATCAGAGGTTGGGAATCAGAGGCAGGGAATCAGAGGCTGGGAATCAGATGCAGGGAATCAGATGCGGGGATCAGAGGCGGGGAATCAGAGCTGGGGAATCAGAGGTGGGGAATCAGAGTTGGGGAATCAGAGGCGGGGACTTAGATATGGGGAAACAGAGGCGGGGAATCAGAGGCGGGAAACAGAGGCGGGGAATCAGATATTGTGAATCAGAGGTGGGGAATCAGAGGCAGGGAATCAGATGTGCGGAATCAGAGATGGGGAATCAGAGGCAGGGAATCAGAGGCGGTGAATCAGACATGGGTAATAAGAGGTGGGGAATCAGAGGCGGTGAATCAGACATGGGTAATCAGAGGCGGGGAATCAGAGGCAGGAAATCAGACACGGGGAATCAGAGGCGGGGAATCAGAGCTGGGAAATTAGAGGCAGGGAATCAGAGTTGGGGATTCAGAGGCGGGGAATCAGATATGGGGAAACAGAAGAGGGGAATCAGAGGCGGGCAAATAGAGGCGGGGAATCAGATATGGGGAAACAGAGGCGGGGAATCAGAGGCGGGGAAACAGAGGCGGGGAATCAGATATGGGGAATCAGAGGTGGGGAATCAGAGGTTGGGAATCAGAGGCAGGGAATCAGAGGCTGGGAATCAGATGCAGGGAATCAGATGCGGGGTATCAGAGGCGGGGAATCAGAGCTGGGGAATCAGAGGTGGGGAATCAAAGTTGGGGAATCAGAGGCGGGGACTTAGATATGGGGAATCAGAGGCGGGGAATCAGATATGGGGAAACAGGGGCGGGGAATCAGAGGCAGGAAATCAGACACGGGGAATCAGAGGCGGGGAATCAGAGCTGGGAAATTAGAGGCAGGAAATCAGAGTTGGGGATTCAGAGGCGGGGAATCAAATATGGGGAAACAGAGGCGGGGAATCAGAGGCAGGAAATCAGACACGGGGAATCAGAGGCGGGGAATCAGAGCTGGGAAATTAGAGGCAGGGAATCAGAGTTGGGGATTCAGAGGCGGGGAATCAAATATGGGGAAACAGAGGCGGGGAATCAGAGTCGGGCAAATAGAGGCGGGGAATCAGATATGGGGAAACAGAGGCGGGGAATCAGAGGCGGGGAAACAGAGGCGGGGAATCAGATATGGGGAATCAGAGGTGGGGAATCAGAGGTTGTGAATCAGAGGCAGGGAATCAGAGGCTGGGAATCAGATGCAGGGAATCAGATGCGGGGAATCAGAGGCGGGGAATCAGAGGCGGGGAAACAGAGGCGGGGAATCAGATATGGGGAATCAGAGGTGTGGAATCAGAGGCGGGGAAACAGAGGTGGGGAATCAGATATGGGGAATCAGAGGTGGCGAATCAAAGGCGATGAATCAGAGATGGGGAATCAGATGCGGGGAATCAGAGGCAGGGAATCAAACACGGGGAATCAGAGGCGGGGAATCAGAGCTGGGGAATCAGAGGCGGGGAATTAGAGTTGGGGAATCAGAAGCGGGGAATCAGATATGGGGAAACAGGGGCGGGGAATCAGAGGCGGGGAATTAGAGTTGGGGAATCAGAGGCGGGGAATCAGATATGGGGAAACAGGGGCGGGGAATCAGAGGCGGGGAAACAGAGGCGGGGAATCAGATATGGGGAATCAGAGGTGTGGAATCAGAGGTTGGGAATCAGAGGCAGGGAATCAGAGGCGGGGAAACAGAGGCAGGGAATCAGATCTGCGGAATCAGTGGCGGGGAAGTAGAGTTGGGGAATCAGAGGCGGGGAATCAGAGGCGGGGAAACAGAGGCGGGGAATCAAACACGGGGAATCAGAGGTGGGGAATCAGAGGTTGGGAATCAGAGGCAGGGAATCAGAGGCGGGGAATCAGAGGCGGGGAATCAGAGGCAGGGAATCAGATGTGCGGAATCGGAGATGGGGAATCAGAGGCAAGAAATCAGAGGCGGGGAATCAGAGGCGGGGAATCAGAGGCCGGGAATCAGATATGGTGAAACAGAGGCGGGGAATCAGAGGCGGGGAAACAGAGGCGGGGAATCAGATATGAGGAATCAGAGGTGGGGAATCAGAGTTTGGGAATCAGAGGCAGGGAATCAGAGGCTTGGAATCAGATGCAGGGAATCAGATGCGGGGAATCAGAGGCGGGGAATCTGAGCTGTGGAATCAGAGGTGGGGAATCAGAGTTGGGGAATCAGAGGCGGGGACTTAGATATTGGGAAACAGAGGCGGGGAATCAGAGGCGGAGAAACAGAGGCGGGGAATCAGAAATGGGGAATCAGAGGTTGGGAATCAGAGGCAGGGAATCAGATGTGCGGAATCAGAGATGGGGAATCAAAGGCAGGGAATCAGAATCAGAAGCAGGGAATCAGAGGCCGGGAATCAGAGGCCGGAATCAGATGCCGGGAATAAGAGGCCGGGAATCAGAGGTGGGGAATCAGAGTCCGGGAATCAGAGATGGGGATTCAGAGGCGGGGAATGAGATATGGGGAATCAGAGGCGGGGAATCAGAGGCGGGGAAACAGAGGCGGGGAATCAGATATGGGGAATCAGAGGTGGGGAATCAGGGGCGGGGTATCAGTGGCAGGGAATCAGAGGCGGGAAATCAGAGTCCGGGAATCAGAGGCGGTGAATCAGAGGCGGGGAATCAGAGGCAGGGAATCGGATGTGCGGAATCAGAGATGGGGAATCAGAGGTGGGGAATCAGAGGCGGTGAATCAGACATGGGTAATCAGAGGCGGGGAATCAGAGGCAGGAAATCAGACACGGGGAATCATTGGCGGGGAATTAGAGCTGGGGAATTAGATGCAGGGAATCAGAGTTGGGGATTCAGAGGCGGGGAATCAGATATGCGGAAATAGAGGTGGGGAACCAGAGGTGGGCAAATAGAGGCGGGGAATCCGATATGGGGAAACAGAGGCGGGGAATCAGAGGCGTGGAAACAGAGGCGGGGAATCAGATATGGGGAATCAGAGGTGGGGAATCAGAGGTTGGGAATCAGAGGCAGGGAATCAGAGGCTGGGAATCAGATGCAGGGAATCAGATGCGGGGATCAGAGGCGGGGAATCAGAGCTGGGGAATCAGAGGTGGGGAATCAGAGTTGGGGAATCAGAGGCGGGGACTTAGATATGGGGAAACAGAGGCGGGGAATCAGAGGCGGGAAACAGAGGCGGGGAATCAGATATTGTGAATCAGAGGTGGGGAATCAGAGGCAGGGAATCAGATGTGCGGAATCAGAGATGGGGAATCAGAGGCAGGGAATCAGAATCGGAAGCAGGGAATAAGACGCGGGGAATCAGAGGCGGGGAAACAGAGCTGGGGAAGCAGAGGCAGTGAATCAGAGGCGGGGAATCAGAGGCAGGGAATCGGATGTGCGGAATCAGAGATGGGGAATCAGAGGTGGGGAATCAGAGGCGGTGAATCAGACATGGGTAATCAGAGGTGGGGAATCAGAGGCAGGAAATCAGACACGGGGAATCAGAGGCGGGGAATCAGAGCTGGGAAATTAGAGGCAGGGAATCAGAGTTGGGGATTCAGAGGCGGGGAATCAGATATGGGGAAACAGAGGAGGGGAATCAGAGGCGGGCAAATAGAGGCGGGGAATCAGATATGGGGAAACAGAGGCGGGGAATCAGAGGCGGGGAAACAGAGGCGGGGAATCAGATATGGGGTATCAGAGGTGGGGAATCAGAGGTTGGGAATCAGAGGCAGGGAATCAGAGGCTGGGAATCAGATGCAGGGAATCAGATGCGGGGTATCAGAGGCGGGGAATCAGAGCTGGGGAATCAGAGGTGGGGAATCAAAGTTGGGGAATCAGAGGCGGGGACTTAGATATGGGGAATCAGAGGCGGGGAATCAGATATGGGGAAACAGGGGCGGGGAATCAGAGGCAGGAAATCAGACACGGGGAATCAGAGGCGGGGAATCAGAGCTGGGAAATTAGAGGCAGGAAATCAGAGTTGGGGATTCAGAGGCGGGGAATCAAATATGGGGAAACAGAGGCGGGGAATCAGAGGCAGGAAATCAGACACGGGGAATCAGAGGCGGGGAATCAGAGCTGGGAAATTAGAGGCAGGGAATCAGAGTTGGGGATTCAGAGGCGGGGAATCAAATATGGGGAAACAGAGGCGGGGAATCAGAGTCGGGCAAATAGAGGCGGGGAATCAGATATGGGGAAACAGAGGCGGGGAATCAGAGGCGGGGAAACAGAGGCGGGGAATCAGATATGGGGAATCAGAGGCGGGGAATCAGAGGCGGGGAAACAGAGGCGGGGAATCAGATATGGGGAATCAGAGGTGGGGAATCAGAGGCAGGGAATTAGATGTGCGGAATCAGAAATGGGGAATCAGAGGCGGGGAATCAGAGGCGGGGAAACAGAGGCGGGGAATCAGAGGCGGGGAAACAGAGGCGGGGAAACAGAGGCGGGGAATCAGATATGGGGAATCAGAGGTGGCGAATCCAAGGCGGTGAATCAGAGATGGGGAATCAGAGGCGGGGAATGAGAGGCAGGGAATCAAACACGGGGAATCAGAGGCGGGGAATCAGAGCTGGGTTATCAGAGGCGGGGAATCAGAGTTGGGGAATCAGAGGCGGGGAATCAGAGCTGGGGAATCAGAGGTGGGGAATCAGAGTCGGGGAATCAGAGGCAGGGAATCGGATGTGCGGAATCAGAGATGGGGAATCAGAGGTGGGGAATCAGAGGCGGTGAATCAGACATGGGTAATCAGAGGCGGGGAATCATAGGCAGGAAATCAGACACGGGGAATCAGAGGCGGGGAATCAGAGCTGGGGAATTAGATGCAGGGAATCAGAGTTGGGGATTCAGAGGCGGGGAATCAGATATGGGGAAACAGAGGTGGGGAATCAGAGGTGGGCAAATAGAGGCGTGGAATCAGATATGGGGAAACAGAGGCGGGGAATCAGAGGCGTGGAAACAGAGGCGGGGAATCAGATATGGGGAATCAGAGGTGGTGAATCAGAGGTTGGGAATCAGAGGCAGGGAATCAGAGGCTGGGAATCAGATGCAGGGAATCAGATGCGGGGATCAGAGGCGGGGAATCGGAGCTGGGGAATCAGAGGTGGGGAATCAGAGTTGGGGAATCAGAGGCGTGGACTTAGATATGGGGAAACAGAGGCGGGGAATCAGAGGCGGGGAAACAGAGGCGGGGAATCAGATATGGGGAATCAGAGGTGGGGAATCAGAGGCAGGGAATCAGATGTGCGGAATCAGAGATGGGCAATCAGAGGCAGGGAATCAGAATCAGAAGCAGGGAATAAGACGCGGGGAATCAGAGGCGGGGAATCAGAGCTGGGGAAGCAGAGGCAGTGAATCTGAGGCGGTGAATCAGAGGCAGGGAATCGGATGTGCGGAATCAGAGATGGGGAATCAGAGGTGGGGAATCAGAGGCGGTGAATCAGACATGGGTAATCAGAGGCGGGGAATCAGAGGCAGGAATTCAGACACGGGGAATCAGAGGCGGGGAATCAGAGCTGGGAAATTAGAGGCAGGGAATCAGAGTTGGGGATTCAGAGGCGGGGAATCAGATATGGGGAAACAGAGGCGGGGAATCAGAGGCGGGCAAATAGAGGCGGGGAATCAGATAAGGGGAAACAGAGGCGGGGAATCAGAGGCGGGGAAACAGAGGCGGGGAATCAGATATGGGGAATCAGTGGTGGGGAATCAGAGGTTGGGAATCAGAGGCAGGGAATCAGAGGCTGGGAATCAGATGCAGGGAATCAGATGCGTGGAATCAGAGGCGGGGAATCAGAGCTGGGGAATCAGAGGTGGGGAATCAAAGTTGGGGAATCAGAGGCGGGGACTTAGATATTGGGAAACAGAGGCGGGGAATCAGAGGCGGGGAAACAGAGGCGGGGAATCAGACATGGGTAATCAGAGGCGGGGAATCAGAGGCAGGAAATCAGACACGGGGAATCAGAGGCGGGGAATCAGAGCTGGGAAATTAGAGGCAGGGAATCAGAGTTGGGGATTCAGAGGCGGGGAATCAGATATGGGGAAACAGAGGTGGGGAATCAGAGGCGGGCAAATAGAGGCGGGGAATCAGATATGGGGAAACAGAGGCGGGGAATCAGAGGCGGGGAAACAGAGGCGGGGAATCAGATATGGGGAATCAGAGGTGGGGAATCAGAGGTTGGGAATCAGAGGCAGGGAATCAGAGGCTGGGAATCAGATGCAGGGAATCAGATGCGGGGAATCAGAGGCGGGGAATCAGAGCTGGGGAATCAGAGGTGGGGAATCAAAGTTGGGGAATCAGAGGCGGGGACTTAGATATGGGGAAACAGAGGTGGGGAATCAGAGGCGGGGAAACAGAGGCGGGGAATCAGATATGGGGATTCAGAGGTGGGGAATCAGAGGCAGGGAATTAGATGTGCGGAATCAGAAATGGGGAATCAGAGGCAGGGAATCAGAATCAGAAGCAGGGAATCAGAGGCCGGGAATCAGAGGCCGGAATCAGATGCCGGGAATAAGAGGCCGGGAATCAGAGTCCGGGAATCAGAGTCCGGGAATCAGAGATGGGGAATCAGAGGCGGGGATTGAGATATGGGGAATCAGAGGCGGGGAATCACAGGCGGGGAAACAGAGGCGAGGAATCAGATATGGGGAATCAGAGGTGGCGAATCAAAGGCGGTGAATCAGAGATGGGGAATCAGAGGCGGGGAATGAGAGGCAGGGAATCAAACACGGGGAATCAGAGGCGGGGAATCAGAGCTGGGTTATCAGAGGCGGGGAATTAGAGTTGGGGAATCAGAGGCGGGGAATCAGAGCTGGGGAATCAGAGGTGGGGAATCAAAGTCGGGGATTCAGAGGCAGGGAATCGGATGTGCGGAATCAGAGATGGGGAATCAGAGGTGGGGAATCAGAGGCGGTGAATCTGAGATGGGGAATCAGAGGCGGGGAATCAGAGGCAGGATATCAGACACGGGGATTCAGAGGCTGGGAATCAGACGGGGGGAATCAAAGGCGGGGAATCAGAGCTGGGGAATCAGAGGCAGGGAATCAGAGTTGGGGATTCAGAGGCGGGGAATCAGATATGGGGAAACAGAGGCGGGGAATCAGAGGCGGGCAAACAGAGGCGGGGAATTAGATATGGGGAATCAGAGGTGGGGAATCAGAGGTGGTGAATCAGAGATGGGGAATCACAGGCGGGGAATCAGAGGCAGGGAATAGAACGCGGGGAATCAGAGGCAGGGAATCAGAGCTGGGGAATCAGAGGCGGGGAATCATAGTTGGGAATCAGAGGCGAGGAATCAGATATGGGGAAACAGAGGCGGGGAATCAGAGGCGGGGAAACAGAGGCGGGGAATCAGATATGGGGAATCGGATGCGGGGAATCAGAGGCGGGGAATCAGAGCTGGGGAATCAGAGGCGGGGAATCAGAGTTGGTGCATCAGAGGTGGGGAATTAGATATGGGGAAACAGAGGCGGGGAATCAGAGGCGGGGAAACAGAGGCGGGGAATCAGATATGGGGAATCAGAGGTGGGGAATCAGAGGCAGGGAATCAGATGTGCGGAATCAGAGATGGGGAATCAGAGGCAGGGAATCAGAATCAGAAGCGGGGAATCAGAGGCCTGGAATCAGATGCTGGGAATAAGAGGCCGGGAATCAGAGGTGGGGAATCAGAGTCCGGGAATCAGAGATTGGGATTCAAAGGCGGGGAATGAGATATGGAGAATCAGAGGTGGGGAATCAGAGGCGGGGAAACAGAGGTGGGGAATCAGATATGGGGAATCAGAGGTGGCGAATCAAAGGCGATGAATCAGAGATGGGGAATCAGAGGCGGGGAATCAGAGGCAGGGAATCAAACACGGGGAATCAGAGGCGGGGAATCAGAGCTGGGGAATCAGAGGCGGGGAATTAGAGTTGGGGAATCAGAGGCGGGGAATCAGATATGGGGAAACAGGGGCGGGGAATCAGAGGCGGGGAATTAGAGTTGGGGAATCAGAGGCGGGGAATCAGATATGGGGAAACAGGGGCGGGGAATCAGAGGCGGGGAAACAGAGGCGGGGAATCAGATATGGGGAATCAGAGGTGTGGAATCAGAGGTTGGGAATCAGAGGCAGGGAATCAGAGGCGGGGAAACAGAGGCAGGGAATCAGATCTGCGGAATCAGTGGCGGGGAAGTAGAGTTGGGGAATCAGAGGCGGGGAATCAGAGGCGGGGAAACAGAGGCGGGGAATCAAACACGGGGAATCAGAGTTGGGGAATCAGAGGTTGGGAATCAGAGGCAGGGAATCAGAGGCGGGGAATCAGAGGCGGGGAATCAGAGGCAGGGAATCAGATGTGCGGAATCGGAGATGGGGAATCAGAGGCAAGAAATCAGAGGCGGGGAATCAGAGGCGGGGAATCAGAGGCCGGGAATCAGATATGGTGAAACAGAGGCGGGGAATCAGAGGCGGGGAAACAGAGGCGGGGAATCAGATATGAGGAATCAGAGGTGGGGAATCAGAGTTTGGGAATCAGAGGCAGGGAATCAGAGGCTTGGAATCAGATGCAGGGAATCAGATGCGGGGAATCAGAGGCGGGGAATCTGAGCTGCGGAATCAGAGGTGGGGAATCAGAGTTGGGGAATCAGAGGCGGGGACTTAGATATTGGGAAACAGAGGCGGGGAATCAGAGGCGGGGAAACAGAGGCGGGGAATCAGAAATGGGGAATCAGAGGTTGGGAATCAGAGGCAGGGAATCAGATGTGCGGAATCAGAGATGGGGAATCAAAGGCAGGGAATCAGAATCAGAAGCAGGGAATCAGAGGCCGGGAATCAGAGGCCGGAATCAGATGCCGGGAATAAGAGGCCGGGAATCAGAGGTGGGGAATCAGAGTCCGGGAATCAGAGATGGGGATTCAGAGGCGTGGAATGAGATATGGGGAATCAGAGGCGGGGAATCAGAGGCGGGGAAACAGAGGCGGGGAATCAGATATGGGGAATCAGAGGTGGGGAATCAGGGGCGGGGTATCAGTGGCAGGGAATCAGAGGCGGGAAATCAGAGTCCGGGAATCAGAGGCGGTGAATCAGAGGCGGGGAATCAGAGGCAGGGAATCGGATGTGCGGAATCAGAGATTGGGAATCAGAGGTGGGGAATCAGAAGCGGTGAATCAGACATGGGTAATCAGAGGTGGGGAATCAGAGGCAGGAAATCAGACACGGGGAATCATTGGCGGGGAATTAGAGCTGGGGAATTAGATGCAGGGAATCAGAGTTGGGGATTCAGAGGCGGGGAATCAGATATGCGGAAATAGAGGTGGGGAACCAGAGGTGGGCAAATAGAGGCGGGGAATCCGATATGGGGAAACAGAGGCGGGGAATCAGAGGCGTGGAAACAGAGGCGGGGAATCAGATATGGGGAATCAGAGGTGGGGAATCAGAGGTTGGGAATCAGAGGCAGGGAATCAGAGGCTGGGAATCAGATGCAGGGAATCAGATGCGGGGATCAGAGGCGGGGAATCAGAGCTGGGGAATCAGAGGTGGGGAATCAGAGTTGGGGAATCAGAGGCGGGGACTTAGATATGGGGAAACAGAGGCGGGGAATCAGAGGCGGGAAACAGAGGCGGGGAATCAGATATTGTGAATCAGAGGTGGGGAATCAGAGGCAGTGAATCAGATGTGCGGAATCAGAGATGGGGAATCAGAGGCAGGGAATCAGAGGCGGTGAATCAGACATGGGTAATCAGAGGTGGGGAATCAGAGGCGGTGAATCAGACATGGGTAATCAGAGGCGGGGAATCAGAGGCAGGAAATCAGACACGGGGAATCAGAGGCGGGGAATCAGAGCTGGGAAATTAGAGGCAGGGAATCAGAGTTGGGGATTCAGAGGCGGGGAATCAGATATGGGGAAACAGAGGAGGGGAATCAGAGGCGGGCAAATAGAGGCGGGGAATCAGATATGGGGAAACAGAGGCGGGGAATCAGAGGCGGGGAAACAGAGGCGGGGAATCAGATATGGGGAATCAGAGGTGGGGAATCAGAGGTTGGGAATCAGAGGCAGGGAATCAGAGGCTGGGAATCAGATGCAGGGAATCAGATGCGGGGTATCAGAGGCGGGGAATCAGAGCTGGGGAATCAGAGGTGGGGAATCAAAGTTGGGGAATCAGAGGCGGGGACTTAGATATGGGGAATCAGAGGCGGGGAATCAGATATGGGGAAACAGGGGCGGGGAATCAGAGGCAGGAAATCAGACACGGGGAATCAGAGGCGGGGAATCAGAGCTGGGAAATTAGAGGCAGGAAATCAGAGTTGGGGATTCAGAGGCGGGGAATCAAATATGGGGAAACAGAGGCGGGGAATCAGAGGCAGGAAATCAGACACGGGGAATCAGAGGCGGGGAATCAGAGCTGGGAAATTAGAGGCAGGGAATCAGAGTTGGGGATTCAGAGGCGGGGAATCAAATATGGGGAAACAGAGGCGGGGAATCAGAGTCGGGCAAATAGAGGCGGGGAATCAGATATGGGGAAACAGAGGCGGGGAATCAGAGGCGGGGAAACAGAGGCGGGGAATCAGATATGGGGAATCAGAGGTGGGGAATCAGAGGTTGTGAATCAGAGGCACGGAATCAGAGGCTGGGAATCAGATGCAGGGAATCAGATGCGGGGAATCAGAGGCGGGGAATCAGAGGCGGGGAAACAGAGGCGGGGAATCAGATATGGGGAATCAGAGGTGTGGAATCAGAGGCGGGGAAACAGAGGTGGGGAATCAGATATGGGGAATCAGAGGTGGCGAATCAAAGGCGATGAATCAGAGATGGGGAATCAGAGGCGGGGAATCAGAGGCAGGGAATCAAACACGGGGAATCAGAGGCGGGGAATCAGAGCTGGGGAATCAGAGGCGGGGAATTAGAGTTGGGGAATCAGAGGCGGGGAATCAGATATGGGGAAACAGGGGCGGGGAATCAGAGGCGGGGAATTAGAGTTGGGGAATCAGAGGCGGGGAATCAGATATGGGGAAACAGGGGTGGGGAATCAGAGGCGGGGAAACAGAGGCGGGGAATCAGATATGGGGAATCAGAGGTGTGGAATCAGAGGTTGGGAATCAGAGGCAGGGAATCAGAGGCGGGGAAACAGAGGCAGGGAATCAGATCTGCGGAATCAGTGGCGGGGAAGTAGAGTTGGGGAATCAGAGGCGGGGAATCAGAGGCGGGGAAACAGAGGCGGGGAATCAAACACGGGGAATCAGAGGTGGGGAATCAGAGGTTGGGAATCAGAGGCAGGGAATCAGAGGCGGGGAATCAGAGGCGGGGAATCAGAGGCAGGGAATCAGATGTGCGGAATCGGAGATGGGGAATCAGAGGCAAGAAATCAGAGGCGGGGAATCAGAGGCGGGGAATCAGAGGCCGGGAATCAGATATGGTGAAACAGAGGCGGGGAATCAGAGGCGGGGAAACAGAGGCGGGGAATCAGATATGAGGAATCAGAGGTGGGGAATCAGAGTTTGGGAATCAGAGGCAGGGAATCAGAGGCTTGGAATCAGATGCAGGGAATCAGATGCGGGGAATCAGAGGCGGGGAATCTGAGCTGTGGAATCAGAGGTGGGGAATCAGAGTTGGGGAATCAGAGGCGGGGACTTAGATATTGGGAAACAGAGGCGGGGAATCAGAGGCGGAGAAACAGAGGCGGGGAATCAGAAATGGGGAATCAGAGGTTGGGAATCAGAGGCAGGGAATCAGATGTGCGGAATCAGAGATGGGGAATCAAAGGCAGGGAATCAGAATCAGAAGCAGGGAATCAGAGGCCGGGAATCAGAGGCCGGAATCAGATGCCGGGAATAAGAGGCCGGGAATCAGAGGTGGGGAATCAGAGTCCGGGAATCAGAGATGGGGATTCAGAGGCGGGGAATGAGATATGGGGAATCAGAGGCGGGGAATCAGAGGCGGGGAAACAGAGGCGGGGAATCAGATATGGGGAATCAGAGGTGGGGAATCAGGGGCGGGGTATCAGTGGCAGGGAATCAGAGGCGGGAAATCAGAGTCCGGGAATCAGAGGCGGTGAATCAGAGGCGGGGAATCAGAGGCAGGGAATCGGATGTGCGGAATCAGAGATGGGGAATCAGAGGTGGGGAATCAGAGGCGGTGAATCAGACATGGGTAATCAGAGGCGGGGAATCAGAGGCAGGAAATCAGACACGGGGAATCATTGGCGGGGAATTAGAGCTGGGGAATTAGATGCAGGGAATCAGAGTTGGGGATTCAGAGGCGGGGAATCAGATATGCGGAAATAGAGGTGGGGAACCAGAGGTGTGCAAATAGAGGCGGGGAATCCGATATGGGGAAACAGAGGCGGGGAATCAGAGGCGTGGAAACAGAGGCGGGGAATCAGATATGGGGAATCAGAGGTGGGGAATCAGAGGTTGGGAATCAGAGGCAGGGAATCAGAGGCTGGGAATCAGATGCAGGGAATCAGATGCGGGGATCAGAGGCGGGGAATCAGAGCTGGGGAATCAGAGGTGGGGAATCAGAGTTGGGGAATCAGAGGCGGGGACTTAGATATGGGGAAACAGAGGCGGGGAATCAGAGGCGGGAAACAGAGGCGGGGAATCAGATATTGTGAATCAGAGGTGGGGAATCAGAGGCAGGGAATCAGATGTGCGGAATCAGAGATGGGGAATCAGAGGCAGGGAATCAGAATCGGAAGCAGGGAATAAGACGCGGGGAATCAGAGGCGGGGAATCAGAGCTGGGGAAGCAGAGGCAGTGAATCAGAGGCGGGGAATCAGAGGCAGGGAATCGGATGTGCGGAATCAGAGATGGGGTATCAGAGGTGGGGAATCAGAGGCGGTGAATCAGACATGGGTAATCAGAGGCGGGGAATCAGAGGCAGGAAATCAGACACGGGGAATCAGAGGCGGGGAATCAGAGCTGGGAAATTAGAGGCAGGGAATCAGAGTTGGGGATTCAGAGGCGGGGAATCAGATATGGGGAAACAGAGGAGGGGAATCAGAGGCGGGCAAATAGAGGCGGGGAATCAGATATGGGGAAACAGAGGCGGGGAATCAGAGGCGGGGAAACAGAGGCGGGGAATCAGATATGGGGAATCAGAGGTGGGGAATCAGAGGTTGGGAATCAGAGGCAGGGAATCAGAGGCTGGGAATCAGATGCAGGGAATCAGATGCGGGGTATCAGAGGCGGGGAATCAGAGCTGGGGAATCAGAGGTGGGGAATCAAAGTTGGGGAATCAGAGGCGGGGACTTAGATATGGGGAATCAGAGGCGGGGAATCAGATATGGGGAAACAGGGGCGGGGAATCAGAGGCAGGAAATCAGACACGGGGAATCAGAGGCGGGGAATCAGAGCTGGGAAATTAGAGGCAGGAAATCAGAGTTGGGGATTCAGAGGCGGGGAATCAAATATGGGGAAACAGAGGCGGGGAATCAGAGGCAGGAAATCAGACACGGGGAATCAGAGGCGGGGAATCAGAGCTGGGAAATTAGAGGCAGGGAATCAGAGTTGGGGATTCAGAGGCGGGGAATCAAATATGGGGAAACAGAGGCGGGGAATCAGAGTCGGGCAAATAGAGGCGGGGAATCAGATATGGGGAAACAGAGGCGGGGAATCAGAGGCGGGGAAACAGAGGCGGGGAATCAGATATGGGGAATCAGAGGTGGGGAATCAGAGGTTGTGAATCAGAGGCAGGGAATCAGAGGCTGGGAATCAGATGCAGGGAATCAGATGCGGGGAATCAGAGGCGGGGAATCAGAGGCGGGGAAACAGAGGCGGGGAATCAGATATGGGGAATCAGAGGTGGGGAATCAGAGGCAGGGAATTAGATGTGCGGAATCAGAAATGGGAAATCAGAGGCGGGGAATCAGAGGCGGGGAAACAGAGGCGGGGAATCAGAGGCGGGGAAACAGAGGCGGGGAAACAGAGGCGGGGAATCAGATATGGGGAATCAGAGGTGGCGAATCCAAGGCGGTGAATCAGAGATGGGGAATCAGAGGCGGGGAATGAGAGGCAGGGAATCAAACACGGGGAATCAGAGGCGGGGAATCAGAGCTGGGTTATCAGAGGCGGGGAATCAGAGTTGGGGAATCAGAGGCGGGGAATCAGAGCTGGGGAATCAGAGGTGGGGAATCAGAGTCGGGGAATCAGAGGCAGGGAATCGGATGTGCGGAATCAGAGATGGGGAATCAGAGGTGGGGAATCAGAGGCGGTGAATCAGACATGGGTAATCAGAGGCGGGGAATCATAGGCAGGAAATCAGACACGGGGAATCAGAGGCGGGGAATCAGAGCTGGGGAATTAGATGCAGGGAATCAGAGTTGGGGATTCAGAGGCGGGGAATCAGATATGGGGAAACAGAGGTGGGGAATCAGAGGTGGGCAAATAGAGGCGTGGAATCAGATATGGGGAAACAGAGGCGGGGAATCAGAGGCGTGGAAACAGAGGCGGGGAATCAGATATGGGGAATCAGAGGTGGTGAATCAGAGGTTGGGAATCAGAGGCAGGGAATCAGAGGCTGGGAATCAGATGCAGGGAATCAGATGCGGGGATCAGAGGCGGGGAATCGGAGCTGGGGAATCAGAGGTGGGGAATCAGAGTTGGGGAATCAGAGGCGTGGACTTAGATATGGGGAAACAGAGGCGGGGAATCAGATGCGGGGAAACAGAGGCGGGGAATCAGATATGGGGAATCAGAGGTGGGGAATCAGAGGCAGGGAATCAGATGTGCGGAATCAGAGATGGGCAATCAGAGGCAGGGAATCAGAATCAGAAGCAGGGAATAAGACGCGGGGAATCAGAGGTGGGGAATCAGAGCTGGGGAAGCAGAGGCAGTGAATCTGAGGCGGTGAATCAGAGGCAGGGAATCGGATGTGCGGAATCAGAGATGGGGAATCAGAGGTGGGGAATCAGAGGCGGTGAATCAGACATGGGTAATGAGAGGCGGGGAATCAGAGGCAGGAATTCAGACACGGGGAATCAGATGCGGGGAATCAGAGCTGGGAAATTAGAGGCAGGGAATCAGAGTTGGGGATTCAGAGGCGGGGAATCAGATATGGGGAAACAGAGGCGGGGAATCAGAGGCGGGCAAATAGAGGCGGGGAATCAGATAAGGGGAAACAGAGGCGGGGAATCAGAGGCGGGGAAACAGAGGCGGGGAATCAGATATGGGGAATCAGTGGTGGGGAATCAGAGGTTGGGAATCAGAGGCAGGGAATCAGAGGCTGGGAATCAGATGCAGGGAATCAGATGCGTGGAATCAGAGGCGGGGAATCAGAGCTGGGGAATCAGAGGTGGGGAATCAAAGTTGGGGAATCAGAGGCGGGGACTTAGATATTGGGAAACAGAGGCGGGGAATCAGAGGCGGGGAAACAGAGGCGGGGAATCAGACATGGGTAATCAGAGGCGGGGAATCAGAGGCAGGAAATCAGACACGGGGAATCAGAGGCGGGGAATCAGAGCTGGGAAATTAGAGGCAGGGAATCAGAGTTGGGGATTCAGAGGCGGGGAATCAGATATGGGGAAACAGAGGTGGGGAATCAGAGGCGGGCAAATAGAGGCGGGGAATCAGATATGGGGAAACAGAGGCGGGGAATCAGAGGCGGGGAAACAGAGGCGGGGAATCAGATATGGGGAATCAGAGGTGGGGAATCAGAGGTTGGGAATCAGAGGCAGGGAATCAGAGGCTGGGAATCAGATGCAGGGAATCAGATGCGGGGAATCAGAGGCGGGGAATCAGAGCTGGGGAATCAGAGGTGGGGAATCAAAGTTGGGGAATCAGAGGCGGGGACTTAGATATGGGGAAACAGAGGTGGGGAATCAGAGGCGGGGAAACAGAGGCGGGGAATCAGATATGGGGATTCAGAGGTGGGGAATCAGAGGCAGGGAATTAGATGTGCGGAATCAGAAATGGGGAATCAGAGGCAGGGAATCAGAATCAGAAGCAGGGAATCAGAGGCCGGGAATCAGAGGCCGGAATCAGATGCCGGGAATAAGAGGCCGGGAATCAGAGTCCGGGAATCAGAGTCCGGGAATCAGAGATGGGGAATCAGAGGCGGGGATTGAGATATGGGGAATCAGAGGCGGGGAATCACAGGCGGGGAAACAGAGGCGAGGAATCAGATATGGGGAATCAGAGGTGGCGAATCAAAGGCGGTGAATCAGAGATGGGGAATCAGAGGCGGGGAATGAGAGGCAGGGAATCAAACACGGGGAATCAGAGGCGGGGAATCAGAGCTGGGTTATCAGAGGCGGGGAATTAGAGTTGGGGAATCAGAGGCGGGGAATCAGAGCTGGGGAATCAGAGGTGGGGAATCAAAGTCGGGGATTCAGAGGCAGGGAATCGGATGTGCGGAATCAGAGATGGGGAATCAGAGGTGGGGAATCAGAGGCGGTGAATCTGAGATGGGGAATCAGAGGCGGGGAATCAGAGGCAGGATATCAGACACGGGGATTCAGAGGCTGGGAATCAGACGGGGGGAATCAAAGGCGGGGAATCAGAGCTGGGGAATCAGAGGCAGGGAATCAGAGTTGGGGATTCAGAGGCGGGGAATCAGATATGGGGAAACAGAGGCGGGGAATCAGAGGCGGGCAAACAGAGGCGGGGAATTAGATATGGGGAATCAGAGGTGGGGAATCAGAGGTGGTGAATCAGAGATGGGGAATCACAGGCGGGGAATCAGAGGCAGGGAATAGAACGCGGGGAATCAGAGGCAGGGAATCAGAGCTGGGAATCAGAGGCGGGGAATCATAGTTGGGAATCAGAGGCGAGGAATCAGATATGGGGAAACAGAGGCGGGGAATCAGAGGCGGGGAAACAGAGGCGGGGAATCAGATATGGGGAATCGGATGCGGGGAATCAGAGGCGGGGAATCAGAGCTGGGGAATCAGAGGCGGGGAATCAGAGTTGGTGCATCAGAGGTGGGGAATTAGATATGGGGAAACAGAGGCGGGGAATCAGAGGCGGGGAAACAGAGGCGGGGAATCAGATATGGGGAATCAGAGGTGGGGAATCAGAGGCAGGGAATCAGATGTGCGGAATCAGAGATGGGGAATCAGAGTCCGGGAATCAGAGATTGGGATTCAAAGGCGGGGAATGAGATATGGAGAATCAGAGGCGGGGAATCAGAGGCGGGGAAACAGAGGTGGGGAATCAGATATGGGGAATCAGAGGTGGCGAATCAAAGGCGATGAATCAGAGATGGGGAATCAGAGGCGGGGAATCAGAGGCAGGGAATCAAACACGGGGAATCAGAGGCGGGGAATCAGAGCTGGGGAATCAGAGGCGGGGAATCAGAGTTGGGGAATCAGAGGCGGGGAATCAGATATGGGGAAACAGGGGCGGGGAATCAGAGGCGGGGAAACAGAGGCGGGGAATCAGATATGGGGAATCAGAGGTGTGGAATCAGAGGTTGGGAATCAGAGGCAGGGAATCAGAGGCGGGGAAACAGATCTGGGGAATCAGTGGCGGGGAAGTAGAGTTGGGGAATCAGAGGCGGGGAATCAGAGGCGGGGAAACAGAGGCGGGGAATCAAACACGGGGAATCAGAGGTGGGGAATCAGAGGTTGGGAATCAGAGGCAGGGAATCAGAGGCGGGGAATCAGAGGCGGGGAATCAGAGGCAGGGAATCAGATGTGCGGAATCGGAGATGGGGAATCAGAGGCAAGAAATCAGAGGCGGGGAATCAGAGGCGGGGAATCAGAGGCCGGGAATCAGATATGGTGAAACAGAGGCGGGGAATCAGAGGCGGGGAAACAGAGGCGGGGAATCAGATATGAGGAATCAGAGGTGGGGAATCAGAGTTTGGGAATCAGAGGCAGGGAATCAGAGGCTTGGAATCAGATGCAGGGAATCAGATGCGGGGAATCAGAGGCGGGGAATCTGAGCTGTGGAATCAGAGGTGGGGAATCAGAGGCGGGGACTTAGATATTGGGAAACAGAGGCGGGGAATCAGAGGCGGGGAAACAGAGGCGGGGAATCAGAAATGGGGAATCAGAGGTTGGGAATCAGAGGCAGGGAATCAGATGTGCGGAATCAGAGATGGGGAATCAAAGGCAGGGAATCAGAATCAGAAGCAGGGAATCAGAGGCCGGGAATCAGAGGCCGGAATCAGATGCCGGGAATAAGAGGCCGGGAATCAGAGGTGGGGAATCAGAGTCCGGGAATCAGAGATGGGGATTCAGAGGCGGGGAATGAGATATGGGGAATCAGAGGCGGGGAATCAGAGGCGGGGAAACAGAGGCGGGGAATCAGATATGGGGAATCAGAGGTGGGGAATCAGGGGCGGGGTATCAGTGGCAGGGAATCAGAGGCGGGAAATCAGAGTCCGGGAATCAGAGGCGGTGAATCAGAGGCGGGGAATCAGAGGCAGGGAATCGGATGTGCGGAATCAGAGATGGGGAATCAGAGGTGGGGAATCAGAGGCGGTGAATCAGACATGGGTAATCAGAGGCGGGGAATCAGTGGCAGGAAATCAGACACGGGGAATCATTGGCGGGGAATTAGAGCTGGGGAATTAGATGCAGGGAATCAGAGTTGGGGATTCAGAGGCGGGGAATCAGATATGCGGAAATAGAGGTGGGGAACCAGAGGTGGGCAAATAGAGGCGGGGAATCCGATATGGGGAAACAGAGGCGGGGAATCAGAGGCGTGGAAACAGAGGCGGGGAATCAGATATGGGGAATCAGAGGTGGGGAATCAGAGGTTGGGAATCAGAGGCAGGGAATCAGAGGCTGGGAATCAGATGCAGGGAATCAGATGCGGGGATCAGAGGCGGGGAATCAGAGCTGGGGAATCAGAGGTGGGGAATCAGAGTTGGGGAATCAGAGGCGGGGACTTAGATATGGGGAAACAGAGGCGGGGAATCAGAGGCGGGAAACAGAGGCGGGGAATCAGATATTGTGAATCAGAGGTGGGGAATCAGAGGCAGGGAATCAGATGTGCGGAATCAGAGATGGGGAATCAGAGGCAGGGAATCAGAATCGGAAGCAGGGAATAAGACGCGGGGAATCAGAGGCGGGGAATCAGAGCTGGGGAAGCAGAGGCAGTGAATCAGAGGCGGGGAATCAGAGGCAGGGAATCGGATGTGCGGAATCAGAGATGGGGAATCAGAGGTGGGGAATCAGAGGCGGTGAATCAGACACGGGTAATCAGAGGCGGGGAATCAGAGCTGGGAAATTAGAGGCAGGGAATCAGAGTTGGGGATTCAGAGGCGGGGAATCAGATATGGGGAAACAGAGGAGGGGAATCAGAGGCGGGCAAATAGAGGCGGGGAATCAGATATGGGGAAACAGAGGCGGGGAATCAGAGGCGGGGAAACAGAGGCGGGGAATCAGATATGGGGAATCAGAGGTGGGGAATCAGAGGTTGGGAATCAGAGGCAGGGAATCAGAGGCTGGGAATCAGATGCAGGGAATCAGATGCGGGGTATCAGAGGCGGGGAATCAGAGCTGGGGAATCAGAGGTGGGGAATCAAAGTTGGGGAATCAGAGGCGGGGACTTAGATATGGGGAATCAGAGGCGGGGAATCAGAGGCAGGGAATCAGATGTGCGGAATCAGAGATGGGGAATCAGAGGCAGGGAATCAGATATGGGGAAACAGGGGCGGGGAATCATAGGCAGGAAATCAGACACGGGGAATCAGAGGCGGGGAATCAGAGCTGGGAAATTAGAGGCAGGAAATCAGAGTTGGGGATTCAGAGGCGGGGAATCAAATATGGGGAAACAGAGGCGGGGAATCAGAGGCAGGGAATCGGATGTGCGGAATCAGAGATGGGGAATCAGAGGTGGGGAATCAGAGGCGGTGAATCTGAGATGGGGAATCAGAGGCGGGGAATCAGATGCAGGATATCAGACACGGGGATTCAGAGGCTGGGAATCAGACGGGGGGAATCAAAGGCGGGGAATCAGAGCTGGGGAATCAGAGGCAGGGAATCAGAGTTGGGGATTCAGAGGCGGGGAATCAGATATGGGGAAACAGAGGCGGGGAATCAGAGGCGGGCAAACAGAGGCGGGGAATTAGATATGGGGAATCAGAGGTGGGGAATCAGAGGTGGTGAATCAGAGATGGGGAATCACAGGCGGGGAATCAGAGGCAGGGAATAGAACGCGGGGAATCAGAGGCAGGGAATCAGAGCTGGGGAATCAGAGGCGGGGAATCATAGTTGGGAATCAGAGGCGGGGAATCAGATATGGGGAAACAGAGGCGGGGAATCAGAGGCGGGGAAACAGAGGCGGGGAATCAGATATGGGGAATCGGATGCGGGGAATCAGAGGCGGGGAATCAGAGCTGGGTAATCAGAGGCGGGGAATCAGAGTTGGTGCATCAGAGGTGGGGAATTAGATATGGGGAAACAGAGGCGGGGAATCAGAGGCGGGGAAACAGAGGCGGGGAATCAGATATGGGGAATCAGAGGTGGGGAATCAGAGGCAGGGAATCAGATGTGCGGAATCAGAGATGGGGAATCAGAGGCAGGGAATCAGAATCAGAAGCGGGGAATCAGAGGCCTGGAATCAGATGCTGGGAATAAGAGGCCGGGAATCAGAGGTGGGGAATCAGAGTCCGGGAATCAGAGATTGGGATTCAAAGGCGGGGAATGAGATATGGAGAATCAGAGGCGGGGAATCAGAGGCGGGGATACAGAGGTGGGGAATCAGATATGGGGAATCAGAGGTGGCGAATCAAAGGCGATGAATCAGAGATGGGGAATCAGAGGCGGGGAATCAGAGGCAGGGAATCAAACACGGGGAATCAGAGGCGGGGAATCAGAGCTGGGGAATCAGAGGCGGGGAATCAGAGTTGGGGAATCAGAGGCGGGGAATCAGATATGGGGAAACAGGGGCGGGGAATCAGAGGCGGGGAAACAGAGGCGGGGAATCAGATATGGGGAATCAGAGGTGTGGAATCAGAGGTTGGGAATCAGAGGCAGGGAATCAGAGGCGGGGAAACAGATCTGGGGAATCAGTGGCGGGGAAGTAGAGTTGGGGAATCAGAGGCGGGGAATCAGAGGCGGGGAATCAGAGGCGGGGAATCAAACACGGGGAATCAGAGGTGGGGAATCAGAGGTTGGGAATCAGAGGCAGGGAATCAGAGGCGGGGAATCAGAGGCGGGGAATCAGAGGCCGGGAATCAGATATGGTGAAACAGAGGCGGGGAATCAGAGGCGGGGAAACAGAGGCGGGGAATCAGATATGAGGAATCAGAGGTGGGGAATCAGAGTTTGGGAATCAGAGGCAGTGAATCAGAGGCTTGGAATCAGATGCAGGGAATCAGATGCGGGGAATCAGAGGCGGGGAATCTGAGCTGTGGAATCAGAGGTGGGGAATCAGAGGCGGGGACTTAGATATTGGGAAACAGAGGCGGGGAATCAGAGGCGGGGAAACAGAGGCGGGGAATCAGAAATGGGGAATCAGAGGTTGGGAATCAGAGGCAGGGAATCAGATGTGCGGAATCAGAGATGGGGAATCAAAGGCAGGGAATCAGAATCAGAAGCAGGGAATCAGAGGCCGGGAATCAGAGGCCGGAATCAGATGCCGGGAATAAGAGGCCGGGAATCAGAGGTGGGGAATCAGAGTCCGGGAATCAGAGATGGGGATTCAGAGGCGGGGAATGAGATATGGGGAATCAGAGGCGGGGAATCAGAGGCGGGGAAACAGAGGCGGGGTATCAGATATGGGGAATCAGAGGTGGGGAATCAGGGGCGGGGTATCAGTGGCAGGGAATCAGAGGCGGGAAATCAGAGTCCGGGAATCAGAGGCGGTGAATCAGAGGCGGGGAATCAGAGGCAGGGAATCGGATGTGCGGAATCAGAGATGGGGAATCAGAGGTGGGGAATCAGAGGCGGTGAATCAGACATGGGTAATCAGAGGCGGGGAATCAGAGGCAGGAAATCAGACACGGGGAATCATTGGCGGGGAATTAGAGCTGGGGAATTAGATGCAGGGAATCAGAGTTGGGGATTCAGAGGCGGGGAATCAGATATGCGGAAATAGAGGTGGGGAACCAGAGGTGGGCAAATAGAGGCGGGGAATCCGATATGGGGAAACAGAGGCGGGGAATCAGAGGCGTGGAAACAGAGGCGGGGAATCAGATATGGGGAATCAGAGGTGGGGAATCAGAGGTTGGGAATCAGAGGCAGGGAATCAGAGGCTGGGAATCAGATGCAGGGAATCAGATGCGGGGATCAGAGGCGGGGAATCAGAGCTGGGGAATCAGAGGTGGGGAATCAGAGTTGGGGAATCAGAGGCGGGGACTTAGATATGGGGAAACAGAGGCGGGGAATCAGAGGCGGGAAACAGAGGCGGGGAATCAGATATTGTGAATCAGAGGTGGGGAATCAGAGGCAGGGAATCAGATGTGCGGAATCAGAGATGGGGAATCAGAGGCAGGGAATCAGAATCGGAAGCAGGGAATAAGACGCGGGGAATCAGAGGCGGGGAATCAGAGCTGGGGAAGCAGAGGCAGTGAATCAGAGGCGGGGAATCAGAGGCAGGGAATCGGATGTGCGGAATCAGAGATGGGGAATCAGAGGTGGGGAATCAGAGGCGGTGAATCAGACATGGGTAATCAGAGGCGGGGAATCAGAGGCAGGAAATCAGACACGGGGAATCAGAGGCGGGGAATCAGAGCTGGGAAATTAGAGGCAGGGAATCAGAGTTGGGGATTCAGAGGCGGGGAATCAGATATGGGGAAACAGAGGAGGGGAATCAGAGGCGGGCAAATAGAGGCGGGGAATCAGATATGGGGAAACAGAGGCGGGGAATCAGAGGCGGGGAAACAGAGGCGGGGAATCAGATATGGGGAATCAGAGGTGGGGAATCAGAGGTTGGGAATCAGAGGCAGGGAATCAGAGGCTGGGAATCAGATGCAGGGAATCAGATGCGGGGTATCAGAGGCGGGGAATCAGAGCTGGGGAATCAGAGGTGGGGAATCAAAGTTGGGGAATCAGAGGCGGGGACTTAGATATGGGGAATCAGAGGCGGGGAATCAGATATGGGGAAACAGGGGCGGGGAATCAGAGGCAGGAAGTCAGACACGGGGAATCAGAGGCGGGGAATCAGAGCTGGGAAATTAGAGGCAGGAAATCAGAGTTGGGGATTCAGAGGCGGGGAATCAAATATGGGGAAACAGAGGCGGGGAATCAGAGGCAGGAAATCAGACACGGGGAATCAGAGGCGGGGAATCAGAGCTGGGAAATTAGAGGCAGGGAATCAGAGTTGGGGATTCAGAGGCGGGGAATCAAATATGGGGAAACAGAGGCGGGGAATCAGAGGCGGGCAAATAGAGGCGGGGAATCAGATATGGGGAAACAGAGGCGGGGAATCAGAGGCGGGGAAACAGAGGCGGGGAATCAGATATGGGGAATCAGAGGTGGGGAATCAGAGGTTGTGAATCAGAGGCAGGGAATCAGAGGCTGGGAATCAGATGCAGGGAATCAGATGCGGGGAATCAGAGGCGGGGAATCAGAGGCGGGGAAACAGAGGCGGGGAATCAGATATGGGGAATCAGAGGTGGGGAATCAGATGCAGGGAATTAGATGTGCGGAATCAGAAATGGGGAATAAGAGGCGGGGAATCAGAGGCGGGGTAACAGAGGCGGGGAATCAGAGGCGGGGAAACAGAGGCGGGGAAACAGAGGCGGGGAATCAGATATGGGGAATCAGAGGTGGCGAATCCAAGGCGGTGAATCAGAGATGGGGAATCAGAGGCGGGGAATGAGAGGCAGGGAATCAAACACGGGAAATCAGAGGCGGGGAATCAGAGCTGGGTTATCAGAGGCGGGGAATCAGAGTTGGGGAATCAGAGGCGGGGAATCAGAGCTGGGGAATCAGAGGTGGGGAATCATTGTCGGGGAATCAGAGGCAGGGAATCGGATGTGCGGAATCAGAGATGGGGAATCAGAGGTGGGGAATCAGAGGCGGTGAATCAGACATGGGTAATCAGAGGCGGGGAATCATAGGCAGGAAATCAGACACGGGGAATCAGAGGCGGGGAATCAGAGCTGGGGAATTAGATGCAGGGAATCAGAGTTGGGGTTTCAGAGGCGGGGAATCAGATATGGGGAAACAGAGGTGGGGAATCAGAGGTGGGCAAATAGAGGCGTGGAATCAGATATGGGGAAACAGAGGCGGGGAATCAGAGGCGTGGAAACAGAGGCGGGGAATCAGATATGGGGAATCAGATATGGGGAATCAGTGGTGGGGAATCAGAGGTTGGGAATCAGAGGCAGGGAATCAGAGGCTGGGAATCAGATGCAGGGAATCAGATGCGTGGAATCAGAGTCGGGGATTCAGAGCTGGGGAATCAGAGGTGGGGAATCAAAGTTGGGGAATCAGAGGCGGGGACTTAGATATTGGGAAACAGAGGCGGGGAATCAGAGGCGGGGAAACAGAGGCGGGGAATCAGACATGGGTAATCAGAGGCGGGGAATCAGAGGCACGAAATCAGACACGGGGAATCAGAGGCGGGGAATCAGAGCTGGGAAATTAGAGGCAGGGAATCAGAGTTGGGGATTCAGAGGCGGGGAATCAGATATGGGGAAACAGAGGCGGGGAATCAGAGGCGGGCAAATAGAGGCGGGGAATCAGATATGGGGAAACAGAGGCGGGGAATCAGAGGCGGGGAAACAGAGGCGGGGAATCAGATATGGGGAATCAGAGGTGGGGAATCAGAGGTTGGGAATCAGAGGCAGGGAATCAGAGGCTGGGAATCAGATGCAGGGAATCAGATGCGGGGAATCAGAGGCGGGGAATCAGAGCTGGGGAATCAGAGGTGGGGAATCAAAGTTGGGGAATCAGAGGCGGGGACTTAGATATGGGGAAACAGAGGTGGGGAATCAGAGGCGGGGAAACAGAGGCGGGGAATCAGATATGGGGAATCAGAGGTGGGGAATCAGAGGCAGGGAATTAGATGTGCGGAATCAGAAATGGGGAATCAGAGGCAGGGAATCAGAATCAGAAGCAGGGAATCAGAGGCCGGGAATCAGAGGCCGGAATCAGATGCCGGGAATAAGAGGCCGGGAATCAGAGTCCGGGAATCAGAGTCCGGGAATCAGAGATGGGGAATCAGAGGCGGGGATTGAGATATGGGGAATCAGAGGCGGGGAATCGCAGGCGGGGAAACAGAGGCGAGGAATCAGATATGGGGAATCAGAGGTGGCGAATCAAAGGCGGTGAATCAGAGATGGGGAATCAGAGGCGGGGAATGAGAGGCAGGGAATCAAACACGGGGAATCAGAGGCGGGGAATCAGAGCTGGGTTATCAGAGGCGGGGAATTAGAGTTGGGGAATCAGAGGCGGGGAATCAGAGCTGGGGAATCAGAGGTGGGGAATCAAAGTCGGGGAATCAGAGGCAGGGAATCGGATGTGCGGAATCAGAGATGGGGAATCAGAGGTGGGGAATCAGAGGCGGTGAATCTGAGATGGGGAATCAGAGGCGGGGAATCAGAGGCAGGATATCAGACACGGGGATTCAGAGGCTGGGAATCAGACGGGGGGAATCAAAGGCGGGGAATCAGAGCTGGGGAATCAGAGGCAGGGAATCAGAGTTGGGGATTCAGAGGCGGGGAATCAGATATGGGGAAACAGAGGCGGGGAATCAGAGGCGGGCAAACAGAGGCGGGGAATAAGATATGGGGAATCAGAGGTGGGGAATCAGAGGTGGTGAATCAGAGATGGGGAATCACAGGCGGGGAATCAGAGGCAGGGAATAGAACGCGGGGAATCAGAGGCAGGGAATCAGAGCTGGGGAATCAGAGGCGGGGAATCATAGTTGGGAATCAGAGGCGGGGAATCAGATATGGGGAAACAGAGGCGGGGAATCAGAGGCGGGGAAACAGAGGCGGGGAATCAGATATGGGGAATCGGATGCGGGGAATCAGAGGCGGGGAATCAGAGCTGGGGAATCAGAGGCGGGGAATCAGAGTTGGTGCATCAGAGGTGGGGAATTAGATATGGGGAAACAGAGGTGGGGAATCAGAGGCGGGGAAACTGAGGCGGGGAATCAGATATGGGGAATCAGAGGTGGGGAATCAGAGGCAGGGAATCAGATGTGCGGAATCAGAGATGGGGAATCAGAGGCAGGGAATCAGAATCAGAAGCGGGGAATCAGAGGCCTGGAATCAGATGCTGGGAATAAGAGGCCGGGAATCAGAGGTGGGGAATCAGAGTCCGGGAATCAGAGATTGGGATTCAAAGGCGGGGAATGAGATATGGAGAATCAGAGGCGGGGAATCAGAGGCGGGGAAACAGAGGTGGGGAATCAGATATGGGGAATCAGAGGTGGCGAATCAAAGGCGATGAATCAGAGATGGGGAATCAGAGGCGGGGAATCAGAGGCAGGGAATCAAACACGGGGAATCAGAGGCGGGGAATCAGAGCTGGGGAATCAGAAGCGGGGAATCAGAGTTGGGGAATCAGAGGCGGGGAATCAGATATGGGGAAACAGGGGCGGGGAATCAGAGGCGGGGAAACAGAGGCGGGGAATCAGATATGGGGAATCAGAGGTGTGGAATCAGAGGTTGGGAATCAGAGGCAGGGAATCAGAGGCGGGGAAACAGATCTGGGGAATCAGTGGCGGGGAAGTAGAGTTGGGGAATCAGAGGCGGGGAATCAGAGGCGGGGAAACAGAGGCGGGGAATCAAACACGGGGAATCAGAGGTGGGGAATCAGAGGTTGGGAATCAGAGGCAGGGAATCAGAGGCGGGGAATCAGAGGCGGGGAATCAGAGGCAGGGAATCAGATGTGCGGAATCGGAGATGGGGAATCAGAGGCAAGAAATCAGAGGCGGGGAATCAGAGGCGGGGAATCAGAGGCCGGGAATCAGATATGGTGAAACAGAGGCGGGGAATCAGAGGCGGGGAAACAGAGGCGGGGAATCAGTTATGAGGAATCAGAGGTGGGGAATCAGAGTTTGGGAATCAGAGGCAGGGAATCAGAGGCTTGGAATCAGATGCAGGGAATCAGATGCGGGGAATCAGAGGCGGGGAATCTGAGCTGTGGAATCAGAGGTGGGGAATCAGAGGCGGGGACTTAGATATTGGGAAACAGAGGCGGGGAATCAGAGGCGGGGAAACAGAGGCGGGGAATCAGAAATGGGGAATCAGAGGTTGGGAATCAGAGGCAGGGAATCAGATGTGCGGAATCAGAGATGGGGAATCAAAGGCAGGGAATCAGAATCAGAAGCAGGGAATCAGAGGCCGGGAATCAGAGGCCGGAATCAGATGCCGGGAATAAGAGGCCGGGAATCAGAGGTGGGGAATCAGAGTCCGGGAATCAGAGATGGGGATTCAGAGGCGGGGAATGAGATATGGGGAATCAGAGGCGGGGAATCAGAGGCGGGGAAACAGAGGCGGGGAATCAGATATGGGGAATCAGAGGTGGGGAATCAGGGGCGGGGTATCAGTGGCAGGGAATCAGAGGCGGGAAATCAGAGTCCGGGAATCAGAGGCGGTGAATCAGAGGCGGGGAATCAGAGGCAGGGAATCGGATGTGCGGAATCAGAGATGGGGAATCAGAGGTGGGGAATCAGAGGCGGTGAATCAGACATGGGTAATCAGAGGCGGGGAATCAGAGGCAGGAAATCAGACACGGGGAATCATTGGCGGGGAATTAGAGCTGGGGAATTAGATGCAGGGAATCAGAGTTGGGGATTCAGAGGCGGGGAATCAGATATGCGGAAATAGAGGTGGGGAACCAGAGGTGGGCAAATAGAGGCGGGGAATCCGATATGGGGAAACAGAGGCGGGGAATCAGAGGCGTGGAAACAGAGGCGGGGAATCAGATATGGGGAATCAGAGGTGGGGAATCAGAGGTTGGGAATCAGAGGCAGGGAATCAGAGGCTGGGAATCAGATGCAGGGAATCAGATGCGGGGATCAGAGGCGGGGAATCAGAGCTGGGGAATCAGAGGTGGGGAATCAGAGTTGGGGAATCAGAGGCGGGGACTTAGATATGGGGAAACAGAGGCGGGGAATCAGAGGCGGGAAACAGAGGCGGGGAATCAGATATTGTGAATCAGAGGTGGGGAATCAGAGGCAGGGAATCAGATGTGCGGAATCAGAGATGGGGAATCAGAGGCAGGGAATCAGAATCGGAAGCAGGGAATAAGACGCGGGGAATCAGAGGCGGGGAATCAGAGCTGGGGAAGCAGAGGCAGTGAATCAGAGGCGGGGAATCAGAGGCAGGGAATCGGATGTGCGGAATCAGAGATGGGGAATCAGAGGTGGGGAATCAGAGGCGGTGAATCAGACATGGGTAATCAGAGGCGGGGAATCAGAGGCAGGAAATCAGACACGGGGAATCATTGGCGGGGAATTAGAGCTGGGGAATTAGATGCAGGGAATCAGAGTTGGGGATTCAGAGGCGGGGAATCAGATATGCGGAAATAGAGGTGGGGAACCAGAGGTGGGCAAATAGAGGCGGGGAATCCGATATGGGGAAACAGAGGCGGGGAATCAGAGGCGTGGAAACAGAGGCGGGGAATCAGATATGGGGAATCAGAGGTGGGGAATCAGAGGTTGGGAATCAGAGGCAGGGAATCAGAGGCTGGGAATCAGATGCAGGGAATCAGATGCGGGGATCAGAGGCGGGGAATCAGAGCTGGGGAATCAGAGGTGGGGAATCAGAGTTGGGGAATCAGAGGCGGGGACTTAGATATGGGGAAACAGAGGCGGGGAATCAGAGGCGGGAAACAGAGGCGGGGAATCAGATATTGTGAATCAGAGGTGGGGAATCAGAGGCAGGGAATCAGATGTGCGGAATCAGAGATGGGGAATCAGAGGCAGGGAATCAGAATCGGAAGCAGGGAATAAGACGCGGGGAATCAGAGGCGGGGAATCAGAGCTGGGGAAGCAGAGGCAGTGAATCAGAGGCGGGGAATCAGAGGCAGGGAATCGGATGTGCGGAATCAGAGATGGGGAATCAGAGGTGGGGAATCAGAGGCGGTGAATCAGACATGGATAATCAGAGGCGGGGAATCAGAGGCAGGAAATCAGACACGGGGAATCAGAGGCGGGGAATCAGAGCTGGGAAATTAGAGGCAGGGAATCAGAGTTGGGGATTCAGAGGCGGGGAATCAGATATGGGGAAACAGAGGAGGGGAATCAGAGGCGGGCAAATAGAGGCGGGGAATCAGATATGGGGAAACAGAGGCGGGGAATCAGAGGCGGGGAAACAGAGGCGGGGAATCAGATATGGGGAATCAGAGGTGGGGAATCAGAGGTTGGGAATCAGAGGCAGGGAATCAGAGGCTGGGAATCAGATGCAGGGAATCAGATGCGGGGTATCAGAGGCGGGGAATCAGAGCTGGGGAATCAGAGGTGGGGAATCAAAGTTGGGGAATCAGAGGCGGGGACTTAGATATGGGGAATCAGAGGCGGGGAATCAGATATGGGGAAACAGGGGCGGGGAATCAGAGGCAGGAAGTCAGACACGGGGAATCAGAGGCGGGGAATCAGAGCTGGGAAATTAGAGGCAGGAAATCAGAGTTGGGGATTCAGAGGCGGGGAATCAAATATGGGGAAACAGAGGCGGGGAATCAGAGGCAGGAAATCAGACACGGGGAATCAGAGGCGGGGAATCAGAGCTGGGAAATTAGAGGCAGGGAATCAGAGTTGGGGATTCAGAGGCGGGGAATCAAATATGGGGAAACAGAGGCGGGGAATCAGAGGCGGGCAAATAGAGGCGGGGAATCAGATATGGGGAAACAGAGGTGGCGAATCAAAGGCGGTGAATCAGAGATGGGGAATCAGAGGCGGGGAATGAGAGGCAGGGAATCAAACACGGGGAATCAGAGGCGGGGAATCAGAGCTGGGTTATCAGAGGCGGGGAATTAGAGTTGGGGAATCAGAGGCGGGGAATCAGAGCTGGGGAATCAGAGGTGGGGAATCAAAGTCGGGGAATCAGAGGCAGGGAATCGGATGTGCGGAATCAGAGATGGGGAATCAGAGGTGGGGAATCAGAGGCGGTGAATCTGAGATGGGGAATCAGAGGCGGGGAATCAGAGGCAGGATATCAGACACGGGGATTCAGAGGCTGGGAATCAGACGGGGGGAATCAAAGGCGGGGAATCAGAGCTGGGGAATCAGAGGCAGGGAATCAGAGTTGGGGATTCAGAGGCGGGGAATCAGATATGGGGAAACAGAGGCGGGGAATCAGAGGCGGGCAAACAGAGGCGGGGAATTAGATATGGGGAATCAGAGGTGGGGAATCAGAGGTGGTGAATCAGAGATGGGGAATCACAGGCGGGGAATCAGAGGCAGGGAATAGAACGCGGGGAATCAGAGGCAGGGAATCAGAGCTGGGGAATCAGAGGCGGGGAATCATAGTTGGGAATCAGAGGCGGGGAATCAGATATGGGGAAACAGAGGCGGGGAATCAGAGGCGGGGAAACAGAGGCGGGGAATCAGATATGGGGAATCGGATGCGGGGAATCAGAGGCGGGGAATCAGAGCTGGGGAATCAGAGGCGGGGAATCAGAGTTGGTGCATCAGAGGTGGGGAATTAGATATGGGGAAACAGAGGTGGGGAATCAGAGGCGGGGAAACTGAGGCGGGGAATCAGATATGGGGAATCAGAGGTGGGGAATCAGAGGCAGGGAATCAGATGTGCGGAATCAGAGATGGGGAATCAGAGGCAGGGAATCAGAATCAGAAGCGGGGAATCAGAGGCCTGGAATCAGATGCTGGGAATAAGAGGCCGGGAATCAGAGGTGGGGAATCAGAGTCCGGGAATCAGAGATTGGGATTCAAAGGCGGGGAATGAGATATGTAGAATCAGAGGCGGGGAATCAGAGGCGGGGAAACAGAGGTGGGGAATCAGATATGGGGAATCAGAGGTGGCGAATCAAAGGCGATGAATCAGAGATGGGGAATCAGAGGCGGGGAATCAGAGGCAGGGAATCAAACACGGGGAATCAGAGGCGGGGAATCAGAGCTGGGGAATCAGAAGCGGGGAATCAGAGTTGGGGAATCAGAGGCGGGGAATCAGATATGGGGAAACAGGGGCGGGGAATCAGAGGCGGGGAAACAGAGGCGGGGAATCAGATATGGGGAATCAGAGGTGTGGAATCAGAGGTTGGGAATCAGAGGCAGGGAATCAGAGGCGGGGAAACAGATCTGGGGAATCAGTGGCGGGGAAGTAGAGTTGGGGAATCAGAGGCGGGGAATCAGAGGCGGGGAAACAGAGGCGGGGAATCAAACACGGGGAATCAGAGGTGGGGAATCAGAGGTTGGGAATCAGAGGCAGGGAATCAGAGGCGGGGAATCAGAGGCGGGGAATCAGAGGCAGGGAATCAGATGTGCGGAATCGGAGATGGGGAATCAGAGGCAAGAAATCAGAGGCGGGGAATCAGAGGCGGGGAATCAGAGGCCGGGAATCAGATATGGTGAAACAGAGGCGGGGAATCAGAGGCGGGGAAACAGAGGCGGGGAATCAGTTATGAGGAATCAGAGGTGGGGAATCAGAGTTTGGGAATCAGAGGCAGGGAATCAGAGGCTTGGAATCAGATGCAGGGAATCAGATGCGGGGAATCAGAGGCGGGGAATCTGAGCTGTGGAATCAGAGGTGGGGAATCAGAGGCGGGGACTTAGATATTGGGAAACAGAGGCGGGGAATCAGAGGCGGGGAAACAGAGGCGGGGAATCAGAAATGGGGAATCAGAGGTTGGGAATCAGAGGCAGGGAATCAGATGTGCGGAATCAGAGATGGGGAATCAAAGGCAGGGAATCAGAATCAGAAGCAGGGAATCAGAGGCCGGGAATCAGAGGCCGGAATCAGATGCCGGGAATAAGAGGCCGGGAATCAGAGGTGGGGAATCAGAGTCCGGGAATCAGAGATGGGGATTCAGAGGCGGGGAATGAGATATGGGGAATCAGAGGCGGGGAATCAGAGGCGGGGAAACAGAGGCGGGGAATCAGATATGGGGAATCAGAGGTGGGGAATCAGGGGCGGGGTATCAGTGGCAGGGAATCAGAGGCGGGAAATCAGAGTCCGGGAATCAGAGGCGGTGAATCAGAGGCGGGGAATCAGAGGCAGGGAATCGGATGTGCGGAATCAGAGATGGGGAATCAGAGGTGGGGAATCAGAGGCGGTGAATCAGACATGGGTAATCAGAGGCGGGGAATCAGAGGCAGGAAATCAGACACGGGGAATCATTGGCGGGGAATTAGAGCTGGGGAATTAGATGCAGGGAATCAGAGTTGGGGATTCAGAGGCGGGGAATCAGATATGCGGAAATAGAGGTGGGGAACCAGAGGTGGGCAAATAGAGGCGGGGAATCCGATATGGGGAAACAGAGGCGGGGAATCAGAGGCGTGGAAACAGAGGCGGGGAATCAGATATGGGGAATCAGAGGTGGGGAATCAGAGGTTGGGAATCAGAGGCAGGGAATCAGAGGCTGGGAATCAGATGCAGGGAATCAGATGCGGGGATCAGAGGCGGGGAATCAGAGCTGGGGAATCAGAGGTGGGGAATCAGAGTTGGGGAATCAGAGGCGGGGACTTAGATATGGGGAAACAGAGGCGGGGAATCAGAGGCGGGAAACAGAGGCGGGGAATCAGATATTGTGAATCAGAGGTGGGGAATCAGAGGCAGGGAATCAGATGTGCGGAATCAGAGATGGGGAATCAGAGGCAGGGAATCAGAATCGGAAGCAGGGAATAAGACGCGGGGAATCAGAGGCGGGGAATCAGAGCTGGGGAAGCAGAGGCAGTGAATCAGAGGCGGGGAATCAGAGGCAGGGAATCGGATGTGCGGAATCAGAGATGGGGAATCAGAGGTGGGGAATCAGAGGCGGTGAATCAGACATGGGTAATCAGAGGCGGGGAATCAGGGGCAGGAATTCAGACACGGGGAATCAGAGGCGGGGAATCAGAGCTGGGAAATTAGAGGCAGGGAATCAGAGTTGGGGATTCAGAGGCGGGGAATCAGATATGGGGAAACAGAGGAGGGGAATCAGAGGCGGGCAAATAGAGGCGGGGAATCAGATATGGGGAAACAGAGGCGGGGAATCAGAGGCGGGGAAACAGAGGCGGGGAATCAGATATGGGGAATCAGAGGTGGGGAATCAGAGGTTGGGAATCAGAGGCAGGGAATCAGAGGCTGGGAATCAGATGCAGGGAATCAGATGCGGGGTATCAGAGGCGGGGAATCAGAGCTGGGGAATCAGAGGTGGGGAATCAAAGTTGGGGAATCAGAGGCGGGGACTTAGATATGGGGAATCAGAGGCGGGGAATCAGATATGGGGAAACAGGGGCGGGGAATCAGAGGCAGGAAATCAGACACGGGGAATCAGAGGCGGGGAATCAGAGCTGGGAAATTAGAGGCAGGAAAACAGAGTTGGGGATTCAGAGGCGGGGAATCAAATATGGGGAAACAGAGGCGGGGAATCAGAGGCAGGGAATCGGATGTGCGGAATCAGAGATGGGGAATCAGAGGTGGGGAATCAGAGGCGGTGAATCTGAGATGGGGAATCAGAGGCGGGGAATCAGAGGCAGGATATCAGACACGGGGATTCAGAGGCTGGGAATCAGATGGGGGGAATCAAAGGCGGGGAATCAGAGCTGGGGAATCAGAGGCAGGGAATCAGAGTTGGGGATTCAGAGGCGGGGAATCAGATATGGGGAAACAGAGGCGGGGAATCAGAGGCGGGCAAACAGAGGCGGGGAATTAGATATGGGGAATCAGAGGTGGGGAATCAGAGGTGGTGAATCAGAGATGGGGAATCACAGGCGGGGAATCAGAGGCAGGGAATAGAACGCGGGGAATCAGAGGCAGGGAATCAGAGCTGGGGAATCAGAGGCGGGGAATCATAGTTGGGAATCAGAGGCGGGGAATCAGATATGGGGAAACAGAGGCGGGGAATCAGAGGCGGGGAAACAGAGGCGGGGAATCAGATATGGGGAATCGGATGCGGGGAATCAGAGGCGGGGAATCAGAGCTGGGGAATCAGAGGCGGGGAATCAGAGTTGGTGCATCAGAGGTGGGGAATTAGATATGGGGAAACAGAGGCGGGGAATCAGAGGCGGGGAAACAGAGGCGGGGAATCAGATATGGGGAATCAGAGGTGGGGAATCAGAGGCAGGGAATCAGATGTGCGGAATCAGAGATGGGGAATCAGAGGCAGGGAATCAGAATCAGAAGCGGGGAATCAGAGGCCTGGAATCAGATGCTGGGAATAAGAGGCCGGGAATCAGAGGTGGGGAATCAGAGTCCGGGAATCAGAGATTGGGATTCAAAGGCGGGGAATGAGATATGGAGAATCAGAGGCGGGGAATCAGAGGCGGGGAAACAGAGGTGGGGAATCAGATATGGGGAATCAGAGGTGGCGAATCAAAGGCGATGAATCAGAGATGGGGAATCAGAGGCGGGGAATCAGAGGCAGGGAATCAAACACGGGGAATCAGAGGCGGGGAATCAGAGCTGGGGAATCAGAGGCGGGGAATCAGAGTTGGGGAATCAGAGGCGGGGAATCAGATATGGGGAAACAGAGGCGGGGAATCAGAGGCGGGGAAACAGAGGCGGGGAATCAGATATGGGGAATCAGAGGTGTGGAATCAGAGGTTGGGAATCAGAGGCAGGGAATCAGAGGCGGGGAAACAGATCTGGGGAATCAGTGGCGGGGAAGTAGAGTTGGGGAATCAGAGGCGGGGAATCAGAGGCGGGGAAACAGAGGCGGGGAATCAAACACGGGGAATCAGAGGTGGGGAATCAGAGGTTGGGAATCAGAGGCAGGGAATCAGAGGCGGGGAATCAGAGGCGGGGAATCAGAGGCAGGGAATCAGATGTGCGGAATCGGAGATGGGGAATCAGAGGCAAGAAATCAGAGGCGGGGAATCAGAGGCGGGGAATCAGAGGCCGGGAATCAGATATGGTGAAACAGAGGCGGGGAATCAGAGGCGGGGAAACAGAGGCGGGGAATCAGATATGAGGAATCAGAGGTGGGGAATCAGAGTTTGGGAATCAGAGGCAGGGAATCAGAGGCTTGGAATCAGATGCAGGGAATCAGATGCGGGGAATCAGAGGCGGGGAATCTGAGCTGTGGAATCAGAGGTGGGGAATCAGAGGCGGGGACTTAGATATTGGGAAACAGAGGCGGGGAATCAGAGGCGGGGAAACAGAGGCGGGGAATCAGAAATGGGGAATCAGAGGTTGGGAATCAGAGGCAGGGAATCAGATGTGCGGAATCAGAGATGGGGAATCAAAGGCAGGGAATCAGAATCAGAAGCAGGGAATCAGAGGCCGGGAATCAGAGGCCGGAATCAGATGCCGGGAATAAGAGGCCGGGAATCAGAGGTGGGGAATCAGAGTCCGGGAATCAGAGATGGGGATTCAGAGGCGGGGAATGAGATATGGGGAATCAGAGGCGGGGAATCAGAGGCGGGGAAACAGAGGCGGGGAATCAGATATGGGGAATCAGAGGTGGGGAATCAGGGGCGGGGTATCAGTGGCAGGGAATCAGAGGCGGGAAATCAGAGTCCGGGAATCAGAGGCGGTGAATCAGAGGCGGGGAATCAGAGGCAGGGAATCGGATGTGCGGAATCAGAGATGGGGAATCAGAGTAGGGGAATCAGAGGCGGTGAATCAGACATGGGTAATCAGAGGCGGGGAATCAGAGGCAGGAAATCAGACACGGGGAATCATTGGCGGGGAATTAGAGCTGGGGAATTAGATGCAGGGAATCAGAGTTGGGGATTCAGAGGCGGGGAATCAGATATGCGGAAATAGAGGTGGGGAACCAGAGGTGGGCAAATAGAGGCGGGGAATCCGATATGGGGAAACAGAGGCGGGGAATCAGAGGCGTGGAAACAGAGGCGGGGAATCAGATATGGGGAATCAGAGGTGGGGAATCAGAGGTTGGGAATCAGAGGCAGGGAATCAGAGGCTGGGAATCAGATGCAGGGAATCAGATGCGGGGATCAGAGGCGGGGAATCAGAGCTGGGGAATCAGAGGTGGGGAATCAGAGTTGGGGAATCAGAGGCGGGGACTTAGATATGGGGAAACAGAGGCGGGGAATCAGAGGCGGGAAACAGAGGCGGGGAATCAGATATTGTGAATCAGAGGTGGGGAATCAGAGGCAGGGAATCAGATGTGCGGAATCAGAGATGGGGAATCAGAGGCAGGGAATCAGAATCGGAAGCAGGGAATAAGACGCGGGGAATCAGAGGCGGGGAATCAGAGCTGGGGAAGCAGAGGCAGTGAATCAGAGGCGGGGAATCAGAGGCAGGGAATCGGATGTGCGGAATCAGAGATGGGGAATCAGAGGTGGGGAATCAGAGGCGGTGAATCAGACATGGGTAATCAGAGGCGGGGAATCAGAGGCAGGAAATCAGACACGGGGAATCATTGGCGGGGAATTAGAGCTGGGGAATTAGATGCAGGGAATCAGAGTTGGGGATTCAGAGGCGGGGAATCAGATATGCGGAAATAGAGGTGGGGAACCAGAGGTGGGCAAATAGAGGCGGGGAATCCGATATGGGGAAACAGAGGCGGGGAATCAGAGGCGTGGAAACAGAGGCGGGGAATCAGATATGGGGAATCAGAGGTGGGGAATCAGAGGTTGGGAATCAGAGGCAGGGAATCAGAGGCTGGGAATCAGATGCAGGGAATCAGATGCGGGGATCAGAGGCGGGGAATCAGAGCTGGGGAATCAGAGGTGGGGAATCAGAGTTGGGGAATCAGAGGCGGGGACTTAGATATGGGGAAACAGAGGCGGGGAATCAGAGGCGGGAAACAGAGGCGGGGAATCAGATATTGTGAATCAGAGGTGGGGAATCAGAGGCAGGGAATCAGATGTGCGGAATCAGAGATGGGGAATCAGAGGCAGGGAATCAGAATCGGAAGCAGGGAATAAGACGCGGGGAATCAGAGGCGGGGAATCAGAGCTGGGGAAGCAGAGGCAGTGAATCAGAGGCGGGGAATCAGAGGCAGGGAATCGGATGTGCGGAATCAGAGATGGGGAATCAGAGGTGGGGAATCAGAGGCGGTGAATCAGACATGGGTAATCAGAGGCGGGGAATCAGAGGCAGGAAATCAGACACGGGGAATCAGAGGCGGGGAATCAGAGCTGGGAAATTAGAGGCAGGGAATCAGAGTTGGGGATTCAGAGGCGGGGAATCAGATATGGGGAAACAGAGGAGGGGAATCAGAGGCGGGCAAATAGAGGCGGGGAATCAGATATGGGGAAACAGAGGCGGGGAATCAGAGGCGGGGAAACAGAGGCGGGGAATCAGATATGGGGAATCAGAGGTGGGGAATCAGAGGTTGGGAATCAGAGGCAGGGAATCAGAGGCTGGGAATCAGATGCAGGGAATCAGATGCGGGGTATCAGAGGCGGGGAATCAGAGCTGGGGAATCAGAGGTGGGGAATCAAAGTTGGGGAATCAGAGGCGGGGACTTAGATATGGGGAATCAGAGGCGGGGAATCAGATATGGGGAAACAGGGGCGGGGAATCAGAGGCAGGAAGTCAGACACGGGGAATCAGAGGCGGGGAATCAGAGCTGGGAAATTAGAGGCAGGAAATCAGAGTTGGGGATTCAGAGGCGGGGAATCAAATATGGGGAAACAGAGGCGGGGAATCAGAGGCAGGAAATCAGACACGGGGAATCAGAGGCGGGGAATCAGAGCTGGGAAATTAGAGGCAGGGAATCAGAGTTGGGGATTCAGAGGCGGGGAATCAAATATGGGGAAACAGAGGCGGGGAATCAGAGGCGGGCAAATAGAGGCGGGGAATCAGATATGGGGAAACAGAGGCGGGGAATCAGAGGCGGGGAAACAGAGGCGGGGAATCAGATATGGGGAATCAGAGGTGGGGAATCAGAGGTTGTGAATCAGAGGCAGGGAATCAGAGGCTGGGAATCAGATGCAGGGAATCAGATGCGGGGAATCAGAGGCGGGGAATCAGAGGCGGGGAAACAGAGGCGGGGAATCAGATATGGGGAATCAGAGGTGGGGAATCAGAGGCAGGGAATTAGATGTGCGGAATCAGAAATGGGGAATCAGAGGCGGGGAATCAGAGGCGGGGAAACAGAGGCGGGGAATCAGAGGCGGGGAAACAGAGGCGGGGAAACAGAGGCGGGGAATCAGATATGGGGAATCAGAGGTGGCGAATCCAAGGCGGTGAATCAGAGATGGGGAATCAGAGGCGGGGAA